>NW_017728947.1:45814958-45878168 GCF_001723895.1 Crocodylus porosus | reverse complement strand
GGGGCAGAGGCTTTGGGTGGGGGGCACAGGGCACAAGCAGGGCATCCTGCCATGTACCCCTTGCCCTCATTTTGTTTTTCTGCCATGCTGGCAATCCAGCACCTTCCGAGGTAGGCATTGTGGTGTTTTTCGGCACTCCAGCCAAAAAACGTTGCCTACCCCTGAACTAGGGAGTTAGGATGGACCTAACATCCAGTAAGTGTTGGAGGTGTTCAACAACAGGTTGGAAAAAAGTAGGTTAGATCCCAGATTGAGAGGTTATTCACAGAAATGAAACCATCATCCATTTTCAATGCATTCCACTAACACAACAGTAATATCAAGGTATCCTGAATTAAAGTCATTTTCTAGAGAACATTTCTTGGCAATATCCAAAACATGATAATTACAAGCATAAATCCTATTCTCTACCTGCATTTCTCTTTGACTAACACCCTTTAAATAATATGGCATTTCTACTACTGGTCTTACTGCAACTGGTCTTCTGCCCTTATGTATACCTGCTATATTACAAGGCATTTAATAGTTTACTGAATGTATTGAATCCAAACTGTCAAGGTGACAAGAAAAGGTGACAATATGTCTCAGGTTAGAGCAAGAAATATGTTAGTTTAGTATGCTCATGGAAAAAAAGAAAAAGAAAATCCCACAGAATCTGTAATCTAGAGGGCAAAACAGGCTATGAAAAAGATTCCTTGGTTTGTCCTTATTGATTTTATGTCTTAATATCTTTGTTACATGTTGGTGCTGAGTTCTGTTTCACGAGCCAGTGAGAGACCAAAGACACTGCATTAGTGAACAAATTGAAAGGTACAGTTTTAAAAAGAAATTCTCTCTGTAGCCATGGCTTTACATTTATTTAGTTTCATAGTTGGTAGGGTTGGAAGGGACCTGAGCAGATCATCAATCCAACCCCCTGCCATGGCAGGAAAGAGTACTGGGGTCAAAGGACCCCAGCAAGATGTTCATCCAACCTCCTCTTAAAGACCCCCAGGGTAGGAGCCAGAATCACTTTTCTCTTGGAAGTTGGTTCCAGATCCTAGCCGCCCTGACACTGAAGTAGCGCCTCCTGATACCTAGCCTGAATCTACCCTCTGCCAGCTTGTGACTGTTATTTCTAGTCACTCCTGGTAGTGCTCAGGGTAACAGGGACTCCCCCAGTGCCTGCTGGTCCCCTCTGACCAGTCTGTAAATGGCCACTAGATCCCCCCTCAGCCTTCTCTTGTGAAGGCTGAACAGGTTCAGATCCCATAGCCTCTCCCTGTAAGGCCTGCCCTGCTGCCCCCAATCATACGAGTGGCCCTCTTCTGGACCCTCTCCATGTTGTGCACATCCCTCCTGAAGTTCGATGCCCAGAACTGGATTCAGTACTCCAGCTGCAGCCTGACCAGTGCCACATAGAGGGAGAGGATCACCTCCTTGGACCTGCTTGAGATGCATCTGTGGATGCATGACAAGTTGTGGTTGGCCTTCCTAACTGCATCCCCACACTGCTGGCCCACGGTCATCTTGGCATCAATGATGACTCCAAGATCCTTTTCTGCCTCTGCACTGACGAGAAGGGAGTTCCCCAACCTGTAGGTATGGTGCCAGTTGTTCCTCCCCAGGTGCAGCACCTTGCACTTGTCAGTGTTGAATCCCATCCTATTCTCATCCGCCCACCCCTGTAACCTGTCCACGTCCAATTGCAGCCTATTCCTCCCGTCTAGCATGCCCACATCCCCCACACATCTTAGTGTCATCAGCAAATTTGAGCAGGGTGCTTTTTACTCCCTAGTCCTAGTCACTGATGAAGATGTTGAACAGTGTGGGCCCAAGGACCGAGCCCTGGGGGACCCCACTGCCCACATCCCTCCAGGTCGAAAATGACCCATCTGCCGCCACTCTCTGGGTGCGGCCCTCCAGCCAGTTGGTGACCCATTTGACTGTGTAGGTGTGGACACCACAATCCCCCAATTTTTAATGAGAACAGGGTGAGAGACAGTGTCAAAGTCCTTCCGAAAGTCCAGAAAGACTATGCCCGCTGCTATACCTGCGTCTAAGGATTTTGTGACCTGGTCATAGAAGGCCACCAGGTTGGTCTGACAGGACCTGCCTCTAGTGAACCCATGTTGTTGCCCCTAAGCATAATCTCCCCTGCTGGCCCCTCGTGGGCATGCGCCAGAATAATTCTCTCAAAAAGCTTACCCAGGATCGAGGTAAGACTGACTGGCCTATAGTTTCCTGGGTCCTCCTTCCTCCCTTCTTTGAAGCTGGGAACCACATTGGCCCTCTTCTACTCCTCTGGCACCACACTGGAGCACCACGAGTACTTGTAAAGCCATGCCAGGGTTCCTGCCATGACCTCAGCTAATTCCCTCAGCACTCGGGGGTAGAGATCATCTGGACTTGCTGATTTAAATACATCCAGTCCCTCTGGAAGTTCCCTGACTAGATCCTCACTGACCCTTGGCCTGGGGCCTACAGAGGTCCTGTTTAGGGGGGTGACGTGGTCCATGCTCAGGAAAATGGAGGCAAAGAAACTGTTAAATAGGTTAGCTTTGTCATCTGCTGTGACGACCAGATTTCCTAGCGTGTTTTGCAGAGGCCCCACATTACCCAGTACCTTCTTTTTGCCCCCTATGTATTTAAAAAAAGACCTATTGTCCTTGATCCGGGAAGCCAGTCCCAGTCCCATGTCCGCCTTGGCCTTCCTGACCGCCCCCTGCAGCCCCGAGCAACCGCAGTATAATCCTCCCTGGTGATGGCCCCTCCCTGCCATTGGGAGTACACCTCCTTTTTAGCTAGGAGACATTTCCGGATGCTTTTGGTGAACCATGGGGGCTTTTGCGCCCTCCTGCCCCCTTTGGTCCGTGTTGGGATTACCAGTTGAAGGCTGTTATTAAATCTCCCCTCAGTCTTCTCTTCTCCAGACTAAATAAGCCCAGTTCCCTCATCCTCTCCTCATAAGTCACGTGCTGGAGCATTTTCATTGCTCTCTGCTGGGCTCACTCCAATTTGTCCACATCCTTTCTGTAGTGGGGGGCCCAAACTGAACACAATACCCCGGATGTGGCCTCACTAGTGTCAAATAGAGGGGAAAGAATCACTTCCCTGGCTCTGCTGGCAAGGCTTTTACTAATTCCACCCAGCATGCTGTAAACCTTCATCACAATAAAGGCACATTGTTGGCTTATATTCAGCTTATTGCCCACTGTAACCCCCTCCCACCTCCTCAAGTCCTTTTCTGCAGAGCTTCTGCTTAATCAGTCAGTCCCCAGCCTGTAGCAGTGCATGGAATTCTTTGATCCTAAGTGCAGGGCACGTGTAAAAACACCGTTAGACCCTAGCCACCAAACCTGAATCAGAGAAAAGGGTCACATGGAAACCCTTCTTTCTCAGGATTTTTCTTCCACTCACAAACTGATGTACTTCCTGACTCAGAGCACCACTTTATGGCAGATTGACTCCACAAGTCCCTAACTATTTAAGAAAAATTATTCTGATTTCAAGATGATGCAAGGGAAAGGTAGTGATGCAACTTTTGTATCACAGAAGCTCATATTTAAAAGTTTATTGTATCTTTATTTTCTTATTCTAGCCATGTTTCTTCAGTTGCTTTATAGAACTCAATATTTTATCTGAATTTAGATCCACTATTCATCTCAGCTCTTAAAAGATATTTTTTCAGTCTGTTCAAATGTCTGAATTGTTAAAGTGAAAATTTAGTTCACTTCATAGGAAATTCCTTATAGATTTAGTAGCAGAGGCATAAAAAAAGGTTAAAATGACATAGGTTATCTGATCCTTTTCTTGTGTTCTGCTTTGCCATTAAAGGTATTGTTAGCTGTGACAAATGCAGACAAGAGAAGATAATGGAAGAGTGAAATTTCCAGGGTTAGAAAAATATAAGGTTGGTTGGGTTTCTCTGAATGAAATAGCACAGAGAACAATCTTGATCAGATGGGAAGGAAATTTTATAGAATTTGTAGTTTAGATTCTTGCTGGAAAAGGAGAGAAAAGAGCAACTCACGTGTCAAAGACTAAAGGCAATCCACCCCTTCCTGGAACTGTTACAAATGAATACTGTGAACTCACAGAATTCGGATATTATAAAAAACCATGCTAGGGAAATTGAATGAAAGTCCCAAGTTGTTTTAGACATAAGCAGAGTATATGCTTCAGTTAGGTTGAAACTCTCCTTAGACTCACGTTGTTTAGGCAGGGGATAAGCGTATATGCACATACATTTGTGGGAAAGGAGCCTCACGGTATGGATAAAAGTACAGCTGGAGAAACTTCAAAAGAAGAGATGGGGGTGGGGTGGAAGCTGTTACTTCGGAGTATGCTGTTATGCTGTAACTGACTGTTACATGTGCATGATCTTGTAGCAGTATAAGTGAGCTGTGGCTAAGTACAGACATTCAAAAAGTACAAGGTGGAATCAATCTAAGTTATGTGGTTTTCTGTAAGAGGCACAGTTTAGATTGGTTGCAAACAAAATACACATCCACCTTTGGTGGTGGAGGAGAGAGGTGGCAAATCTTAGATCCCATTCCACCATTTTTAAATCAGTCTATGTGTGCTGAACTTCTGTTCTGTTATGGATTTGGACCAGTTTCTGATCACTTACACTGGTAAATGCTTGTACCTGGCCCAAATGACTCCTTGTTAAAGTGGAAGTGGTTTTGCTCCCTTTATATCGCTACAGGCTCATGAACAGATTCTGTCGGGGCCCTTTTTTTAAAGCATCTCCAACTTTACATTTGTCCACATCCTCAATAGATGAGAATTCTTCTGAACATGCTGTTACTATCAAGAAAAAACCCTCACTTACAACCATCTACCAAGTCAAATCAGAACCAAAACTAACCAACACAATTAATGACATCTTGGCCCCACTGAACATAGGATTTCACCAGATTTACATACTTTACTAACTGAAAACCTCAGATAAGAAAATCAGTAAGTACTTCCGCAAATATTAAACTGATATACTATGTGATGTTTTCTAGCACTACTGACACTATACTGCCCCTTCTTGTTCTGGTGCAGCACAGATAGAGGTGAAATACTCAGTACAGGACTGAGGGCTTTGTCACATGTTCACTTGCAGCAGTTACAAAACATTGGAATGCAGTGACCTATTAAAGTTAATAAGTGCTAGGAGATAACCCTCACCTGAAAGGGAACAATTTTGCAGTGCCATGGGGGCATGTAACACATGCTAAACTTCTTGAACATGGGTGTTTGCATTTTTATTGCCCTTAGTAAGTAGTAAGTTGAATGTCTGACACCCCTCAAGAGGCAATCCCAACTGATCTGTGGAGGCAGAGAAGAAGCAAGGAAAGAGCTATTTAGTTTTTTTAACCTCTGGAGTGGTAATATGCATCCCAGAATTGTATGTTAGAGATGAGATACATAAGGTTAAAGATCTTCTGATATGTGTCACTTGGAATTCTACTATGAATGCAATGACCTTTATCATTTATGAGGCATTCTGGCTCATAAAAACATACATGTTCTGGTATGTGGTGCTCCATCTTAATCTGGTGAGAATTTCTACTCTCTTCAGATTACATTTTGGAGAGTCTCAGGTGGTGGGGGTGGTTCAAGAGCTGAGAAGTGACAGCTGAGAATGACCTCCAACATGTTTTTGCCACTGATGGTACTTGCAAAAGGCTGCTCTTGGCTGCCCTTAGGGATTGTGATGAGAGAAGGCAGTCCCCTAGATATATAGAGCCCAGATCATTCAGGACCTTACCGGTCAAAACCAGTACACTGAATTGCACTTAGGAAGCTACTGGAAGCCAGCAGAGACTGGAGCACTGGAGTAATGTGCTCCTGGCAACCTACCCCCATTAAGAGGTGGGATACCATGTTCTATACCAGTTGCAGCTTCCAGCATCATCATCAAGGGCAGTCCCATGTAAAGTGCACTGAGGCAGTCTAGCCTTGAGGTTACGATGGCATGGAGGACAGTGGCCAGATCCAAATGTGAAAGAGAGGATCACAGACTTCATAGCTGATGGAGCTGGTGAAAGATACTCCTAGACACTGCTGCCACCTAAAGAGCCAAGTGCATTAAAAGACACCTCAGCACCCCAAAACTGTGAACCTGAGTGATAAGGGGAGGCTGAACCCCATCAGTGGTGGCTACTTCTATCTCTCTCAAGTCATGAGGCCTGGCAACCACTATCACCTCTGTCTTGTTTGGATTCAGCTTCAGTTGGTTCATCTTTAATCCATAGTTGCAGCCATGCACTGGGAAAGGACCAGAACTGTAGGTCTTTGGTTAGATAGGAAAGAGAGCTAGAGCTGATTTGTCCTCAGCCTCTTGATGGCAGGCACTTCACTTCAAATCTCCAAATTATCTCACCAAGTAACTCCACATATAAGATGAATAGGAGTAAAAAGGTCTTGAGGGGTTGACAAACACTTGTCCATCATCACCTCCGGTACCTCTCAGTTAGGAAGAGCGAAACTAGATAATCAAAACAAGTAATTTTCTTGTGTCTAAAAATTCCATGTGTGAATGATTCTTACATAAATAATGTCACTCTACTAAAAAATACTTTAAGATAATTTTGCCATTCCCTGACAGCCCCACAGCAGCAGGTATCCAGTCAGATCCAAGAGCCTGATGTTTGGCCAGAGCTTGTTTTATCAAGAAAATAGCATGTCATGGAATACTGAGCTGAACTTCAGTGTCTGATTAGGTATTAGAAGTCAGTGGCCTAACATATACTTTATCAAAAGGTTAGCTGTATAGCACTCCTTCAGGCCTTGCAGAAACCACACTTTTTACCTCAGGGACTCTCAGGAAGGTAACAAGATGAATAGAGAGATGGTGGGAGATGGTGAAACTTGACACGCCTGGGATAAATTAATTTTGGTATTATTCCACTGGATTCAAGATAAGTTAAACAAGAAATATATTTGACTCGCAGGCTATTGTTTGACTTTAAAATGACAGACATGATCATCTAGCAGTTATAACTGGACTCATCAAATGATTTTCTTAAATGGACTTTCAGTACAAATACACGTGAATTAATAGTAATGTTGTTAGAAGAAGAGCTGTGCTAACACAGCTGGATAGGCATCTGGCTGGGGTCATCTGATCCCAGCACTCTTTCCTGCCTATGCAGGGAGTTGGACCCAATGATCTGTTGAGGTCCCTCCAACCCTAGCATCTAAGAATCTGTGAATCTATGACACTGCTGTCGTACAATGGACCAAAATCCCCATCTCAACAGGTAGGATTCTGGCCCTGCTCAAATAAAAATTTCATAGCAAAAAATATAAATTTACTTTTCTCTCTAGGCATTTGGTTTTACTCTTAGCTTAGCAATACAACACAAACATCAGAAGAAAAATTCTTTTCAAACTTGGCTGTCCCTACAGTCATTTCATAGATTTCATAGACATTAGGGCTGGAAGGGACCTCGGGAGATTATCGAGTCCAGCCCCCTGCCCAAAGGGCAGGAAGTCAGCTGGGGTCATAGGATCCCAGCAAGATAAGCATCCAATTTACTCTTGAAGGTGTTCAATGTAGGCGCTTGAACCACCTCCGCTGGCAGACTGTTCCAGACCTTGGGGGCTCGGACAGTAAAGAAATTCTTCCTTATGTCCAGCCTGAAACGGTCTTGCAGGAGTTTGTGACCGTTCGACCTCGTCATCCCATGGGGCGCTCTGGTGAACAAACGTTCCCCCAGTCTTTTCTGAAGGACAGGTTTGTCCAAAATACTAGTGCCCTCCACCTCTAAGTGAAGCAACAATATATTTCATATGCTGTTTAAAACAAACTCAATCCACTTGTTACAACTCAGCTGGGATTACACTTGTACTATCAGGCCAATGTAATGTTGAGTTGTGTACAAAAGATTAATTCTGATATTTCTTAAGCTTTTCAAATATTGACTTTTCAGCCGTCATGTTCTTTAGTGTAGATTTCTTTTTGATAAAATACATGTGAACATCATGATTTTCATTAACCTATTTATTTTAAAGCAATCACAGATGTAAAAGCAAAGTCTTGTATACTTTGAAGCAAGCTCAACCTTTACTGCTCGAATGTAATAGACTGAAACCCATGCAGCAGCTTTATTTTTAAAATAATCTTTCAAATGAATTCAGTGTCCTTGCATTTTCAATCTTCAGTATAATGATTTTTATGCTGAGAGCACATAACTGGATCATAGATTTGTCTGGCAAAAGTGTGAACTTTTAAGACCTGTGGAGGCATTACAGGATTGTGAAATAAGTAGGAAGCAGAGTGTCAGTCCTCTTCGCTTTAGGGCTTAGGTTCACTCATATCTCATATTTAAATTATTGCAATTATTCTGGGAAGCCCATTATCAGAATGATATTGGTAATTGAGAGTAGTTACAGAACATCAAATGTAATAATCAGGGTGACGGCAGTGAAATCTATGAGTGGATGCACTCAAGAAAGAATGCAACTGAGTCTAAACCAGGGGAGAGAAATTATTTCAGCTGGAGGGCCACTTACCAAGTTTTGGTGAGCTGTCGAGGGCCACAAGGGTAGCCCTGCCCCTTGATGGGTGCCTTGCCCCCTGGTTGCCAACTTAGGACCAGAAGTCCCACAACTAACCCCTGACCTTTACCACTGGAAGTCCCTACCCTTGCCCCAGAAGTACTCCTTTTGGGAGGGAGGGTGTTGGCATCTTAAAATTGGAAAAAAACCCCCTCCAAATCCTGTAGTAAGAAAAATCAGACATATATTATAACTTATTTTCATTTTATTTAAAAATATTTTGTCCTGATTTATGTGTGTTTACATAGTGTATCTAGAGGTGATTGCATAATAGCTTAAAATAAAGTCTTACTCATGTATATTGTATGTGTGGAAGTAAGGGGGTGTATGTGGGGGTATGTGGTGGGCTGTGGGGTGTGTGTGGTATGGGTATGGTGGGTGGGGTATGTGGGAGGGTGTGGAATTATGGTGGGGCATTGGGAGTGTGTGTGTGGGCTTTGGGAGCATGTGGGTGTGTTTGGGGAGGTATAATGGGGAGTGGGGTATGTGGGAAGCTGTGGGTGTGTGTAGGGGGATGGAGTGCCCTCGAAGTCCCTGCAGTGTGCCAGTCCCTGGATCTGCATCTGGTGGCAATGAGTGGGGCCAGCCCTGCCTGGCTCCATAGCACGCAGCTCCCCATGCTCCCACCTCAGTCCCTGACTGCAGGTGGTGGCAGCATGTGGGCCCAGCACCACCCAGCCCCATAGCAGTCATGCCCAAGTCCCTGGCCACAAGTGTTGGCAGGGTGTGGGGCTAGCCCAACCCAGCTCCACAGCATACAGCTGCTGCAGTATGTGGGGCCAGGCTGTACTCCCAGTGGATGTCCCTGGCCCCAGCTCAGTGGGGCCCTTCCCTAAATTCCCACTCTCACAGGCAGGAAAGCTGAGAACAGCCATGGGGTTACCAGCAAAAGCCTCTGCCAGGCAGAGGTTTCTTGTCTCCAGCACCCCCTACCTCAGGGCTGGTGGAGGGTCGAGCCAGGCTGGGGTGGGGGACTGGTTGCTTAGCAATCAGAGCTGTACCTCCTGCATGAAGATGCTGTCTTGCAGAGGGGGAGGCCAGGGCCAACCTTACACAGGGCTTATGGAGGGGCCCCTGCAGGCTAGATGGAATTGGATGGTGGGCTGGATTTGGCCCGTGGGCCATGTTTTGCCTACCCCTGATCTAAACACAGCTTGCTCTGTACCTGTGAGAGTCAGTCTAAGCAATAATTAAAAGAAAACATCAGAACAGTTTACAAATACTGAAAAGTATAAACAGCAAGGGTGGAGAGTGCTATTTATTTTGCCTATAAGTTACTATAAATAGCGATAAATTGGTGAAATCAAGCCAAAATTTAAGGATAACATCATATGAAACCATGAAATTTATTAAGTCACCATCAAGTTTCCAAGAAAGGTGGTAGAACCTCCAACAAACTGAAAATTTTAAACTTCCCTCTACAGAGCCATTGAAAATTATATTGTAGAGAACAATGTAGCACTGGACACTGAAAGATGGACGATTAAATTTCTTCCATGTCTAACTTCTGTGAATCTATTATATTAATCGGTGTGGGATCTCAACAATCTGAAGATCAGATATTATTTCATGGAAAGGGAACAAGCTAAACACCATGTTACAATTATACCTCCCCTACATTTAAAAAAATAGAACAGTAAATGCACATTTTCCCTATTTACACTCAACTAAAAGCTATGCTATAAGAAAGAGGGATTTTGATAATGGATAAGGTTTAATTATTCATATGCAAATACAGTGTATGTTTAATAGGTAAAAAGAAAACAGAAATCAGTCTGTGAAAAAGCATGATAAGAAAGACTAAGGAAAGCTTATATGCCTTAATGAATGGAGGTGGGGGGATCTAATAATGGATGATACGGAGAAGATTGAAGTTTTTAATGTCTTTTTTGCTTCAGCCTTCACAAAATAGGTCAACTGTCAGATAACAGGCATGGTTAGGAGAAAGTATATGGGAGAAAATAATCAGCCTAGCATAGGGAAAGAACAGGTTAGAGATTAGTTAGACAAAGTAGATGTTTTTAAAATCAGCAGGCTTGATGAAATTCAGTCTATAAGACCCAAAGAATTGGCTGCGATGACTGCAGAGCCATGGAAGTCATGGAGGTTAGGCAAGATCCATGATGACTGAAAAAGAGTATATATAGTACCCAAAGGGAAGAACGTAGATCTAGATTATAGATTACTTTGTTTGATCATGGTGTCTGCAAAGAAACTGAAGCATATTAATAAAGACATTTATTTCTAGGCAAGTAGCTGTAACAAGGTGATCAGGAACAGTTAACATGAATTTGCCAAGAACAAATCATACTTAACCAACCTCATCTCCTTCTTTGACATGGTGACAGGCTTTGTGGATGGGGCGAGAACAGTAGATGTGATACATTTTGGTTTAAACATAGTTTTCAACACTGCCTCTCATGGCTTTCTTATTAGGGAGCTAAGGCAATATGGTCTAGATGAAAGTAATGTAAGGCAGATGCATAACTGATTGGATTATCATACTTAAAGGGTGCATCTACACATTGCTACCGCACTGTGTTTTAGTACTTCCTTTTGGAAGTACTAAAGCATGGTGCAGTACAGGTGGTTACTGCATCATGTGCGTGGTGCACAGGTAGATTTGGCTGCTACATCACTGTAGTGGTGTGCTATACCCAGGGAGTGCGCCAGTACAGTGACATAGCTGGTCATCATGTGTAGACATAGGTGATTGCTGTGTTGCCATAGAGTGCCATATGGCGCCGTAGGACAATGGGTAGATGTGCTTAAAGCGTATATCTAATTGGGAAGAAGAGTCCAATAGGTTTCCTCAGTGGTCTGCCTTGGATCTAGTCTTTGGAATTTATAATACCTTCATTAATGACTTCAAGGATGGCACTGGGTACATCTACATGTTCATTAACGCGTCATAGTTACAGGTACTAACTTAAAGCACTGTAATCAGCACTACTGTGCATTAGCACAGATGCACACTTTTTGTGTGATGCTTAATGCATATTGGACGAAGTATACTGTGCATTAGTGTAGTATGAATTTTTGCATATTAGTTATTATGCTTAAGTGGTAATAAAATTGAATTGATCAACCCCTATGATTGGATGAACAACTAAAACTCCATTTTGTGTTTGTTCCCTCCCTGACATGAGTAGATGAACTTTGTATGCTCTGTGTACATGAATGTCTGTGTGAGAAGGCGAATGGTGAAAGAATGGTAACTATTTGCATGAAAACAGAAGAAGATTTAATTGATTGTGTAAACAACAAGGCACCAATGTATAAGTTACCAGACAGTAAACTAATTAATAGATGGCTGAAGAACTTGTCTGTGATCAGGTGCAAAGAAGAAGGAATTTTGCATATCCTGCCATTTGAACTACACAATGGTTCAGAGGAGATAACCAACTTTACTAGAATGACCTCAAGTTGAGTTAACAAGAAGAAACAACCTCTAACTAAAGACTGAGCATGGAAAAGCCCCAATGCTGAACAAAGACTTGAAATCCCTATAGAAGTGAGATGCAGACAAGCCAACATGGGGAATCCACCCTCTCCAACCTCATGGAGCACAGGCATGCATGCCTGTATACCCCGACTCCTATCACCCTAAATAAGCCTGGACCCGGCCATCCAGTGCTAATATTAAGCAACGTCTGCTGGTAACTATAACATCTAACTGGATTGGTTTTGTCTGTATATGTCTGTTTGGATGACTGGTGTGTCATGGCATTTTGCCTTATCCCCCTTTTAAGGTCTTGCAAAGAGGTTGAAGAATTTTAGATGGTATTTAGAAATGTGGGTATTTTTGGAAAAGAGTGGGGTACTGCCAAGTGACAGTATAGGTGACAGACAAGCCAGGAAGCTACCCATTCAGAAAGTTGAACATTTATTAGTTTTGTACAGAAATTCTTATGTTTTATGGTAGGACAACACAATGGAAAACTGACTGACAGTCAGGAGGATATGGATATAGGAGAAACAATTCAGTGAATAACGTACATTTAAAATAAAAAAGTGTTTGATAAGATTCTTTATCAGAGCTAAATGGCAAAGGAATAGGGGAAGAACTTGGTTGAAATCAGAAATGATAGGAAGGCCAGAATGGGAAGGTTTTCAAGCTTGGAGGGGTTATGACTCCTTTAGAATACTTCAGAAGTTAATTTTAAGACTGCTTTAGTTGCAAAGTGCACAGTTTTAGAAAAATTACTCAGCACAAGTTAGGGCCATTCTAACAGAGAAACAGAATGCCAAACAGGGGAGATGTATTGGGATGTGATGCACTGAATTTTTGTTTTCCAATGCTTTGGTTTGATGTTTTTCATTTTTTTTAAATAAAATTGTGTCAAAATTTGAGATGCAAAATTACCATATATATTTTTCTCTCTCTCAAATGAACACAACCCATTAAATAAATTATAAGAATTTTTACACCATAATTGGAATATCATGGTTGTAAGACTGATTGCCTTGACGCTTTGCTGAGCAGCTGTCCTGATTTTATTGCTACTTACAAGAAATTCTGAACACTGAAAAATGGTAAATTCTGGTGCCCCTCAGCCAGTTGCTTCGTGACACTCTACTATAATTTGATCAGTTTAAACCTTACAGAACTGATTAGCATTTGAGAGCTAGCTACTTTCTAAAGAATTAGGGAGCGCCACTAGGATACTACGCAGAAAGTAAAGTTCTGGTTGTTAGGGAGGAATTTGGAATTAAATTCCTTTAAAGGTCCAGTACTCTATTAGAGAAAAATCTTCAGTCATGCTTCGCTGGTCTGCTTCCTTTTTGATTCCAGTCCCCAAACAATGGGTGAGAAACCAACAATGTTCATTTAATGGTGAGAACCATCTTACAAGGAGGGAACTATTGTACTGAAAAAGCTATTACTTTATAAAGTGTTTGCTAAATCCCGTACGATGTGAAATACAGGGTCTATCCCAGGGGATGCTATGTATTGCTTCAGGGAATACTGACCAAAAAGGAGCAACTGTTAGATCTTATCTGAAATATTTGGGCACTATATAAAATATTATAAGGCAACATGGGTGTTAGGAGAATTAAGGGGCTGTTTTTATTTGGATTATATGAAGGGAGAATTTGAGACAACAGTTTTTTCTACGACATTTTGATGGGGGTGGATGAAGTCACTTTGATATTGGCTCAAAACTGAGAAAACAGGGAGGTACCTAAAAACTGAATTGCAGCTTAAGAGTAGTGCAGTTTAGTGAGTGGAATCCAGGGACAGAAAGCAGGAACTGCACATTTCTATTCCAAGCTCTGACAGTGACTACTAGCTCATTGTCCTTATCCCTGCTCTGTGCAAAGAGGCCAAAAGTTGCCATAAATGGGCAGATGAATATTCTTACAGTGTAGAGGAAGCACTGGGGCTAGGCCAGAGTGAAAGTGGTCACTGCTGGGACTTTCTACAGTTTGGTAGTCTCCTGCTGATACAATGGTACATTTGAGCCAGTTGCAAGCCTCTACTGTTTAGACCTGCAGCTTCAGAATCAGGGACCTGGAAAAGAGGTTCTTTAGCTCCTTTCCTTCAACTGTAGCCAGTAGTTACTGGGCATAGCTGAGAATTCAACCTTTGATCCTTCTGAACCTCGTTAATATAAGATCAATATTTAATTACCTACCTTATAGGGGAACTGCAAAGATTCCAGTGGGTACCATTAGTACAGTGATTTGATAGTGAATAACAGCGTACACGTTCTACAAAGGTTCCCAGAAAAGGTGACAGAAACAAATACTATAAATGAGGTTCAGACATCCCTCAATATTTTTCGGAGGAGGGGTTGAGTAGTCCTATGAAAAAGTAGGAGGGGGTAGAGAAATTAATTTTAAAGCACTGGTTTTTCAGGTTGAACCAGGGCATGGTGGAGCCAGATAACAGCCTTTTCCTGTTCCTCACATTAAATATATATATTTTCAAACTGGTGCATATTTGGAAGGAAAAATCACAGGACATGGTACAGGGCAGCATGAAAGAAATACTAGGCAGATCACCCAGAGGACAGGGCAGTAAGAGGGTAATTGCCAATGAGTGGACAATGTAACCAGCAAACAGGTGAAAAGGCAGGAGGGAAACACTAGACATTCAGCAAGTTGATAAAGCAGTATCAAACAGTCAACAAGTGCACAAAGCAGGAGGAGAATAGTTCAGAAAGTTAGCAGATGCACACAGCAGGAGGGCGATGTCAGGCACTCAAAAGAGGGGCAAAAGGGCAGCAGGAGGTCAGTGCCCATGTATAATAGGATACAATGGACAAGGAGGCAATGCAAGCCATTCAATGGATGTATAGAGCTGTAAATAGTCAATGTCAGGCAATTATCTGCTCAAGAAGGCAATGCCAGGCAGGCAAATCAAGCAAAAGGCCAGTGTTTCAGGAGGGCAATGCCAAACAGGAAACAGGTATAGAGAGTAGAAAGAGGGCAATGAATGCCAGGCCAACCCTAGGCAGGCAAGGTAGCAAGAAGGCAATTCCTGTGAATGATCAGATGCAACTGCCAGCAAGGAGAAAGCAGAAATCTGGTAACAGACTGGCAGGGCAGCAGGGGGACAATGCTTTCCAGGCAACTGAGGGTATTGTGGGTAAAGCAGCCAACCAAATCAAGTTGCTCACCCTCTGATAACACTATTAGATCAACAGCGAGAACCATGAAAATCTACAAGAGAATAGCACACAAATGGAAACAGCAGCATGAATCTGAGCCCTAGCACCTGGGGAGGCCTTGGGACCCTTCTATAAACAGAAATATGAGAATCCACAAGGAAATGAAACAAATGGGAAAAACGTGTCTGGAAATTGTTTCTGATGATTCAAAAGCAAAAAAATACTAGCAAAGAATTAGTTTGGAAATGATTGGCTGGGATTGAAGAAGTTGCTTACCCCTCTCTGGAGCCCACATAATGGGAATGTTGGGAATTTCTGCAGCAGAAAAACAGAAGAGAAAAGGGATTTCTGACTCCCAGTTCAAGGAAAAGCAGATCAGTTTAGGACTGGGGGACCTGATATGGGCAAAATAAGATTTTGCCTGAATCTTCACCCATCCCCAAAACTAAGTTTTACTGAGTTTTGAGAAAGGTTTAAAGCAGCCCATACCACTTTCTTCTTATGACCTCCCCCCATATTTCCAAGTACAACACTTACCTCTAGTGCAAAGCATGTTAAGACGGGAGACATGCTTGTGAGCTCCCTCCCATATCCACTGCAAGATGGCTTCTGAGGACTGTGAGCTATGCCCGCAGGCTGATATATATAATTTTACGGGACATGTCAAAGAGGTTCATTAATCCCAGTTTATCTCTAATGTAGGTTGGTGTTAGCAGTTGTCCAGACAAACACCTTCCGACTCTGCATGACATTTTTTGGGGGTGGGGTAAGAGTGAGGGGGGGCTGTTTCTTCTTCATAGCAGCTGCTATATGTGGAAATTTAGCAACTTCTTTATTTTACTTTGATTCTCCTGTTCTCATCCAATTCATAGGCTCTCTGTAACTCACACCATTTCAAACTGTGTTTCAGAAATCCCACCTGCTGTTTGGTTTCAGAAACACATAGTGAAATCTGGGACATAAGAGTTGAGAAACTTCCAGCAGCCGCCAGACACAATTGAAATACTATTGGGTCTTTTCATCCAATTGCTATTGCCTCTTTCAGACTGAAGTGAGGTCTTGACTGAAGATTATGAGGATCTTCCTGGGAAGTCAGAAAGAAGGCCAGATTTGTCTTTCTGTAAACTAATCTACATTGCAAAAGGCTGCCTACATACACCTCTGCACATACTTAAAGATGTTCCTCTTGTAAGATAATAGCATGCAAATTGGGGTGGGGGAGAGACTAGAGCTGAGGATCTATGGGAAGGTTCTTCCTAAAGACTTATTGGTTCAACCTAGTTTGTGAATCTTTATATATTTACTCAAACTCTCAACAGATCTAAATTTTACTTATTCAAGAGTTCTGGAGTCCCTATTTAGACAAAAGCTGAGATTTCCCCCATTTTTCTAGGAGTTATAGGCACGTCCTAGAAAAATTAGAAGACCTCAAAGGATACTAATGATTAACACTATTTTTCCTTGTAACTGTTATCACTCTACATTATTTCTTCCATCTTCCTTGTTACCCAAAGAATCAGCATCTTTTCCCCAGCTCCTAACCTCTGTCTCTGTGTACTGCTCCTTCCTTCTCAGCCTTATACCACTCTACAAGATCAGCACACACTCCCTCGGTTGCAACCTCCCTCTCACTCATCCCATCCAACAATGGGATCAAAAGCGTTCTCAGTTTTGAAACTCTTTCACAATAAGATGGTTGATCCCTCTCTTTGGTTTCTAACGCCTGTTCTCCATAACCTGTCCTTCAGTGTCTCTATTATCTGACGCTGTTATTTCATACTTTACAGAAAGTTCCTGACCTACACTCCTATAGTAGGACTGTTGGACATGCCTGATTTCCCACTCTCAGCCACCCCTTCTAACTCATTTAGGTTTCTCAATTTCCATCTCTTACTGAATCAGTGCTATCATGGCTTCCTGGCCCTTCTTTTCTGGAATGGTGTCTTCTGCCCAGATATTCTACCCATTTTATCTCGGTGATTGTAGATCCCGTTTGAATGGTCTTAACAGAAATAAACATCCCAGTTCTATTACATGCACATGGCCACCTATGAATTATTTTCAAGCGGCAAGATTAAAAATACCTACCTTCCACCTGGGCTAGCTGATACTAAGAAACCAATTCTTTACCCTTCAAGCTACAGAGAACCTCAGACACAAGGGAAAAGCAGCACTAGTTTTACTCTACAGCAATGAGCCAGAATTTGGGAAATGCACAGATCCCACGGATAGAAAACTGTGCAGTCCTATGAAGCACCATTTGTGAGGCACAGTAAGGCACTGACAGACTGAAGCTGATGGATCAGTATTTACAGGGATCCTCTGGGTCACTGTTCACTTATTTCCTCAAGTGAGAAATGTACGAGAGTGGAGGAGTTAATACCGCTTTAGATTTACAAATTGTATTTATAGAGAAATTTCTTCTCAATCCAGGCCTTATAAGGCACTGTGACTTGGATCTGGAACACAGTAGTGGAAAATCTAGCCCTAAGAGAGGGAGAAAGAATAGCCAGCAATAACACATAATATATAAGGGGCATAAATTAGCCAATAATAGTTCATGACAAGCAATGGAACCAGAGTAGCTGTTAATACAATACTATGAGGTAGTCAGACTACTTGGTGGAGGCTTCAGCAGCATATGTGTTTTCATTGACAGTAATGATCAGGTAGTTGCACTGTATCCCAACCACAATGCCTATGACATTGTTTCCTGAAGGTACAGGATCTAGCCATTGCTTAGACATGAATGAACTTAAATAAGTTAGTGCCAGCATATGAGGCAACCTTCAATTACGAGAATACTGAACAGAGAGAAACAAAGCAATTTAAAAATGGAGAAAGGTTTAAAATGTGAATATTTATAATAACAACAGCAACAATAACAAAAACAACAATAATAAAACAGTAAGCACTGGACTATGTAGCTCATGTTTCAGATATTCACAATACTAAATAATTAGGAAAAAGAAAACTATGAGTCAGGGCGTAAATTGTGACAATGGCTGTGAATGGTATGAATGAAGGGTATAAAAATATTTGCTTATTTTCTCACCCACTACTGATAAGAGTTTTGCTGTTTGAGAGGGAGAGGACAGGCCTTTTGTGATCATTCACTAGAGTCTAATGATCAGGAAATATTTTGTCAAAGGAATTTTCAGAGTTTCATACAATAGTAGTTAATAAAGGCAAGGAGATTAATGACCAACGACTGAGATGCCAATATTCCCTTGAATGCAAACAAAAGCAAATTGCTTTCAGTGCCTTGCTTAGTTCCTCTTCACAGTGAGTGTGGTTGATAGCTCTCACGGGGAAAAGAGACAGTAAGTGAGAAAACAATAGTGTAACTCTGGAATTTGTCGTACGTTGGACAACAACAACAAAATTTACAGCTGAGCAGATATTTTGTTAAACAAAATATTTTGTTCAAAAGGAGCAACTAACTTCAATGGTTTGTATACCTTTAATCTCAGCTCTTATTTGTCTTCTAGTCTTCATCTTTTCTAATCTACCTCATCTAAAAGTCTTTCTATTTTTCTGTTCTTTTTGTGTCCTTTCTCTTGACTTTATTCTGTTTCTATTATTTTCTTTTTTGAAGGGTATGACCAGAATTGAACAAAAATCTGTGTAAGGGTCATCTAACAATATTTTCAGTATTATTTCTGTTTTTGCCTTTGCCTGCTGCTGTGTGGTGAGAAAATGTTTTATAGCTGAACTATTCATGAAGATACTTAGAAAAGGAAGATTCAAAAGACTGAGTTAGAATGAAAATCCCAATAACATGGTAATTCCTTTTGGCAATCATCATTATTTTCTCTCCTCTATTAGATTGTGAGAACCCTATCATAGAGCTTTTTAAGTAATTATATATCAAATTACAATACACATAGATCCCTATGCAGCTCTCCTACCTGGTGCTAAAATAAAAGTGTGTGACAGAGAGAGATGGTGGGAGGCACTGTAATACACAGAATTAAAATATGTTACTCACAACCACAGAAACTGTAGAAGAAACCATTTAGATGACTACTAGTCATTCCTCTTGCCAGTGCAGACGGTTCTCTCAAATACAGTATTCATTGCTTTCTCTAATCCAATTGTAAAAGACTATAATAAAGATTTTTTTAACATTTCCCAATGGAAACAATCCCACAGACTATTAGAAAATCTCTCCTGGCATACAGGCTATAATTTTTTTGGCTTAATCCCATCCAATCCCTCATCCACTATTATTTGCAACAGGGGTATGAAATTCATCTGGTACTGTGAGTCATTTGAGTATCACTGAGCCAGTCTGGGAGCTGGACTGGGACTGACACCCTGGGCAGTGCCTGCAGTGCTGGATACAGCTAATGTGCTGCACATACCACTCAAAAGCCCTAGGACTTGCTGTGAATGTGGCTCTGGGGCTACTGCATGCTATACGTGGTACACAGGGTTGGACTGGGCGCAAACACTGCACACAGCGCAGAGGGTCAGCCTGGCCATGCACTGTATAAAGTGACTTCATGCTGGTTCCAGCATTGCCCAATCCAGACCGGCCCTGGAGCCAGTGCACCGTGGTGGTCTAGCAGGGCTTCACACACAATGCATACCCCAGACTGTCTCCCTGTGCTGCATGCAGAGCACATAGTGCTGGGTCTAGCAGCATGCAGGGTCAGGGCCAGTACATGGGGTCAGTCCAGTGACCCATGGGCCGGATCGCATGCCATAGATGGTATGTTTGACACTCCTGAATTATAATGTTCTATTCAATGACTATATATTTTGCTCATGCTACATATCATACCTAATATAGAATAAAACAATATATCTAAAACAACTATGGCCAGGGAAGCTGGCTGCATATTTAATTATGGAACAGTGTTGCGTCGTGTTGTGTTACAGTACAGTACAGTACAGTACAGTACAGTACAACACAACAAAACACAACACAACACAAAAGGTATTTTGTTTTGGTATTAACCTATTAAATATGAACAAGAATATGGAAGGTAGTCTCTGGGAGTCCCACCTCCTATCATCTAGCATAACAGGACCACTGTTTTTATTCCACTATCAGCTCAATTTCCTGAGATTTTAAATCCTTTATGCAAAGTACATTCAAATGTTCTTGAGATAGGAACTTTAAAAACTATTCTGTAAAAAAAAATGTTCTTCAGGCTGGATGGTTCATAGGATCATAGGGAAGAACAGCTGGAAGGGACATCATAAGGTCATCTAGTCCAGCCCCTTGCTCAAGGCAGGAACATCCCTGATTAAATAATCCCAGTCTATCTAACCTGCTTTTGAACGTTTCCAAGGATGGAGATTCCACCGCTTCTCTAGATAGCCTGTTCCAATGTCTGAACACCTTCATAGCTCTTCCTAATCTTCATCCTAAATTTCCCCGCTTGATCCTGTTGCTCCTAGTCCTAACCCTTACAGCCACAGAGAAAAGTCCATCTCCATCCTTTCTATAATCACCCTTCAGGTATTCAAAGAATGTTATCAAATCCTGCTCAGTCTTCTCTTCTCCAGGCTCCAGATGCTGGCCCAGGGCTTTTGACCAACTGGCTGGGACCAGCCTATGGAATCCGGGACTGTCCTGGCCAAACCAAGACATACAGTCACTCTACTCATACTTGTAGTCATTTGTTCATGGAGACACTGGGCGTGTCTATACTAAATGCTACATTACGCACTGTCAGTGGGCATGAACTGTGATGCCACCGCTACTGTGCAGTAGCAACAAGCTGTGTGGTACGGTCAGAAATCACCCGTGCAGCACTGGGGCTGTGCAGTACTGACAGTTACTGTGCAGTCATTTAGTACTTGCTAAAGTACTAAATGACTGCACAGTAACAACTGCACATGTAGACGCACCCACTGTTGACTTTTCAGTTGGATATTTTGGCATGAATTGTTATCACCACATTCCATAGAGTTTTCTTACTCTGTTTATCAGTCTCCGCAACTGATGCAGGAATACACAAACTAGCTTTAAACGAACTAATTTACATACTCCTAACAGTGTCGGCAAGGCAAAACGGAGCTTAGTAAGAGGTACAAAACCAACCCAAGATGCTTAGTAAGTTCTCAGGAATTTAATCCACACTGAGGTGTAGACCGTGTTAGCAGGACCAAAGCTAGTTAGTTTAAAGCTAATTCAGGTATGTTTACAAGAGTTTTACTCACTGCAGTGACTACAGCATAAGCATGTCCAAATACAGCAAGACTACAAGTAGCAGAGGAACCTTTCTTGTTGCTTTTCTGTAATTATATCTACATTACAATATTATTACTGTTTCAGTAATAGTTTGGAAATGATCCAATCATCTGCTCTTGGGATATGCCAAGTCTTCTTCTCAGTTCCATTTTCTGGTGTTACCTTGGAATAAAAATGTTACACACTGAATTCAAATGAAATCCACTACTGACCAGAAAATAGGACATCTCAGGTTTTGTTTTTTTATTCTGTATGAAACATCTGAATCTTATAAAGTTTTCATTTTTTTTTTTTGCATAGGGTTGTGAATCTCTTGCATACAAGGTGAAGACATGCAGGAATTATTAGCTTGTTATTTTAAGGTACTAGTGAAGGCTGAGGTAAAGCAAACAATACTATATCTAAAATGGGCAAAAATAAAAATAAGCAACTTGATTGGCTAAAAAACATTTTAACGTAGGAAAAAAATAATACTATAAATGTCCAAATTCTGATAGTCAGCATCCTTATGTCCTCCTTGTGTTAACAGTTTCACAGAACTAAAAGATTTTTAAAGGTGTTTTTGCCATAGTATTACTATTTTTCTTATATACCGAAAGAAAAATGAGATGCAACCATAACAATCTCTCACCCTCATATAACTTAACTGATTACCTGTTAACTTCAGGGTCCAGTCTGAAACTTCTCTTATGAATTTGATCCAATTGACCTTACTGATGTTGTTTCATAGGTTTGTATGCTGGGAGGGAGCTAGCTTGACTTCTTGTACAGCACTGCTCAACAAAGTTCACCCAAAAGTACTGGACTGAGCTCAATTTCTTATGCTCTAGTCAAATACAGACACATTTTCCACAAAGGTATTCATTTGAAGACATCAAAGGAGAGGGAATACATCACTTCTATTGGTATTTTGTTCCAGTGTTTAACAATTTGTGTTTAATTTCTTATTTAAGTTTATCTGATTTCAGATTCCAGACTGATCCTTGTTATGCCTTTCTTATTATGCCTTTCTCCACTAGATGAAAGGGCCCTTTCGTTCCCACTATTATCTCTTCATGAAGATATTTATACACTGTAATCAGATTACCTCCCTGTCTTCTTTTTGATAAACTAAAAAAATAAGCTCTTTAAGTCTCTCCCTGTTAACGCACTTTCTCTAACCCCCAAACAATATTTATGAGCACTTTCTGCACCCTATCACATCTTCAAAAATCCTTTTGAAAAAGATAGATACCAGAGCTGTATGCAGCATTCCAGTATTGGACTCACCAATGCTATATAGAGGTAAAATTACTTCTCTAGTCCTAGTCATATACTGTTTTGTTTATTTGTCCTCTTCTGTTTTGTCCATGCCTAGAAATCTGTAGAGAAGTAACTCTGAGTCAGACCTTTACCTAACACTATGGCTGTTTAGCTATAAATCTTCAGCTCATTTTTCTGAGAGGTATATTGCTTAATAAATTCCCAGTAACAGGGATACGTGAAGTCACCTTGAAAAAGATGGTGCACCCCTGCAGCTGGGAGCTCAGATCAGCTGACGGGGCTCCCAGCCATGGGAGATTGCTACTTATGTGTAAGGGGAGCCTGGAACCATGATCCTGGGCTCTACCTCCACTGGCAATAAGGCGCGACTGGTTCTGATATTGGATGTGGCATGGTAGGAAATGTGATTGTGGGGATCCCACATCACATCCCACTGCACCTTTACTTGCATGTCTGCCAGAGGCCTAAGGGAATGTATTAAGTATAGTATATCCAAGTAATTTTTTTTGTAAATTTTTTAATACAGTATGTCAAACACCTTATGGAATTTATAGAAAAATTAATTCAAATTAGCTTGACTAAAAATCTTAGCATATGGATTAAAAAATTTCTAAAACACAGCCATCAGAAGGTAATTAAGAAAGGCTACTACAAATTATAGCCTCAGGCTCAGGACATTCCTAAATCTTTTGTCTGTTTGTGACTGGGAATGCATGGTAGGAAACAGATCACTCTATACGTGCCCTGTTTCTTATCTTCTTCCCCTACTTGCCTCTGTTAGAACTAGGATAATGGACGAGGTGGACCTTTGGTTTAATGCCATATAGCCATCCTTATGTTCTTAAATCATACAATAACAAATATGTACAAGGATATCCAGGAACAATAACTGCCTTTAGTTTTTGTCTACCCTGCTTGAAAGATAGTGGTTGTTTAGGACAGCTGATACCACTCAAATTGTTGATTCTTTAAGACTAGGGACAGAAATTACATATAAACTGGTGCAAGTGATTCAAAATCAGTTCAAATCTGTAACACAACAGAAATTCAATACACATAAACTCCTTTAAAATGGCTGAAACTGGTTTAAGATAAACCTGGATGGATATAGTATCAGATTTAACTGATTTAGGTTAAATTGTTTTATTAAATTCTGTTCCAGATCCTCTCCAGGTTCAAGTTAACTTACAGTCCCGTAGCATCCCAGGATTCTTTGCACCTCCCCTGCAAACCCCTCCTCGCAGGACAGGCAAGCTAGCTTTGGCCCAAGCTGTCTGCTCCAGTCGAGCAGGGAGGCATGCTCTAGCGCCCCCCACCAGTTTCTGGCTTAAGTAACTGAATGTGGCTGCATTTCTGGAATCAAAAGTGAACGTCTGTTCACATGATTATCAGTTCAATCTATGCAGCTTAGACTAACCGGTGAAGATTGAATCTATTCAGCCTCGGGCTTTTTGACTCTCTGTACTAAGCCTAAGAGCAGACATGTTGGCCTACACATTTCTCCAAGGGATTTGAAGAACTATAGTTCCCAAAGGGTCAGTTATCAGATGAGACACTATCGATAAAAGAAGCCCATAGTTCATTTGAGAGGGAGACGCAAAGGAAGTGAAACAGTTTTCAGCATATATAACAGTTTTTTAGGAAGACTACACCAGACTAACAAGTTAGCTGTCAGCTAAGTGAACCGGAGAGTGGCAGGAAAATGGACCCTGTGAGAAGACTAAGATGGACAACAGAAAACATGCTTTTATATAATGGGGGGAGCCTTGAATTCCCACTGTGATAAAGGAAGCCAACAGTTTGAGCAGGTAAAGGTTGATACCATAATTCACATGATTCTTAGATCAGTGACCCACAAGAGAAGGAATATGTGGTTTTCCCACTCTACTGTGATTTTGCAAGCCAGTTAATAAAGAGAAAAGTAATTTGTTGGAACCTAGGGACAGAATTAAAAGACATTAGATGCAGCTTCCAGGAGGGCTGAGAACTCTGCACCAAGGGCAGATACGTTTCAGTCCCTGAAGGGAGTAGTGTAGGAGAATCTGCAGACCTAGAGAGGAATTGTTTGAATCTAAAAAGCAAAAGGAATTGCATGCTTATTTTGAGTTGTGTCTTAATAAATCAAAATCTCTGTGTGTGACAGTGTGATGGGGACACTGAGACTGGAGTAACATATGCTTGGACCATGGAAAAATCTGGAAGAAGTAAATAGAGCACCTACAAAAATTGCAAATGATATAAACTGGGAGGTGTTGTAAATACCACCTGGTACAGAGAACTGGTACAGAAGGACACAGATAGATTACAAAATAGGCAGTAAATAAAATATGATTCAGCTTGAAAAAAAATAACCAAAACATGAGAAAAAAAGAGATGCTTGGGAAGCAATAATGTTGAAAGAGACCTGATAGGCCTGGGGAAAGCTAAGCAAACATGAGTTAGTAAATGGTTATAAAAATGGCCGTGCAATTTTGGGCTACTACACAGATTGGTAACATCACAAAAGAAGTGACATTTTCTCTCTATATAAGACTTCTGCGGTTGCATTTAGATCATGGTGTTTCATTCTGATCACCTCCTCCTTCAGACAAATATGGAAGGAGTTCAAAGAACACTAACAATATTTTTCAATAGTTTAGAGGAGTTAACTTTAGAAGACAGTAAAACATGTAAAGTTGCACTGATAAACTGATGGATGAATATAAGTATGTTTCCATGTATATAAAAGCAGTATATAAATATTTGAAGCAGACAGAAACAAAGAAGGAAGAGGCTTATCAAGAATAATGGGAAGCAAGATACAAAATACAAGTATATGTGTTTGTTTTTTGTTTGGTGGATTAGAAATTGTGTGATATATGTGTGTACATCCATATCGCCTTGAAGGGTCTCACATTCCCAAAATTCCAGGTATTGACAATTGTCAATAGAGATGAAACTAAACATGCTTTGCCCTTAGCAATGCATGCAGCTAAACGGCATCCAAACTGCAGATGAGTTGCAGTAATTGTTGACACCTATTAGCGGCAATGTGTTATTTTTCTGACAGTAGACAGAGTGAATTTTGTAGGGCACCAAACACATACAAGAAATTTCAGGGATGGAAAGTATGAGAGTGGGCATGAGATTTGAAAAAAACAGGCAGAAGAATATATTTTTCAAGGAATGCAGGAACATACATATTTGCTCTTATTTTGCAAAGACATGCATGTGAAAAATTGTGTGGGAAGAATAAATAAAGGGGTTGTCTAGACTAGAGTCTTTTTCCTTGAATGAACTGATTGATATAGCAATATATTTTTATATCAGATGGGAACATAAGGATCTATAATAAATTATAAAATGTCATTGCTTTAGAATATTTTTTACAAAGTTTAAGACAAAATATAATTGATATTCTGATAAAACTGCACTTACATATTAATTAAATAATTAGTTTTATTATTATGCAGTTCTAGGGAAAAGGCTGAACATTAGGCAGTGTATGGTAAAGTTAATAGCACAGATAATCTCAAGTAAGACCCAGTGTCAAGCCCATCCATTGATCAACCACAATTCCTTTATACCTACCCATCCTATAACCAATCCACCACACCTTTTCCATATTTCCAATTTGTATCCATACTGTATGAACAGAAAAGTTTTCTTGAACTATGATTAAATCAACAATGAGTTGTGGCTCCAACTGAAATAGGAAATATCATCAACTACCATACTCCAGATACAAAATTTGAACCCTAACCATGACCAGTAGGGACCACCTACAGACACAAGGACAGATTTGCTTTCAAATTCAGCCTTCCACTGATAGTGAAAAGCATATTTTTATCTCCCCATAGACAGTCTATAAGTTATGGTACCATATCTACCATTACAAGGCAACTTGCAAAATCTTCAGTCTCCAATTACCTGCAGTAACCCATATGATTTAAGTAATACTCCAAAATATACGTGGAGTAAAGATGGGGATACAGGGTCAGAGGAAAGGCTGTTTGTGAACCTTAGTTATACATTTCCTGAGTTTTGAGTTTTTATTTTAATAACGATATTCTCCTAGGAATGCTGTTTCAATTTATCAGATATGTATTTACAATATTAAATGCATCTTAAGTAATACTTTTACTGGAAATATAGGAATCAACCTAGCCATACAATACGGTATAGAAAGCAACAATTTTATAATTACAATGTTTAGCAATACTACACAGTAATTCTGGACAGAAAATGAAAAGCAATCTTGCCCAATTTAAAACTACAATAAGAATTTAGAGAAGCAAATTAGATTAAGCAAACTTGAATATAATTATTCAAGTTGACCATGGACTAAGGCAAGGGTCAGTAACTTCTGGCCGCAGGCTAAATCTGACCCATGGAGCTGTGGCTTCAACAGCATTTGATGGTGGGGAGTTCTGCATGTGCTTTGCTGACACAGCTTGGTGGCAGGGAGAAGCAGCAGAGGCAGCTGGGTGCTGATGCTTGCTTGCCTCAGACCTGAGCTAGGTCTTTTAGTCCCCTCACTAGAAAACAGTGCCAACCTCTGGACTAAGGACACTGGGGATGACTGTTCTACTGCAAAGAAAAATGCCATATGGTTTTCAATTACTGTAACTGATCAACACTGATTTTAAAAATCACATCTAAAAGACGACATCTTCAGTAGAACAATGCCCCCCCATCATCTTAGACATGCAGAACTCTAGATCTTATTGATTCACTATTAACTGAATTAGTTTCACTTCAGATACTAATCCCATTTCCTGCAACAACTTAAGTTTTCTTACTATCTGAGTACCTCATGTTGAGGTACTAGATTTTCTCGTGCATTTACCCTCCAACTGATTTCAAAGGAGAAGTAATTCATTTTGAAATAACAGTCTTTTCTTTGGCACTCTCTTGTTATTTCATTTCTGACAGACTGATGTTTTCTTTAACATCTGTTCGAATAAACCCTTAAAATTACTGCATATTGGAGACACTGATCAAAACTCCATAGTTAAGACTGAATTCCATTTTTAATGAAAGTAGGGATTTAGCCTTTTAGGTAAACATGCTCTAAGTATAGACTGATTTTTTTGACAAATTATAAATAAATCTGTTACTTGGTTTGAGTTAAATATATTTAAAAACCAGTCCTTTAAGAAATCTTTTGTATCAGTCGCCGTCCCCGCACCCCAATGATTTTTAATAAGGAAATAATGCAGACCCTCCAAACTTTCAGTACAGCTAAAAATCAGTTGAAAACTTGTGCATTGATTTTGTGGAAAGTGGTAAGATTGCAATTAATTTATTGATTTTTATTTAGATGTTATAATTGTATAATGTGAGGAATAATGAGTGTCAGCTCAACAGCTCAGATAACATTTAAGCTGGCCCTTCATAACTTGAGACAACTCAACACATCAGTGTTATCCTTCTAACTATAAGTAATTTGAATTCAACAGTATTATTGATTGTAATGAAGCAGTGCGGGAAGGAGACTGCATGCTTGTGTGAAGCATTCCAAGTTGCAGGTTACTTGTCTAAACTGCCATTGCTTTTGATGGACCACAACTAGCTTTGATCAACACTACTTGAAAGGCTACCTACCCATGGTTTAATTGCTTTGGTTTCTCTGTAAACAAGGGAGTATTGCTGGAGAGACTGGAATAGATGTAAAGATTCATCCTTAAGAGTGTAGGGACATAGGAACTTGGGAATTGGGCTCTCCCCTTTCCTTTCTTTCACACAGGACCCATACCATCTAAACCAGTAAGTCAATTGCAAATTAGGGACCAGATGCACCAATAAACTTTGGCTAGTTTGATAATGCAAAGCAGCTGTAAATCCTGTCTAACTAGGCAGTATGCTCAGGTTGCCTCACATTTTTCTCACTTCCTGATGAATCTGCCCCTAGCATTCTATTTGGGTTCTTGTTTAATTTTCATCTATGAAATCTTAAAAGAAATTTGCCAGACCAAAACCTACTTTAATGTACACTTGAGCTTGACACTGTATATCAACATCTCAAGGGGGAAGAAAGCAGTACAGGTATGTTGTAACCAACACAACATTAAGAGCTACAAATCTAAAGAGTTTGGAGTTATGACAATACTTAAACCCACATGGATTGAGGAAATATACAATTAAGGCACTCAGGCAACCTCAACTCTGCCCTCTAATGAGACTGTGAAGGTGAAAAATATGAACAAGTGCAGTTTTAACAATCAGATTAATCTAATTTGGGACCACTGCCACTAAAATACTTCAATCATAATTATTAGGTAACAGTTAGGTAATCACTAGGTAGTTGCACAAGGTTACTAGAGAGCAGATTTAAGGTAGTTTGCTTGCCTTTACTTTGTATTTCTTTCCTGGAAATGTGATACAGCTGTGGCAGCATTTGTGGAACAGGCAGCAGAGTCTTGTGGAGGTATCTCTTCCTCTTCTCACTCTTACGCTGTAACATACTTATCTGCACCCAGTGTAGGAGAATAGAAGGGATGCCTTGCACAAGTCACATTTGTGACTGGGATTAGCACTATGGAACTGTACAGTATTGAAATGCAGTGTTTAGAAACATTATCCCAAAATACTGCAGCAATTATGTTATGTGTAGTGGATGGAACTCTATTCAGTACTGTCAAAATTTAGTCAAAAGCCTTTTGGGTCCTCTGAAATCAGAGATTCAGAATTTTAACTCATTCATTTGCACAGTGCTTCCTATGGCTTTTACTCCTCCCTTGTTATGTAGCACTCAGTGAAGGAAATTTCTGTAAATGAGGATGTTTCTGTCCCAAAGGGCAGACTGTTCTAAATCCAGGACTATCTCACCTCTGGAGTGACATCTCGTGGTGCAAACCCTGTTCCTCCAGTTGTTAAAATCAAGTTAAGTTCCTTTTCATCACACCAGTCTATCAGTGTCTCCTGAAAGAGAACATCAACACTGTCAGATCTAGCATATCGTATAAAAACATCTACAGCTTAAAGCCTAGAGCTTGAAATCTTCAAGTAGCAATAATGCCAATAATTAAACTAATCTACATATCATGAAATAAATGAATATTCAAGGCATCAAAAGTGACAACTTATACAGAGTCACTTCAAGTCTTAAAGATCTTTTAAATCTTTATGACCAATACATAACAGAATAGTTTGTGTACCATAACATTAATATATTTTGAGTAGAAAAACTTTCCATCCCTTGACCCCTAATAAATAAGCAACATTCAAAGTCTTAAATCGTGTTTTATTTTGATATTGCAATATATGCGGCAATTCCAACACAGGTCTGAAATACAAGTATATCATCCCAACTTGTATCTAAACAGTACATGCATCTAGTTTACCCTGCTTGGTAGCTGTGGGTTCTGTGGTCTAATTTCCATTGCAATAACCTGATGATAATGAGAGCAACACCACTGCAAGCTTCTCTATGGTCAAGCTTTAAGAAGCTCAACTCAGCCGCACAAAAGTGGCGCTGGATCCTCACTCAGCTTTTCTTCATGCCCTATTCCCTACTTCTCAAGAATTCAGTAGAACAAAGTTCCTTGCTCTCTCAGCCTCCCACAGAGCTCTGCTCTTCCTATCCACCTCCAAGCGGGGATGGAGAGAGGGGAGGTGACTGACTCAATGACAGTTTGCCGGGGAGCACTGCTGCAGCCCAATGAGAATCAGAGGCTGCAGCTTTGATCACCGGTGCAGCGGGGACCAATACTTCTGCCAACAGTGATGGTGGGGACTGATGCTGCCTCAAGAGGCAGGGACAGCTGCTGCCGCCACTGTGGTTGGAGTGGAATTGCTACTATTGCTTTAGCAGCAGTGGTAGGAATTGCTGCTGCTGCCCTGGTGGTGGTGGCAGGACTTGCTGATGCTGCTTTAGGGCAGCAGGGACTACCGCTGCTGTGGTGGTAGGGACCATTGCTGCCCTTGTGAAAGCAAGCACCAGTGTTTGCTGATCTGTCAGTGATAACCAGTTGCCCACCAATCCCTGACAGCATGCCTAGTGGTCTTCCTTCCCCAACAGGGGAGAGGGCAGGCTGTTAGTGACTGGGTTCACTGACATGTTCTTCCCGGCCTGCCCCAGGAAGAGGAGAGGAGGAAGAAGGGCGTTTCACAAGTCCTATTGTAAACAGGTCTGTTCTCATGAAAGATTTTTTTACTCCAATCAAATAATGCTTTTATCTAAAGCTTTCTGTATTTTATTAAAAAACCCAAGCAGAATAGTATTATTAGAGCTAGTAAAAAAAAAACCCAAGAAATTAGTTATCACTGGAATTTGCTGATTCATTGACTTTGAAGCATTCTGAAGAGATGAACCAGTTTTACTGAAATTACAATAGGAACCAAGCAAGGGTTCCAAGCATCTTCCAAAAATTTTTTACTTTTCTATGAGTCAGAATGTGAAGCACTAGGGTTTCCAGGGTCCACATCTACAAGAAGACCTCCTGTGCAGACTGAGAGACATTTAGGACTTCCAGGGTTCATGACTACAGGGAAGCTCCCAGACAGCTCGATGGGACCGGGGCTCCATTCCTGTCTGCAGAGAATTTTGGCATTTTTCATTTCCTGGGGATAGTCATTGCCATTTGTCTGAGTAACCTCACCACCTGCACTTATGGTGAAATAGTCAGATCTTTTTTATGCTAAAATACATGGGCACGTGGAAATTATTTCCAAATAAACTCACTAAGTAATGTGCATAATATGTCAAACAACTTAGCAGCTGTTAAGTTTGATTTTCCAAGCTAAATGAAATGCAAACCAAACAAACAACATTAGTAGTGGAAAGGAAATAGAGACCCAGATCCTAAATGAACTCTAAGGCACCTCCATTTATGCAGCTTGTATTTTATGCATGACAATATCTTATATATGACAATACCTAAAATATAGGTACCTAATTAACATACTTAGGAATCTAGGCTTCCTATGCAGTAAATAGGGCAAACATAATTGACTGATCCTTTAGTATGGAGACACTATGCATTATACATTAGAACAGTATGGCCCATGGGAAAGATCTGGCTTGCAAGGGTGGATCATCTGGTCCGTGGGGCTTTTTGCAGAGGCTACCAGAAGCCAAAAAGTAATCGATCCCCTTCCCAACCACTTGCCATAGCTACTGGGGTTGCAGTGTTAGCACTGGCAACTAAAATCTGCAGTGTTCACTGCCTGGGTGATGGCTGTACCGACCCTGTGGCTTCTGTCAGCACCTATGGCAATGGGACTTCAGCAGTGGCAGCATTAACTCCTTGCCTGCTGGCACTGACACAGCAGTGTTTGTAGTGACTGTCTGAAACCTCATGATCTGGAGTTGGATGTGGGTTGTCTAGCCTGCAAGAAGTCCCTGATCCAAATCTGGACTGCCCTCTCATTGAAGGCTGATACCTCTGCATAAAACAAACCCAACTCTATGAACCCACAGATCTTTTCAGGCCAAAATGGAAGCAACTAATGAAACTAGGCACCAAAGCAGTTTGGGGATCAATTTGGACTTGTGACTTAGGCACTTATGCTCTACCTAAATCCTATGTAGAAGATACCTTAGAGGTCAATCAGAAAAAAAAACTCTGCACTTCTAGATCTTTCTTTTTAAAAAAAAATAATTCAAGATGTTTATCAGCAAAACAGATACAAAAGATCTATTTTTTTTAAATAGATGACTTATCCTGTCAGAGCCCCTTGATTGTCTAAAAACAGAATTTTCCTCATCTTTCAATAGTAGCAAGTTTCACAGGATGACTCAACAGAACTTCAGTGGGGTATGGTGCACAAGTTTTGTATTGCAAATTTTTCAAAAAATTCATCATCCTTAAGCAAAATCTGTCAGTATGAGAATAGAAAGAAGGGGGCTTTGTGTTCCTTTGTAGTACAGTATCTGTATGTCATATTCTTCTTTAGACAAAAGAAAACCTGCCAAACTCCACTTGGCTTTATGGAGAGAATGCATCTTTCATGTACTCCAGTTTTGCCACAGTTCAGTGACAGATTGATTATATTTTAAGGCATTGCTAGGGAGAAGAATACATTTAATGTGCTATCCTACAAGGAGGAAAAGATAAATAATGCTCTCTTTTTCAAACTGTTCTTTACAGCAACTGAATAGTAACAAAATGGATATTACAACTATTCTATGGCTGCACTCAGGCAGAGGCATAATTCTTTATCAACAGTTGGTTATGCTGATGTTTCTATAGTTTCCTTTACTCAAGCCTCTGATTATGAAGTACTAAGTTAGAATTTCACTGCACTTTAGAAGCTTTTATTGGACCACAAAGGTCTTTAAAATTGGTTGGAAATGTATCCTGTGTCAATCTGAAATGTATTTGTTGTCTCTTCTCCATAAAAAGTGAAAGAAATGACAACATCTTACAGAAATGCACTCATCCAATTTACAGGAAACAATATTACGTCTTTCTAATGCCACAGAATATAACAGTATAAAGAGTTAGCCCTTGAAACCTGATAATCATAAATTATAAATCCCTTCTTCTCCCCAAAAGTCACCTTTTCCAAACTCCTGGAAAATTTTGGAGTTGCTTCTCAAATCCACCCACAGGTTAATTTATGACCACTTTGGTACTATATGTCTCACTGTCTAGATCATAAAAAAGAAAGATAATAGGCAATCAAGTTTGGAAATCTTCCTAACATTTCCTAAAGCAATCACTCCAAGGAAAAAAGCATATTTCCAAAATATTTTTTTAAATGGTAAGCACCTAAAAACAAGAATCTCAGCCTGTTGTTAATGGAGGGCAGGGCTTAAAGCCAGATTTCTGCTCCCTGAAATCCAGCTTTATTTTGTACTTACTTTCCACAGGATTGTACTTCCTGTGTCTTCAGACTATAAGCTTGCCAGGCCAAGTATCAGGCCACATATTTTATATTGGTGCTAAGAAAGTAAAGTAGCAATTATATAAACTTCAAACAAACAAGACCCCTTGGAATAATCTTTGTGTTGCTGTCTGGTTTGGGTACATCTGAAATATAAACATTCAGGGCCTGGTCAAGAGGGATTTAAATCAGTGTCATTCTACTACAGTAAATGAAATTATGCTGATATATACCAGCAGAGGAGCTGGCCTGAAAACATGAACGTAAAAAGATCTATTCAAGTCAGATACTACAGCCCACATAGAAAAAATGAATCCAATAAATATCTTTGCCTTTTAATAAGAAGTAACAAAACACTTCTAAGCCACTTCTCTCCCCAGCTTCTCTACTTAAAAGGTTAAAAAGAGGTCATGTATGTTCTGTTTGGTTCCTCTGGACTAGTTTTACTCAAATAGATCACAATTGTGCTTCTGACCAATTTAGACTTCACTTAACTGCTTGAATCATTAGTGTTTGCTATATCCCTTTGTTGCAGAGAAATGGAGTGTCTGTTCATTTTCTGTGTAGGGTTTGGAGCAGATTAGTTATATGGTTTTATCAGTTCACATCTTAGGATTGATTCCTCTCCATTGTTATCTATATTTTCCTTATGTCTGACATTTCATTCAGTTTTATCTCACCTCTCATTCCTTTTGAATGTTTTTTTCTTTGATTTTGCATGCAGTCAAGGTATCGTTATTCTTTTGTTCAGTTTCTCCATTGGAATGTCAAGAATCCTTATCGACTTTTCTAATGCTCAGGTTCGATCAGTGTCACATACAACTTCTAAATACCATTAATACACACATTCCACTCTCTAACATAATTTCTTTTATAAAGGATTCCTTGTGCTTATGCATATTATAGCTCTGTTTAAACCTTAAACCTTAACTGGAGTTTACAGTGGATCCAGAGGGGGTGCACTGGCATGGCTGCACCCCACTCTGTGTGGACCACTGCACTGGAGCCTCTGGGGACTTCTTTGAAGTGCCTAAAGCAGGTAAAGAGAAGTGCCCTCCCTTACCATGCATGCTCAGAGGCATGATCCCTCTCCTTTCTCCCTTCCCTGCTTGCCACTGCTGCTTTCCCCACTGTCTCTGGGGCGGGGAAAGCTTCAGAGCTGCTTCTGCCAGCTTCAGCCAGGCTGCACCAGGGCTGGGCTCAGCTGGGGACAGTGGTAACAATGATGGGTTGGGTTCCCCCTCCCTGCTTGCTCCTGGGGACTGGGCAGGGTGGGGGAAGCCTCTTCCTTCCCATGCCATTGCTATCCTAACTGAGCCCAGTCCCCACCCAGCCCTGACTGGAGAGGGCAGGAGTGGCTCTGATGCAGCAGGGCAGTAGCAGTGGAGGAAGGCGAGGGAAATGGAGGTGGGGAGGGTGCCACTTCTGCTGTCACTGTTGCTATCCTAACTGAGCCCAGTCCCCACCCAGCCCTGACTGGGGAGGGCAGGAGTGGCTCTGACGCAGCAGGGCAGTAGCAGTGGCGGAAGGCGAGGGAAATGGAGGTGGGGAGGGGACATGCCTCTGAGCACAGAGGAGAAGGGCAGTGGGATTCTTACTTACTTGGAGACTTTAAAAAGTCCCCAGAGACTCTCATGGCACAGTGTGCCCACACTTGCGTGTGGGAGTGGGTGGGAAGAGGTTGGGAGTTGGGGGTACAGTCACCTCTGCAGTTGGGATCCCCCTTTGGCAAATCCTGGATCTGTCCCTGTATATATATTAATTCCCTCTGATAGCTAAGCTCAAAATGAACCATCTGTCTATCTACTCAGCTATAACTATATACAGAGATTTCATTTTGAGCTAAGCCATCAGACAAAAAACCACTTTGCTCCAAAACCTTCATAACCTGAAATTACTTGCTGTTTTCCCTATACATTATACAAAGCTGAACTGATTTCAATTTTATATTAAGTTTTTGCAGTTGGTTGGGTTAGGAATTTTTCATGACCAAGATGCTGATTTCACCACTGCAAAGACACTTTCCTATAGTTTTTGAGTCTCTTTTTCTAGATTGTAAGTCCTCAGATTTTTACATTCATAGATGTTAAATCCAGAAGGTCATGTGGTTTTAATCTTCATCCACATTCCTCTATACTGAGACCAAGAAATTGTATTTGCTTAAAGCAGTGGTGCTCTGTGGCCTACAGATCCACGGGTATCCAGCCCATGGGGCTCCCCAAGGATCAGGAAATTTGGTGGCAGGGGGCTGGTGGCAATAAATATGGCCACCCTCCCCAGCTGCCAAATTCCCAAACCCTGAGCTCCGTGCAGCAGGTTGGGACCAGGTCACGCCCCTTCCCCCCACCCCAGCCCCATGGCTGGATGAGGCTGGACCATATCTCTCCCCTCAAGCTGGATGGGGTTGAGCCATGCCCCCTTTCTCCAATGGGGCTGGGTTGGGGCCAGCTGAAGCCTACTTCCCCCTCCACCCCTGTGGGGCCATGTCAAGTCCCCTTTCCCCCATGGGGCTGGGTTAAAGCTGAGTCAAACCCTCTTTCCCCCTTTCCTCAATGGGGCTGGGTTGGGGCCAGCTCAAGCCCACTTCCCCCCCATCCCTGAGGGGCCTTGTCAAGCCCCCTTTCCCCTATGACACTGGGTTAAGGCTGGGCCATGTCCCCTTTCCCCTGTGGGGCTCAGCCATGCCCCCCCACAGGGTGGATTGGGGCTGGGCCATGCCCTCTTCCCCTCATGGGACTGGCCATACCCCCTAGGGTCAGGTTGGGGTTGAGCTGTGTAGGCCCAGGTTGAAGCCTACCCACCTCTGTGCAGCACAGAGGGGCCCTGACGCAAGCATCCTGTGCTGGATCAGGACCATCAGCCGTATCTGGCCTGTGGACAGCACAGGCACTGCCCATCTGCCCTCCCAGCCAAACAGGTTGAGCACCACTGGCTTAAAGCATAAGGCAAACACATCCAGTCTTGATTAGAAGAATTAATTGAGAGATGAACAATCCATTACTTCTCAATAGCTTATTTCAATAGTTGATCACCTTCCCTGTTAAAAGCTTGCCTGGCTTTAATTTTTAGCCACAGGTTATCTACTAGTTCAAAGAGCCCTTCAGTATCTGGCATTTTCTTTCCAGGAACCTCTCAATACTAATGGCTGGCAGAGTACTTTTTCATGAATGTACTGAACCTCCATCTTTAATAAACGATAAGACATTTCCCTTGGTTCTTGTTTTTATTCTCTTTGGTAAGAATAAAATATTGCTTTAACACATTTTGATGTAAAATAAGCTTCTAATGTTTAAAATATGAAGACATAACTCTTTTTGCCAGCATTTGTCAGTCTTACCAGAAAAAGGCATTATCATCCCCTTTGCTAAACGGGTATAAATCCATTCCAGTTGTGTTCATTTTCCAAGAAAGCTGAAGCTGTATTCTTTTAGAAGGGAGGCATAATGGCTATTTCCAGGGTTGATATCTATAACACCATTTATTGTGCTATGTTGTACATGCTGCTTGTAAAATCATTTCCAATAAGATGTGTTATTTCAGTATATCTTCAAGTATGGAATATGACTCATAAATTTCCACAACTTAAAACAGATGTATCACAAGAAATTAAGTAATTAGTAACAGATGCAAACAGTCAAGCTTTCATACAGCATCAGAATACTTTTTAAAAGGGGCTGTACTCAGTCTTTAAGCCTGCTGTTAATTAATTCCATAGCTTACAATGTTTTTACAGTATTTTGACACATTTGCTAACTGTTTCTAAAACACAATTCAAACTTCAAGTTGTCTCTCTATATACGTACCACTTACCCAGTTTGAGGCAATCATTTAAAATCTTTTAGATGTATTCATTATGCAACTGAAATTACCAAACAGATCTCTAAGTTGAAACAGGAGACAGAATAGAAAGATACTTATTTGCATTACACACTGAGAGTTATGTGCACATGCTCACTCTTACATACATGCATACTATGCATGCAAAGTGCATCTGCAAATACCTCCTCTGGATTGCTGACATTGCTCTGGCCATAGCCTCCCTTTTAGGAAGAGATAGAGATCATACCCAAAAATATGGAATTTAGATTGCCTTCTGTGCAATTCGACTTTTTATGCCAATTCATTTTACAAACTGCATAGCTATTGCTCTGTTAGAGATTTTAACACCTTTATAAGTTTCTTTAGAATATCTAATACTTTCCCTATGTGACCAAGGTTCAAGAAGATGAATTTGGTTTACAACTACAAAGGAACTATTAATATAGCCATCAACATTTCTTAACTAAATTGCTCAGATGTGTGTCAGGGTAGAATTGGTATGGAGCAGAAGAGGATTGCTGCCTCTCCTTTAATACATTAAAATCTTACATTTATATTTAAATAGGCCATTCTGAAATGCTTTTGAAAACCAAAAGGTTTTTGCTTCAGGAGAAACATATTTCTGCAGCCCAACAGGAACAGCCACTGGAGGGGATGCAATAGCCATTTCTGCAATCTAGTTGGAACAGCAGCTGGAGGGGATGTGATAGCCATTTTTGCAATATAGTTGCAACAACAGCTGGAAGCGATGGTAGCCATTGTGAAGCACAGCATGGTAAAAGCTTAAATACCAAAGAGAGTGATAAATTGCTTAGGATGGTACAAGATAGCAATAACTAGGAGTATTCGGATGAAATTAAGCACAAGACATTTAGGTTGAAAGTCCATTCTATTAGGTGGTATCCCTATAGAATCTTCTTTATTCCACAAATATCTAACATTGTGGTAACTACAGCACTTCTTAAACAGAGAAGTGATATTAGGAGATTATTCCTTTTTTTTTTTTAGATTCCGTCAAGATTATTTGTCATCTGGAAACAGTATGACCTGCTATTTTCCCACACATCTGAAACTGAGGATTTAGAAGGCGACTGCAAAGGATACATGAATGAGGAGGGTCTGGAAAAATCAGGGATTGGAAGGAGAAAAAAACGCTGAGGTGGCACTAAAAGGAGTTGAAAAATTGATGCGGCATGGGTGCACTTATGTATCTGTATGAGGGTTACCAACCAGGGCTGAATTAATACATAGACAAACTAGGCACATGCCTAGGGCCCTAAGTGAAGAAGGGGCCTAGTTGTGTTTATTTTACATATTATAATTATTGAGTGAACAAAGTAGGGCCCATGAGTTGGTTTGCCTAGGGCCCACTAAAGGGTTAATCCAGCCCTGAAGTAACTGGATTTAGAGCATATAGTGGAGGTACTGTTAAAGCCCCCCAAGGAGGGGCTTGTCTTGGGACCAGTGAAGCCTTGTCTGGTCTCTAAGAGTACTCTTGAATCCATTCCACGCTTGGATTCTAGAGAAAGGGAAAGCCTCCTTTCCACTCCGAGACTTTGGTCTTGCAGACCCCCATCCTCCTGGTTCTCTGTGTTCTTGATTAAGGGAGTTAGCATCCAGGTCTGCTTCTGAGAGATGGACTTCCCCTTCTCTTGGGGTGACCCCACTGGTGACGCATAGGGGGTGCACACGGGTGCATGTACACCCCCTGAGATCAGCTGTGCACCCCGGGAAGTACCAGCCACAAAACCAGCAGTGCCAGTGGAAGTGCATTTCTGGTTTCGCCACTGGCTTGGCAATAGGCTGCTGGGGGACCCCCTTCCCTCTGTTACCAATTGGCAGTTGCTTCCCCCAGCAATTTGGTGCCCCCCCAGACTCGGGAGGCATCAGTCACTCATGGGTGATCCAGTGCAATCCCCAGTTTCAAGCAGCATAGCAGACACTTTTGTCAGTAAAGGCATTTATTGGGGCACAGTCCAGCTGGCTAGAGGTTCTCTGTCCCAAAGGGGCATAAGCATTTGCTGTTCCTGAATCTGGTCTCCACAGCCCTGACCACCTCCAAAGATACTCAGCTGTTCCCTTCTAGTCTGTTCCAGCTTCCCAGGGATCTTTTACCTTTTCTCATTCCCCCTGAATTTTCTGGCCCCAGACTTTCCAGCCCACTCTCCCTTTTGTCCTGTTTGTGCCCCAGGAGGTTGGCCATCTCATTTCCCTCAGTATGCCAACATAACCATTTAAGATTGCTAATGCTAAAGGTGTATTTCTCTATCCTGTAGTCAGCCTTGTAACATAACCCCTCCTTCTTTGTGCACAGGCTAAGGAGGTAAACTAAGTCATACAATATTATAATCAGAAAGTGAACACAGTTAACTATATATACTTTTATAAATGTCTGTTGCTTAGAATGGGTGAATGTAAAGTGAGAACATATGGAAGAAACAGTGGGAAGATGGCCCTTTAGATTATTTATTTAACTGGGTTGGAATCAGTTTGATATATTCTGCTGACCAACAGCTTCTTCATTTAATAACCTGAATCATTTACAAAACACAGGATAAACCACCTTTTTTGTTGATTCAAGGCAGACCATCTGTATCAATGGGGGTCTTATCAGTTTTCAGAGACCCATATAAGACCACCTTGTTTCCAAGATCATACTTCTCCCAACACGGTTTCTTTTTTTGTTTTCTATGCTGCCTTCTCCATAAAGTCTCAGGGTAGTTTGCAATAATAAAGTCATGAAAACAGATAAAATAATAAAAAACTTCCCCAAAGAATATTGAAAATGTAACCCCAGCTGCTAAAAGTATGACCAAATAGGAAGGTCTTATACTACTCCTGAAAGATGGCCAGTCTTGGGCTCTGGTGGGCCTCAAGTGGAAGGGAGTTCCAGAACTTAGGCGCAACAATCAAGAATGCCATCCCAAATGTTTTGGCCAAGTGAATTTGGGGGAGAAAAGATTGTTCTTGGCTGACCTTAAGGACTGTGATGGAGCATGAAGGAGGAGGTAGTTCCTGAGGTACATAGGACCCAGGCCATTTAGAGCATTATAGGTCAAGACTAACACCCTGACTCGTACCCACAAAGCTACAGGAAGCCAGCACGAACTCTGGAGCACTGGAGTAATGTACTCCTTGTGACTTGTGCCAATCAGAAATCAGGTTGCTGCATTCTGCACCAGTTGTAGTCTACAGGCCGTTCTCAAGGGGAGCCCCACATAAGTGCATTGCTGTAATCTAGCCTTGACATTACGAAGGCATGGATATGGTGAAAGGTAGCAGATGGAAATGGTGAAAGGTACTCATAGCCACTGCTGCAAGCTGAGAATCTAGGTGCAGCGAGGGATCCAAGTACAAAAAAGAGATCCATGCATATTTTTTTTCCTTCACTTTATCTGAAATTATATTTTGCCTACTGATATACACATAGCTTACACCTACTTCTTTTGTCATTGATTGAACAGAGGCTTATGTACAGCAAGACAAACAGCACACTTCCCACCAGAATGTACTTAATCTCTGTGAAGTAATCTTTTTCTATTTGGCCTTGTAAGTGGAAGGGTCCAATAATCATCACTGGTAGCCACAGATGTTCTCTAGCTATTGAGACCCTACCAAGGATTGGTTTGCCACATATCTGACTCTTTTTCAGGAACCTTATATTTTCATTATGATCCCATCAAATAACTGCACCTTAGAGCACGACACATATTATGAAGCACTTCAGAAAGCTAAAAATGAAATAGGATCAAACTTTGAAAACATCTGAAGAATAGCAATATGACAATAACAAATCAAAAAAATTCTGGGGATGGTAAATAACCCTCCCACCCCCCAATTTTGCATTTAGTTTGACTCTACAGAAGCCTTTAGTCATCTTAGTACCTTATGGGATTGAGTCTTGGCCTAAGGCCTGGGAAAGTTCTGTCTACTAGACCCATGCCAGATGTTAAACTAATGGCACGATTGGGATCAGAGGACTTTTATGCCTCATCCCAAACATTATGCCTCCTGCTATACCAGATGTGCATAGCAGGAGGTATGATGTTTGGGATGGAACATATACAATCATAGAAAATTAGGGTTAGAAGGGACCTCACATGGTCATCTTAGTCCAACTCCCTGCTCAAAGCAGGACCATCCCCAACTAGATCATTCCAGCCAGGGCTCTCTCAAAATGGGCCTTAAAAACCTCTAAGGATGGAGACTGCACCACCTCTCTAGGTAACCTGTTCCAGTGCTTCACTACCTACCTGGTGAGAATTTTTTTCCTTTTATCCAACCTAAACCTCCCTTGCTGCAGCTTCAGACCAGTGATCCTTGTTCTGTCATCTGTCACCACTGAAAACAGTCTCACTCTATGGCACCACTCTTTAGGTAGCTGAAGGCTGCTATCAACTCCCCCCTCAGTCTTCTCTTTTGCAGACTAAATAAACCCAGTTCCCTCAGCCTCTCCACATAAGTCACATGCCCTAGTCTCCAACCATTTTTGTTGCTTTCTGCTGGACTCTCAAAACTGGACACAGTACTCCAGATGTGGCCTCACCAGTGCAGAACAGAGTGGAATAATCACTTCCCTTGATCTGCTGGCAGTGCTCCTACTAATACAGCAAAGTATGCTGTTAGTCTTCTTGGCAACAAAACCCCATTGGTGACTCATATCCATCTTATTGTCGACTGAAACCCCCAGGTCCCTCTCTGCAGAGTAGCTGATTAGCCAGTCAGTCCCCACGCTGTGCATGGGATTCTTCTGTCTTAAGTGCAGAACTTTGCACTTGTCCTTGTCGAAACTGATGAGATTTATTTTGGCTCAATCCTCCAATTTGTCTAGGTCACTCTAAATCCTATCATCCAGTGCATCTACTACACCCCACAGTTTGGTGTCATACATGAACTTGCTGAGGGTGCCATCCAGCCTATTTTCCAGATCTTTAATAAAGATATTGAACAAAACTGGCCCAGGAACTGATCCCTGGGGCACTCCACTTGACACTGGCTGCCAGCTAGACATTGAGCCATTGATTACTATTCATTGACCCTGACAATCCAGCCAGCTTTCTATCCAGCTGACAGTCCATTCATCCAACCCATTGTTCCTTAGCTTGCTTGCAAGAATGCTGTGGGAGACGATATCAAAAGCCTTGAGAAAGTCAAGGTATATTATGCCCACTGCTTTTCCCACATCTACAGAGCCAGTTATCTCATTAGAGAAGGTAATCACATTGGTCAGGCATGACTTGCCCTTGGTGAATCCATGCTGACTGTTCTTAATCACTTTCTTCTCCTACAAGTGCTTAGAAATGGATTCTTTGAGGACCTGCTTCATGATTTTTCTGGGGACTGAGGTGCGGCTGACTAGTCTGTAGTTCCCTGGATTCTCTTTCTTTCCTTTCTTAAAGATGGGCACTATGTATGTCCTCTTCCAATCATCTGGGACCTCCCCTAATCACCATAAGTCTTAAAAAATAATGGCCAGCAGCACTGCAATCACATTAACCAACTCCCTCATATCCATGGATGCACTGCATCTGGCCCCATGTACTTGTACACATCTAGTTTTTCTAATTAGTTCCTAACTTGTCCTTTCATCACTAAGGGCTGCTCGCCTCCTCCTTGAACTGTGCTGCCTAGTGCAATAACCTGGGACCTGACCTTGCCTTTAAAGACTGAGGTAAAAAAGGCATTGAGTACTTTTTACCCTTTTACTAATCATCTGTCACTAGACTGCCTCCCCCATTCAGTAAGGGACCCACACTTTCCCTGATCTTCCTCTTGTTGCTAACATACTTGTAGAAACCCTTCTTGTTACCCTTCACTTCCCTTGCTAGCTGCAACTCCACTTGCACTTTGGCCTTCCTAACTTCATCCCTTCAGGCCTGAGCAATATTCTTACACTCCTCCCAAGTTATTTGTCTAAGCTTCCACTTCTTGTAAGCTTCCTTTTTGTGTTTAACTGAAGAGTTCTCTGCTAAGCCAAGCTGGTCACTTGCCACATTTGCTACTCTTGCTGCACATCAGGATGGTATAATTGCTCCAGTCCCAACCAGGGTGTGACTGTCTCAGACCCAGGGTTGCCTTTATCCCTCATCAGATTCCCTGTAAGCTTTAGCCCACAGCAGGTTCCAGACCCTGGGCTGTCTGGGGCTAGGCTCAAGAATCAGATGATTATCAAAGCTGTCTCCAGACAATCCTGGGGCTGGCTTGAGACCCTGGATTATCTGGGGCTGGGCCCAACAATCAGCTGATTGTTAGCTTGCTTTGGGATAGCCCTGGGACTGCAGTTTTTAGAAATCCTGGAGCCCTGGGACCCCAGGATGCCTAAAAACTGCATGTGTGACCTGGCTCCCTGTAAGCTAGCATTTTAAAGTGCCATGCCCTAAAGTCCCTCCATGGCAGAAAAGGCAGGAAAGGCTGCCAGGTTTGGGGGTTACCAAGTTCCTGGGAAGGCGAGCCCCTCAGGAGTTCTCATCCCAATGCTGATCTCTATCCCCATGCAGATAGGTGGCTAGTGAGGTGGGGGAGGAAGCAGTGCCCCTTTGGATGCTGAAGGATCTACAAAAGACTTATCACCCAATGTGGGATATGCTACTATACTCACAATTTTCACCTACTGGTTGAGAGCTTCATTGATCTGGTGAAATATCACTGTTGTAGGAGATCAACAGATTGGGAGATGACTTTCTAAGCAGCACAGAAGCAGAAAGGTATCTCGGAGTCATAGCTGACTCAAAGATGAACGTGAGTCAACAATGTGATAAAGTGATCAATAGCGATAACAGCGTTCTGTCATGCATTAACTGGTGTATCACAAACAGGTCAAAGGAGGTGATACGTCCTTGGTATGCAGCACTGGTAAGGCAGCAGCTGGAGTACTTAGTTCAGTTTTGGGCGTTGCACTTCAAGAGGGATATAGGTAACCTTGACAGGGTCCAGAGGAGGGCCACTCGTATGGTTAGCGGCCTGCAGGATAGGTCCTGTGAGGAGAGGTTGAAGGACCTGGATCTCTTCAGTCTCCATAAGAGAAGGCTGAGAGGAGGATTTGGTGGCCATCTACAAATTTGTCAGGAGGGGCAGCAAGAAACAGGAGAAACTGTGTTTACCAAGGTGCCTCTTGGAGTAACTAGAAACAACAGCCACAAACTGACAGAGAGCAGATTTAGGCTAAACATAAGAAAGAACTTCTTTACGGTAAGGGTTACTAGAATATGAAATGGGCATCCAAGTGCGGTGATGCTCTCTTGTACCTTGGAGGTCTTTAGGAGAAGACTGGACATACACCTGGCTGGGGTCATTTGACTCCACCACTTTTTCCTGCCCAGGGCAGGGGGTCGGATTCGATGATCTACTAAGGTCCCTTCTGACCCTGAAAATCTATGAAATCATTCTCCAAATGTGGAGAAGCAACCTTTCACTTATGTTGGAAGAATCTCATGAATCGCTTATAGGATCAGGACAGAGACAGTGATTAGGGCCCTGTAATCAACAGAAACTGGTAGAGAGAGCAGAGCAGTGGGATAATTTATTGTCTGCTGTTTTTCTGCTTGGTTTGTACTAGCAGGAGTTTTTCAGAATGCAGCTTCATTCCATAACATTCCACAATATGAGGTGTAATAACTGCATATAGAAATATCTTTACAGTTTGTTCTAAAAAGAATAAGTGTCTGAAGTTGCAGCTTGGGAATACTGACTATTATTCAGCCAAATTTTGTAATTTTAAAATATTCCTGTGAGCAGGCTACTCTTCCAGATATCTAAGACATGGTTCCTGTGAAAAGTTAACATTCAATCTATCTTCTAGTTTGAATTGATAAACAAACTAATGAATAATATGACTTGAGCCAGTCCAAGCATTTTCTTGGCTGCTCCTTAAATTCCTAATTTACAGGTTAGACCTCACCGGAAGTCTTCTGTGTTTCAAATTCAAGATCCCTCTTCAGATTCAAGATCACTCCATTTCATTTCATTTCATTTCCGTTTCAGTCTCTCCATTTTATTTAAAAGTTTTTCAGCCTTTATTCCAAACTTGATATTTTTGGCAGGTATTGTGGTAAATTAGTCCCATACACAATTACTTCTTTTTCATGATAATTATCCTTGTTCCAGAAAAAAAAAGAGACACTGATTTATACTGCTTAAGTATGTCCAGTCTATACAAGTGATGCAGGATGTAGATGAGATATACAAACACTGTCTATGCATATAGTGGCCAAAGCACTACGACTGGGAGTCACAATTTTAAGGTAACTTGTTAAATAGAAAGGAAGTAGGAGAGATGTGATTGGCAAAAGCTTCAGAGAGAAGATAGCTAGTAGAAATCTTTTGGGGCTGAGAGAAAAAAAAGGAAGGAGAGGTATTATTAATGCAAGTTAACAAACTTGAGGTAAAACCTAATGAAGACAAAGCTTCAGATGAATTATGAGAATCCACACAGTGGCAAAGACAGTAATGGTCCCTGTGCTTCTTTTGAGTGAAATGCTTCCTCCAGGTTGTGTTGCTACCACTAATGCCTTCCCAGAATAGGCAGAGGAAATTAAGGCGGTGGCTGCACATGAGTTGATGCTGCTGCACTGTGCTACCCTTACACTTCAGTAGATATCATGCTTTCCAGAGCTTGGAAGTAGGAACAATGCTGAGACAGGTCACAAGAGTCAGAATTAAACAGACATATTTTTCAAGTATATCTATTTCCTGACACAGTCTTCACAATTAGCTCTCGATCTGGCAGACTCACGGTGTAAACTTACATATTCATAAAGATACCAAAGTTCAGTGTGAGTCACTTCTTTCAATTATAAATGTAATATTTTCAACAGAGAATCTTTATTTTACTAAAATAAACATTATGGAGCTTATAAAAACTTAAAATCTCTCCGCAGAATTTTACTTGCAACCAATTAAAAATTAAATAAATCCTAACTCTTCCTTGCCTAAGATATTTCTCCCAGTTGGGCTACTGGCATCTGATATACATCCCTATGTTTATTCCCAGAACAACATAGGCTAAACAGCAATTACAGATTAAAATGCAAGAAAAAAGAAAACAGTTGATTGAATCTAGAGCAGCTTCCTATTAATACTGAATCAGAATGTTATTGCTCTGAGAAGTTTTTACTGGACAACTTTTCTCTCCTTATATTTTTTGAAGGGTGGATGCTGCTCATCCTAGAATGTTTATGTTTGGTTTTGGAGACACCACCCTCAGATTAACTGGACATAACAGATTCTACCAAATCTGTTTCCCTCCCATTGCATATGTTGATTTTCATCTTTGTGCTGGGATACAGGAGTTAATGCTCCCTTTGAAATGTTGTCTACTTCTAATTTTCTTCCTTAAAAACCTACGTCAGGATAATGTAGAGTCACATATATTTACGACTGAAATTCAGTATGTTGTGCTATCTATGTTGCACTTTGGTGTGCACATAGTCAAAATGCCACACGCTGGAAGGCTTTGTCTTGCCTTAGAATCCTCTCTTACAGAGAGCATGTAACAGGAGGAAGAGCAACTAACATTTTTTGAACTCCCAAGGCTATATTAATTGACAGACCAGCATCAAGCAAAGCAGCATGAGTTCTGGAATACGCAAAGACAATGCATCTCAATGACTTCCAATTACAAACGGGTAAATCACTTTTTTTTTCTTTGAATGCTTGTCTATGCATTACATTTGTGCTGATTAACATGCAGCGTAACATGCAATGCACCAAAAGGAGGAGAGTACTGCTAATCTACTCAAAGAGTCTATATCAAAACAGGCATCTGAACAAGATGTCCAAACAATCCAGTTGTGTTATGAACCCTACTCCAAGTAGCAGATGCAACTCTGCCATATGAAGGGATACTCCTCAGGCAAAATACAAGGGTTTTCTGAGCCCTGGCAGAATGCAAAAAAAAAGTAGAAAAGTCCAGCTTACCTATCCCTATGCTAATTTAATGCAACCCAACAGTGCCCATTTTAATATTATCTGGGTTGAGATAGTTTTACCCCTTAAATTTTCAGCAGCAGAAATGCAAAATCTAGGGGAATACTCAAAATAACCATGTTTTATTTAAATAAAATGTGCACAAAGGACACCTAATGTACACCAGGGTGAGGAAAAGAGGTATATATGTGAGCTTGTATGAATAAAAATCTCACCCAACTTTTGGAAGGAACTCAGGGTGAGGCTTTTCATTCATATGAAATGGAAGCAGGGCCATCAGGACTTGAACTTCACCAACTCTGTTTCTGGAGATAATTGAAAACAGCCTTTCTTTTTAGCATAGACAAATGAGACCAGTAAATGCCACATCAAGATCCCAAGATGGAGTCATCTCTCGTATTAGAAAAAATATTGGGAAAAAGCTCTGATATATCCCCTTAAAAAGTTAATTACTGAAGGATGACAGAACCACGTATGATCCTAAATTTGTGGTTGATGAGATGAATTACCTGTCAGATAAACATATAATATAGCCCATATAATATATCAACATATGATATAGCAGTTTTAAAAAACTAGGCTTTGAATACAAATATTCTAGAATGTATGGCAATCTAAGCCCTGTAGGTGATACATTTTCCTGAAAGTACCACAAAAAGAAGAGCCATTTTTGCAATCCATGTAGATCACAGAAAACCTGTTTTCTCAACAAGTTTTCTCTAGGTCTGGTACAGTCAAACAACTTACAAATGGTGATGTGGCATTTTATGTAGGCTGGATGTGTCCTGCATTCATTGTTCTGGCTGATCAAGTTGGAATAAAAGGGAGTATTTTGAGGAGAAACCAAAAGACTTCTTAATTCTGGGAGTCAATATTGTCTGGGCCAAGGTGAAGCCACCAAAATGGTCCTGGATTTGTCTCGTTTGATCTTTCTTCATATTTGTGGGACCAAAAGGATTTAAGAATAAGCATAAAGTAGACTGTAAGGTCATGGGTTTAGAAAGATAGCTTCCTGGGAATTTGGACTCTGTTCTCTTTTGGAACAGAAGGTGTTGCGTTTCTTGTTGTGCTCAGTTTCAAACATCTTTCTGTGGGGAATACCCAGCAATGGAATACCTGTTCGTGGCTGTGAGACAAATGTCTTCTAAGATAATCCCTGAGAGTATTTTGGAGAGTTGGAAGATGAATTATTAACATTGTTATGCTTATAACAAAAACACCAGTTCCAGATAAAACTCTTTTTCGCATAAGGCGGTAGATCTGGACTTCCTTGGTGGCCAGCTTGGAGAACATTGTATTGATGCTATTCATCTAAGAAGACAGACTGCCTTCCGGTTAAACATAATGATATTAAGACAGTCATCCCATTGTGACCAGCATCCTTTCAGCACGTGATTTTCACGGTGATCTCACTATCCCTGTAATGATGAGGCATCAGTGCTGTTTATATAGTAGGGACTACCTTAGCAAAGAGAACACACCTACTTGTTGTGGGTTCTTTCATCATCTGAAAGATTTCAAGACCTATTTCAGGATTTATATTCTCATGTCTATGTTGTATGAGAGGTAAATTCACTCGTGTGATTAGTGTGGTGGAAGCCTGCAGTCAGCTGCTCTGTGTGGTGCATTGTGGGAGTGACACGCACCAAAATATAGTCTCCTGTGTGGATCTGTGCTCCTTGCTCATTGTCATGTGTTTCTGTAGTTGCCATCCCCATTATGGTAGTGCCCTGTGCTTGTGTGCACTGTCTGCTGTTTGCAAGTACCAAAATTGTCTTGTAAAAGTGGTAGAAATACTGGGAATCAGTACAGTTGAGATCTTGGAACATATCCTTATTCCTTATATTGTAAAGTGGGTTCCCTTTATGAGACCTCTTAATGCTTTGACAAAGGCAATGTCAATGAGCAGCTGTGATCACTATAGAAGTGTTTTATGCCATTGCTTTTTCTAAGGAATTTTGTTAGCACTGCAGGAATCATGTTATAATACATTGCATTGGAAGATGAGGTCACATTTTCCAGATCTAAGCAAAGATCAGGAAATCCCTGTTAAATACCCAAGACTAACACAGCAGGCAAATATGTTAGTCTGTATAAAACTTCATCTATTTTTTAACCAAAAAGAGAATTCCGTTCAAAGAGAAGATCCAACACCATATTCTGAATCTCTTTCAGGAGCCTGGAGAACTGTGGCCATGTTATATTATGACTTGTGAATAAATCTGAATGCCAAACTGCAGCTTGCAAGCTGTGTGCAGCTTCCAGGCAGTTTAAAATGCAGCACCTGAACAGAAGACATTTAATGACAAGTTATTATTTCATTGGAGGTACTGTGCACAGATACATGACTTTGGGGTATGTGCATCTTGAAAGTTTTGTCTCCTGTGTCTTTTGGCTATGTAAAGATTTTGAACTGGGCTAAATGTGTTAAGAAGTTTACCATAGATCTTGATATGGAATCTTCTGTGCCAGCTGCAGCTGTTAGGGATGTCTTAGCCATTATCTGACCCTTCTGTGATAAAAGACTTAAACTCATCTCTATGCTTGTGAGCGATTTTGTCCAGGCTTTACTTTAAAATAATCTTAGCAAGAAAAGAAAAAAGAGCTTGTTAATTTGCAATTTGAAGTTGTAAATTTGCAGAAGCATAGCCTTGTTTTTTTCTAGGAGTTCCAACTTTTGTTCCTTCACCTTGGGAGGATTTTGGGATTTGTATATGCTAGAGTTGCAATAATATCCATATAGCATGGACTAAAATGAGAACAGGTGGATTAAAATACTACAGAAGGAACTTGATTTTTGCAGTTGGTGTAAACAAAGTTGAAGTCTGCTACAACTGAGCTGGTTCTATACACCTTCACTTATGAGCGCTGCAAGTCTCTTGGAGAGAACAATATGCAGAATGTCTAATAACATGCCCTGAAATATCTGCATTGGGATCTTCAGTGCCACTCACATACTTTGTAGAACTTTGGGGACAGTTAGTAGTCATCCAGTGGAAATACAGCACGAAATTCTACAGCTTTGTCAGGTGGTAAGGACAACATACGTGCTGGCAGGAATTCATATTAAGGTAAGCCCTGCTAACTTGACTCAAGGTGAAGATTCTGTTAAAGACAGCATAATCTGATGAAGCTGCTGTTCTTGTGGAACAGGGGATCTTGTAGAGAGGGTGATTTAGCCTCTAAATGAACCTCAAAGTGTGTTTGGAGTGTCATTGAGGCCACCAAAACCAGTAGGGCCATGAACACTAGTTTTACTTGGAATAAGGGCTTTGTCTCCTTACTCACATTTTTGTGATTTCATATATCTGACTTCCTTCTCTAAATTATAAAGTTTATAAAATTATTTAGTTACCTGAGATTCATCCAGCATGAAACTTCCTCACTGTTACTGAGGAAGTCTTGGATATATCCAGAATTGCCTCTACAGAAGCCAATAAACTGGACTCCATCAAAACCCAAATGGCCAGTTTCTTAGTACCATGTAAGCTGGTACCAGCTGTGAACTTACATTCATGCCTATCAGTTCTGGGGTTCAGAGTATTGGCACTGAACAGCATGGAAAGGACACACCATCAGCACCGGTTCCAAAAAGGTAGGTGCCATAATATGCTGGTTCTGAATGAACTGAAACCAAATGCAGCAGCATCGACAGCGTATTGAATGAATGGAGTGTGAAAGCAATGGTGTTGACTGTGTTAGCACTGTCAGCTGACATAGGGGATGGCAACCAACTAAATGAAGATCTTTACATCAGGGAATTAAGGGCTAATGAGCTCCTTCTTATCTGGGCACCAGGTGGATCAAAATTTGATCTTTAGGGCTAGGGACAGAAATTACAAATAAACCAGTATAAGCGATCAGGTACTAGTTTAAACAGAAGTTCAATGCATGTAAACTGCTTTCTGGACAAAACTGGTTTAAAATAAATCTGGATGTAGTATCAGACTTAACTGATTTACGTTCAATCAGTTTATTGAACTTCTGTCCCAGATTCCCTCCAGATTCAGGTTAGCTCACAGTCCCCCAGTATCCCAGGATGCTTTGTACTTCCCCCACAAACCTCCTCTTGCAGGGTGGGTGGGTTACCGTTGGCCCAAGCTGTCTGCTCCAGCTAAGCAGGAAGGTATGCTTTAGCACTCCCTGGCTTCTGGCCTGTGCCACTGCAGGCATATGGCTGAATTTCCAGTGAATGTCTGTTCACTTGTTTATTGGTTCAATATATGTAGCTTCAGCTAACCTGCAAAGATTGAACTGATTCAGCCCTGGGCTTTTTGACTGTCTGTACTTAGCCCAAGTGCTTCTCCCCTTCTCATTAAGGAACAGTTTTCTAAGAAGATCCTATCTTTCTGCTACTTTGAAAAATGGTATTTATAATCCTCAAAATGGTACCAACCACAGTAAAGGGGGATTCTATCATTAAAACAGAGAGAGTAGCAGTGGCTGCAGTGAGGAATGCTCTGGGCCACACAAATCTCCAACTAGGTTTCAAAGCAAGCATCATTTGTTTTTTTTTAGTAGATATAATTTGAATTTATTATACCCAGACTTAATCACGCTTCTTATGAAGAATTTACAGTTCTTATACTTTTTCCTATTGTGTCTATAAGCAATAACAGTGCTACAAGGCAAAAAAAACCCAAAACAAACTTCTGTCCTGGTATCAGACTATAAGTAAGACTTGGAAGTACAGACTAAATATGGATATAAAATCTATATAACAACATATAACTACACCTGCACTAAAATGATTCAAACAGGGAAAACTATTAATATTGCAGTTGTCAAACCATACATCAAATTAAATAAAACTCTTCTGAGCCAGGATAGTGATAAAAAACTGGGGATTTTTATCCCTACTTACATGCACACCAAGGGGGCATGAAGGCAAAAGTGCAACCAGTGGACACTACTAGCTCAAGTGGTCTAATCTTTGGTGCATAGGAAACACATGCAACAGAAGTGGAACATTTGTCAACAAGCACTTTAGGAATTAGTTAAAGTTTTTATCAAATGTGTGCAGAATTGTTACCCGAAGGAACCTGCAGGTCTGCTCCAAGTAAATCAATGTGGTAATACTGGTCCCTTACTCAAAAGACACATTCCATTTGAGTAGCTTTAGCCTATGTTGCATTGTAATTAGACCAGTGGAGCCAAAACAGCTGAAAGACATGAAGTTGGAGTCTGTCTTTTTTGTGCACCATTAAAAGAATTACTTACCAAGTTTTCGTCACTTAGTTATACTTGTGAAAATGTATTTAATATAATGACTTTTGCATATATATCACTGAAGCATAACTGGGCTTGCAGAACCTTTACTGCTGATGCTGATGAGCAAAAAACAAGAGAGAATCCAGTTTAACTCCTAGAAGCATGGGTGAATTATCACAGCTAAAAATTATACAAACGTTTTTAGAGCTTATAAAGTAGGCCACACATCGTATTTTCAGTTTCTTGTACCTGTCAGATACTTTCATTTTTCAGGACGAAATTTTCCAGACCTGTTTTCTGTCCTAACATGAATATTTACAGTGCAGTGAGACTACTTTGTTCATTTTTGTAATGATACTTAGGGAGACCTTTGTATGGAGTCTCTGAATTGCTTTTTGTTGAATCTTGTTGATTGTGTCTTATGTGCAAAAATTGTAGATGTAGCATATGTGTATCTGAGGATGTAGAAAGTGTATGAGATCATATATTATTTGTAAAAGTGTGTGATTATATATTTAAATTTGCAGACCAATTAATATGCACAAAGGAACTAAATTAGGATTATGCATACAAACTTAACATTTGTATTTCCTGATTTCTGCATCCTTAAAATAGGTTGTGAAACATTAGGGTGGTCTGATAATCAATCACCTGGTAATCACAGAGAATGACTTAGGTAAACTAAAGTAATTGAAATTTCACCACGACAGACAAACAGAACTCACAATGTCAGTTTTAGTAGTTATTTTTCAGAGTAACATCATTAACATTACATTGCAAAGATAAAATGATCTGCAAAAGTCATTGAGTTCTGCTAACTTCTTGCTAGCCAGAACTTCCACTATTTTTGAAATACATTTTCAGGCTGCTCAAAATTATAATCAAGGGTCAATTTTTTTTTAACCAAAAACTCGGTATGTGTCTTTTTTATAACACTTTTTAACTATAAATCTCAAGTAAGGTGTTTTTGTTAGTTTGCATTTTGTAACTGTTCTGTTCTATTTTGAGAACATTTCTTACGGGCTTTTAAAATCTGCTTTGACTTCTTTTATCAAGGCTCGGGTATCTGTCTAGGACAATGATATAGTCTACATCTTCCAATTAAATGATCATGGAAATATTGCTATTATTCACCAAAATGGAGGGTCTTCACATACAGCTAGTTTCTTTTTTTTCCAGAGAGAGAGAGTAAGTCTCTCTTTTAACATCTTTCTATCTATTGAAGGATTTTTGTAAAGGGCTAAGCATAGAAACTGTTGCACTGAGAGCACCCCTGTAGGTTCATAAGGTTCTAGCCAAAAAAAATGTATCCTTATTGCTATTGCTGTGTTTGAATCAGACAGTAAGTGGAGCTTATCTGTCTGAAATTTCTGATGCTTCACTGAAACAGAAATCTCTTTGCTCAAACATGAGTCATTTTTAGAGTTGTGAAACCAAAGAAACCCCTCTAGGCTAGGAAGTACTCTTTCTTCCTCTGTGTTGAAGCTCTAAAAGACACACACAGTAACCTTTTAAAGAATCCTAGGCTATTTATATACTCTAAAAACACCACTTCAGAAGTATTGAGAACTCTTTGCTGTATGAGATAAAATCTCATTTCCTAATATGTCTAATTAATGCTGTTACATGAAAACATTGATCTATTTAAGTATCTTTATAACTCGTAGCAAAACCTGATGTTACACCAAATCTTACAAACACATTGTTTTTATGGATTTAGCTATACAATAATGTGTTTGTGTGGTTTAGAAGCCAGGCTTCTTGGTACTAATTACAAGTATAATCTTAACATCTTTGTAATCTCTTTTTATCCCAAAGAACTTTAGAAGGGATGGGGGACTATAATGCAGAAGATCATGGGGGTGAGGGATACACAATCTCTAGACTGCTGCAAGCTTACCACTAGAAAGTGATAAAGTGTCTACACAAGTGGTTCTCAACGTTGTTAGACTCAAGGCATCCCTCAACGGACTCAAGGCACCCCTCTGAAAATGCCAGCTTTTAGTTTTCACTTGGTTTTAGACAACAGAAAAATAAGACAGCAATTCTATTGCAAAGAACTCAGAAAGACCACAACAGGTCAGCATGTTTTAGCACTACGGATGCCTATATGAAAGCTCTTGGTTTATCGTGTGAAACATTTTTGCACACCTAACAAAGCCAATATTGCATGACACCTTGTTAAACCCTTGAAAGGATCTCAAAACATCGCAGAGTTCTGTGGCACCCTGGTTGAGAATCACTGGTCTACACAGTCATGAAAAGTCATTCAGAAATATTTTCAATAATGGAAAGTGGAAAGTGTATGTGTGTTTGTCTGGATACAAGGGATCCAAGAAGGGTGGTGGTGGACAGATCCAGTTTTAGCTGAGATGGCAATAATACAACAAAAACTTAAATGGCCTAGTTATATGGACTCCATGGCTACTGATCTGTATTCTACCACAGGTACATTTATTTCCACCATTCACTAACAAAAACTATAGATGTCAAACCTTATTAGACCATTCACACTGGAGACAACAAGTCCTAGAAGGTCCCAGAATATAATTCTTATTGTAATCATCATAGGGCGTGTCTACACGAGCTTCTATGGTGCTGTTGTTACTGCGTCTTTTGGAAGTACTAAGTGATGGCACAATAACAGCCTGTACTATACCATGCCAGCAGCACATGGTTATTTTTAGATGCTACATTGCCACAGCAATGCACTATAATGAAGGAGCACGTTGCTATGGTGATGTAGCCGTGGTATCACAGTTTCTGCCTGCTGATTCTATGTTGCTGTAACACATTGCTACAGCGATGTAGTGTCACATGTAGACATGCCCATAGGGTGTCCTTAACGTTTCAATGGCAAGATAATGGTGAGCAATCATTAAATCTTCTATGTGAATTTCTCACCTTTAGATACCTCAAGAAAACGTTGAATTATTAAAGACTCTTTGGAAGGAATTTCAACTGGTACCACAGAGAAAAATTCATCACTTTTTGGGAAGCTGGTAGCAATGGGCTATGTTAAGCTTATGGTAAATATTGAAGGTTTTAACTCTCATAATCTTCAGTAGGGAAATTTTTTTTGTAACAACAGCAAAAATAATAATTTATTTGTCAACCCATTCTCTCTCATATTTTTTTCCTTGCTTTAGCACCCAACCTGTCAATAGGTTGTCTGGTGGGCCAAGGCATATGATCACTGCATAGTGGGGAATTTAAGGAGTATGGTCAGCCTCCCAAATGACTCAATTCATTTATTAAGAACAGGGGTAGGCACACTATTCTGATTAAAGTCTACTTTAAGTGGAGTCTGTATCAATTACTGGTTGTATATTCAGCACATGAGCCTGGATCTCCTTCCAAGGTTATGTCTGGAAGATGTGTTTAACAAGAAATAATGCTAATCTTTCCCTATATTGAGCCAGTCTATTGTTCTCTCCATTCTTTAGGCTTTTGGAAACTGACCTGGCTGGGACAGGAGGCAAGAATGCAAATTTTTTAATTAAGCTGAGAGCAGAATATATGTGCAAATAAGTAGATATGGCAGTTGTCCATAGAAAAAATATGTCCCCTTGGTTTCCTCATCTCAGGAACAACTGTAGTTAAAAGAAATACTTGGATATTTTTAACACCCAGTGGAGGGAACAGCAGAGGATAGGGAGTGAGTATGGCAGCAATGGTGGGCAGACCCAGCTGCCCGTCAGGGTAGAGGAGAGATGAACCCTCCTCCCTGTCCCCCTCTGCCTCAGGGGCCAGGGTGCCCTGCTGCTACAGCAGCGAAGAGGGAGCACCCAGCAGACGTGGCTTGGGTCCCTGTTGGTGGCACAGGGATGGGGGAATTAAACCACTCTCTGGCTAAGAGACTGCATAGAATATATAGAGATATAAATTTTGAAAATTAGGAGCAATGAATTCTAATTCAGTATTGGTGCCCAATTAGAAAAAAAAATATTAGGAAGTGAGATGGGTGGGGAGAGGTAGGGGTTTCACTTCCTAGACAGTATCATAAACAGTTGGCCTCAATTTGCACCATTTCAGTTCACGGATTCATAGATATTAGGGTCAGAAGGGACCACAATATATCATTTAGTCTGACTCCCTGCCCTGGGCAGGAAAGAGTGCTGGGGTCAGATGACCCCAGCCTTGAAAACTCCCAAGGTAAGAGAGAGCACCACCTCCCTTGGAAACCCATTCCAAGTTTTGGCCACCCTTACCGTGAAGAAATTTTTCCTGATGTCTAGCCTAAATCTGCTCAGTCAGTTTGTGATCATTGCTCCTTGTTACCCCAAGAGGCACCCTGGTGAACAGAGCATCTCCGGTTCCTTGCTGCGTCACCCCAATGAATTTGTAGGCAGCCACAAGATCACCACTCAGCCTTCTCTTGCAGAGGCTGAAGAGGTCCAGGCCCTTAGTCTCTCCTCATAGGGCTTGGCCTGTAAACACTTAACCATATGAGTGGCTCTCCTCTGGACCCTCTCAAGGTTATCCACATCCTTCTTAAAGTACAGCACTCAGAACTGGATGTAGTATTCCAACTGCAGTCTGACCAATGCCGCATAGAGGGGAAGTATCACCTTTTTGGTTCTAGTTGTCATGCATCTGCTGATGCATGATAAAGTGCAGTTAGCTTTGATGATGATTTTGTCACACTGATGACTCATGTTCATCTTGGAGTCCACTATGACTCCAAGATCCCTTTCCGCTTCTGTCCTGCTAAGAGGGTCATTCCCCAGCCAGTAGGTGTGCTGGATATTTTTATGCACTAGGTGCAGCACTCTGCATTTGTCCTTGTTGTACTGCATCCTATTGTGTTCTGCCTACTTATCCAACCGGTCCAGGTCTGCCTGCAATTGTTCCCTATCCTCCAGAGTGTTCACTTCCCCCTACAATTTAGTATCATCTGCAAACTTCGACAGAGTACACTTCACACCCACATCCAAGTCACTGATGAAGATGTTGAAGAGTACAGGTCCAAGGACCGAGCCCTGTGGAACCCCACTGCCCACGTACTTCCAGGTTGATAAGGACCCATCTACTACCACTTTCTGGGTGTGATTCCCCAAGGCAATTTGCCATCCACCAGACCGTGTAGGCATCTAAGTCACAGCCTCTTAATTTATGTATGAGAATGGGATGAGCTACCGTATTGAAGGCCTTTCTAAAATCTAAGAAAACAACATCCACATCTACTCCTGCATCTAAGCATTTTGTGACCTGGTCATAAAATGAAACCAGATTAGCCAGGCATGATCTGCCTGCTATGAATCCATGCCGGTTGCCCTTCTGCATTATTTTTCCCGCTCGACTCGCACAAATATGATTCTTAATAATCTTTTCAAAGACTTTTCCAAGGATGGAGGTGAGACTGGCTGGCCTATAGTTATGCACAGCAAAGTAATTGTGACCCTTTATTTTTGTACATGGAATGGATTCACTTTTACATGGTGCAGTGCAGTAGATGAATCTAGAATCAGCTGCTTACTTCCTGCCTCTACTCCACCATGCTGCTTTCAGTGTAGCTGGTAAGTGTGTTGTGGTGTGTCGTGGTGGAAGGAGAGTGGGGAGGGAAGGGGCATGGGGGGCAGATCAATGCCCCCCATGGTGAGGGAGGGAATGGGGCAGAGGCTGCCCAGCCAGGGTGGGGCAGGCGTGGGAAAGAGCCGTGGCTCGTCCAGGAGTTGTGGTGGGGAGGGGTGGCTCCTGCTGCATGCACCCTGAGAGGGCACTGGCGGACATGTGCCCCCCAGATCTGTGTGGGATGGGGTGGGCTGCAGCTGTAGGCTGGAGCTGGGTCTGTGTGGGGCTCTTCTCCACAGGGTTTGAGCCGGGCTGGGTTCAGGTCTGTCAGCAGTGGTGCTGGAAGAGAGCTACAGGTGGGCTATGGTGAAATTTGGGGTGGCTGCAGTCCCCCCAAAGTCCCCTCCCAGCACTGCTGCCATCTGCCCAAACCTTGCTGAGAAAAGCACGGTGTAGCCCTAGCTCCAGCCCACGGTTGCAGCCCACCTGCGCCCTCCTGGGGCTCATGCAGCAGCAGAAGCCAACAGCTCCATGCCTCCTAGGTGAGCCACAGCTCCATCCCACACCTGTCCCGGCCCAGCTGGGAAGCGTCTGCCCCTGCCCCACTCCTCTCTCACCGCGGTGGGGGGGAGGGGGGTGTTGATCTCCCTCCCCCATGCCCTTTTCCTCCCCCCTCCCCTTCTACCACACCAGCTTGCCAATGACTTACCAGCTGCATGCAGCTCTCCAAGCTGCTGGGCTCCACTCCTCGCTGCCTATATGTGGTGCTGTGGCTGCATGCACGCACAGGCAATTATTAGCCAAATTATCAGCCACATCTGGAACCTAAACCCTTATTTCCCATAGACCTTTGGTATCTTTTTACATGATTTCTATTTGCATGGTGTTTTTTCAAGAATGTAACCACCATGTAAATCAAGGTCTGACTGTATTTCAGAAATGAAATTTCCCTCCCCACCCCCAAAGGTATTTCAGAAGAGCAAATGTTTTGCCTTTGGTTGCTACTCTTTACAACAAATATAATCTGTTATCCAACACTCCCCTGTATGTGAGAGTCCTTTGACTATTCTTGCACAGTGGTCCGTGTTGTAACACCATAGTGCAGGGGTGACCAACCTCCCATACAAATGCCACAAGTAGCCTCTGAGTAGTATGCAGCAGATTAGGGAGGAGCCAGGCAGCACAGTGGCAGATAGGGCAGGAAGCATAAGGCAGGAGATCAGGCAGGGATCGTAGAGTAGAGAGCAGAAAGCAAATTCAACAGAAAAGGGGATCAGACTAACACTCAGCCAGAGTTCAGGGCTAAATTGTGGCATACCTGCCAAAAATGTTGTCCCCACTATCGCTGTGTATGTACAGTCTTTTTAACATTAGAGTTAAACTTAGCACAGTTAGGTTCTGACACGTTTCACTTAAGACATGATTAACTGGTTAATCATGTCTTAACTAGTGACCTGGCCATATGTTCAATCAATTAATGGAGTGATAAAACCAGGAATAAATGACAAAATTATTACACAAAGTATGTATAATAGCTTTGTGGTGGGTTCCTATCACGCCTTTAATTGAACATGTGGTCAATGCTCTCAGCCTCTGGAGCACACTCCCAATGCAGGAGCCAGGGAGCCCCAATCAGTTGACAGGACTTGCAGCAGCAGGAGTGAAGATAGGCAGATCCCAGGACACAATGCACATGTGGAATGGCAGGAAGGCTGATTGTTGGGATTGCACATCAGTAGGGTTCCTGGTTTCTCTGATTGAAAAAAAATCTTCAATTTTCAGATTAAAAAAATAATCCTAAATCTACATTTTTCTGTGATTAAAATAAAACACCACTAATAAATAGATGGTGTGTGTATGTGTGTGAGTGTGTGTAGTGGTGTTTCATTTTGATCAAGGAAAAATGTGGATTTTGGGTTACTTTTTTAAATCTGAAAACGGGACTTTTTTTTTAATCAGAGAAAACCAGGATCCCTGAACATCAGATCCCATCGTGTCTTCTTTTTAATGCCTGTCAGTGGCCTTGGAGAAAACAAAAGTAGAACCCCGTGATATATTGTGGTAAATCTTGGTGTATGTAAAAAAACAGCTTGTAATACTACTAGCTAACCATTTTCAAATGTAATTATATTTACCAAATTGATTTTGGAACTCATTCCTCAAAGTAAGTTTTCTGATTACAACTTTATTTTAAGGATTTGAGTTTCTCACTTACAGTTTCTTATTTTAGCTTTAAAGATGACCTTCACCTTACTGTGATCCTACAGTGGCATAAGGAAAAAATGCAGATACTGCATCCAGTAAGAACACAAACAAGAAATAAAAAAATGACTTTGTTTAAAATGACAACTATTTTTTTCAAAGTGACATTGAACACAGTAGATTTTAAACAAAGAACCAGCCTGACAGTGAAAACTGATTAAAAATTCACAGGTCAATATATTCTACTTTCCTAGCAATCAAAGAGTGAAGTCTGGTCATGTGGCTACAGCAGGACAGGGTCATTCTCAACTTTGCAGCTGACTACATGCAAGTCACTTAACTGTGAAATTAATACAAATGCAGAAATGGTTCCTCAGCAATAACTCTTCTTTGAGATGTGTTGCCCATTATCCATCCATCCATCCATATATATATATATGTATGGAATATATATATTCCACCATTACTGACTGAATGTACAGTGCACTCAGGCAGGACATTTTTAGTCAGCAGCACCTATTGGGGCAATATGTGTCATAGAGGTTTTCAAGTTTGCAGTACATCTCTAATTGTCCCCAGTTCCTCCATCATTTCCAGAATCTTACGTGAAAAGACCAGTATAATAGCAAGGCAGGAGTGGGTTACGAGTTATATCTAGGGACAACACATCTTGCAGAACCACAGTTTCAGTACAGATAAGTGACCAATTCTACTTCTTCAAGTGACTGCCCATATGTATATTCTACTGTTATTGACCCCCAAGCCACAACTGCATATAGAGGTAGGTAGTAGAAGTCTATTTAAAAAGCAAATATAGCCCAGTTCTACAGAAGCTGCATCTTCTCTAGAAACCTGGATGATCACATAATTCTGCATGACATGTAAATGAAGGACTGTATTGCTTTTTTACATATGCCCAGAATTGATAGGTTCCGGAGACAAGACATTGAACTTTTGCTGAATGGGCTGTTGCTTAGGCCCCTCTACACATTACAGGTATTGCACAATTAACTGGTTAATTGCACACGTACCTGGAGACCAACTACATGCACGAAGTACTTATCACAATAAAAAGCTCCTGATCTCAATCCTGGGTAAGAATCTGAAGAAAATTATCAAAGAGACCCTTCTTGATAAACTGGCTGATGGCAACATCCTGAGAGACAGCCAGCAGCACAGGTTTGTGATGGGTAGGTCTTGCCTGACCAATCTCATCTCCTTCTATGACCAGGTGACATATCACACCTGGACAAGGGAGAAGAGATTGACATCATATATCTGTACTTTAAAAAAGCCTTTGATCTTGTGTCCCATGGTTTGCTCATGGAAAAGTTTGCCCTTGGCTACACCACAGTCAGATAGCTGGGAAATTGTCTCTGAGGTTGGACTTAGAGAATAGTAGTCAATGGAAGCAAATCATTATGGTGCTCCATGACCAGTGGTGTCTCCCAAGGCTCTGTCCTTGGACCAGTTCTCTTTAATATCTTTATCAACGATGTGGGCATTGGTGGCAGAAGTGCACTGGCCAAGTTTGCCGATGACATTAAACTTTGGGGAATAGTGTCCGCACCTGAGGACAGGCTAGTGATCCAGGCTGACTTGGATAAGCTTAGTAAGTGGGCGGATATAAACCTGGTGATGTTCAATACCGAAAAATGCAAGGTACTCCACCTTGGGGAAAAAACCCCCACAGCACACTTATAAGCTTGGCAGTGCTATGCTCACTAGCACCATGGCTGAAAGAGACTTGGCGGTCATGACTGACCACAAGATGAACATGAACCACCAATGGGATGTCACAGCTGGTAAAGCAAAGAAAACCCTGGCTTGCATCCATAGATAGTTCTCAAGTAAATCTCAGGATGTCATCCTCCTGCTATACTCGGCCTTGGTGAGGCTGCAGCTGGAGTACTGCATCCAATTCTGGGCTCCACAGTTCAAGAAGGATGTCAAGAAGCTTGAGAGAGTCCAGAGGAGAGCCACACGCGTGATCAGAGGGCAAGAGAACAGGCCTTCTGAAGAGAGGCTGAGAGCCATGGGACTCTACAGCCTGGAAAAGTGCAGGCTCAGGAGTGACCTGGTGGCTGTCTATAAGTTCGTAAGGGGTGTGCATCAGGATCTGGGGGAATGTCTGTTCACCAGAGCACCCCAAGGGATGACAAGGTCCAATGGTCACAAACTCCTCCATGACCGTTTTAGGCTGGACATAAGGAAAAACTTCTTTACTGTCCGAGCCCCCAAGGCCTGGAATAGACTCCCTCCAGTGGTGCAGGGACCTACTCTGGACTCATTCAAGAAATGACTGGATGCTTATCTTGCTGGGATCCCTTGACCCTAGCTGACTTCCTGCCCTTGGGGCATGGGACTGGACTTGATGATCTTTGAAGTCCCTTCCAGCCCTAACGTCTATGAAATCTGTGAAATCAGCTAAAAAGTTAGACCTTGAAAATGTGTAATAACTTTGTAGCTGGTTGCTATTGAGCTATAATTTGCACATGTAAGAAGGTCTCCTCTGCTGCTGGGAGCCCCACTAGCCACAAGGGTGTACCATGCCCAGTGAAAAACTCCCAGGCCATAGGGATCATGGCAGCTGTGATCCCCAGGGTCCAGGGGTTTCCTGAATCCCCAAATCCTACTGATCGTGGCTACTGTGATCTAGGGCTCCAGGGTGCAGGGAGAGTCCCAGGGTTGGAGGACCACCACAGGGGTGATCCCCTGGATCCAGGGGTTCCAGGAAACCCTTGGGGCCAGAGGATCACAATCATCCTCTGGCCCAGAGGGTTTCCTGCATTCCTGGGGTGAGGGAATCACCCCAGTAGTGATCCTCTGGCTCTGGGGGTTTCCTCACATCCTTGGAGTAGGGGGATTGCTGCAGCAGGGATTCTCTAGCCCTGGTGGTGCATGGGGCATCCCAGTGGCTGGGAGCCCCTCAACTGGGATGTGTGCGGCTTCTCAGTTACAGGAACCTGCTTCTTGCTGGTGCTCACCCCAGGTCCTTCCTGCCCTGGAAATAAGGTGTGATGGGATCTAATGTGCAATCCCACAATTGTGCCTCCTGCCCTGCTTGGTCCTTGGGCTGGTGCTGTTCAACATCTTCATTAG
>NW_017728947.1:45800077-45814145 GCF_001723895.1 Crocodylus porosus | reverse complement strand
TAGGCTTCCCAGAGAGGTGGTGCTCTCACCTTCCCTGGAGATCTTCAAGAGGAGACTGGATAGGTACCTGGCTGGGGTCTTATGACCCCTGCCACCCCCAGTGCTCCTTCCTGCCCATGGCAGGGGGTTGGACTCGGTGATATGTCTAGGTCCCTTCCGACTCACTGATTCTATGATTCTATGGCAGGAGCCGTGATTGTGTGAATAGTGCATTACATCCCATCACGCCTTTACCTACATATGTAGAGGGGGCCTTATTGTGTCAAATAGGATTTTACCAGCAAATGGATAACAAAACCTGGCACAAGAGAAGATCCAACTGGAGATATTGTTGTGCTGAGACAACTTCACCTTTGACATTTTTTCATAAGCCACAAACAATCTTGGCAACTTTCTGAAGATCTTATTTCTATCCAGGAAAAAAATGATCTGTGTACAATAAGGAATGTAACATTTCATTCCCTTTATGGATTGTGGTTTTAGAAAAATACTAGTAAGTGAATGATGTAGTTTCAATCACTTTAGGTAGAAAGTGCCTGAGGTAGGAAGAGAACGTGGCTTTGTGATTATCTGTTATTTTGGAAAACTGCGTATAGTAGTTCTGCCATCGGTGCTTATGATTCTCCCACTCTCATAGCCAACAGTATTGTCACTAAGAAAGCTGTTTTCATAGAAATGTGAGGAGGAATGCATGTAGCAAGAGGTTTAAGAAGGACATGAATCCTGACAGAATTAAAATGTATAAGCCCAACCAGAATAGTTTCTTTAATTGGAGGAAAGACACTTCTTCAGATGTTCATAAATTACTTCACTTTCAGGTGAGACAATACTAAAGATTCCTGTACAGGCATATGGCCAAGAAGCCAAGTGCACCTTCTGGGAGTGGCAATAGACAAGATTGCTTAAGGAACAATAAGTAGTCCAGAATGGCCGAGAACCGAGTTTTTGACAGAGTCAGTCACTGCTGCTGAGTTCAAATAGAAAATGTATTTTATTTATGTACGCACAAAGATCTAGTGAAAGTTTGTTTACTATGAACATATCCTGCATATCAGAGGTAGTTAATTCTCTCAAAGGTAGCTAACCATTTGGCATTTATACTGCTAGATGAAGTGTTGTAAAATCTGGATTAAGATGTTTTCCTGGTTTTAGGAGATGAGATCCAGAATTAGAGGTAAGTTTATGGACAGTTAATCAGAGAGGCTTGGAAGATCTGCATAGAAGAATTGCCTGAGAATTGGAACGGCTATTAGAATTTATTTTGCTAGTTCTTTACAAAACCTTTGTAATGGAGGCATTACCCTCCTACTACTGCCTTAATACGTTATTTGCAACGTCTGTCGAGTTATCCGATTGTACTTAGACTGCTTTCCTCTTAAGAGTGGATTGAAATTTTAACTGAACTCACACTCTTGTTTCTAAGTGGCTCAATACAACAGGTGAGATGCCCAAGATAAGGCCATCTTTGTTCAAGTTTTCACTTTAGTGGCCTATAGGAGAAACACCTGAGCAAATTTTTAGGAGGCCATTTAAGCCAGATTTATAGGTCATTTGCACTACCATAGTAGGGCCAAGGATCTTGCCCATATACCCTGGAAATCTGAAGTCAAATAAGATTTCCTTTTTGCTTTCTCTTAGAAATTGCTGGTGTTTCCTACTGTTTCAGATAGTGGACTTCATGCATGACAGATTATGACATCACAAAAGATTATAAACTGTGCAACCAATATAATGAGACATTTTTAGTCGGACTCTTTACAACTCTTTGGGTGCATCCACGGATGCAGGCACATGCACTACTGCAGGCCTGGCTGCTAAGCTACTGTTACCAATAAATCATGATTCACTCAGGGACCAGCTCAATATACAGTAGCTAGCTAATATAACCAGTTAACAAGCAAGGATTAACATCTATAAAACCACAGACTAAGGAGAAAAAAGAATCAATACAGACAATCAACTGCCCCAAGCCAGACACAGTCAGCTGCACAAGCACCCATGTCATGAGTTTTAGACAAAACTAAAAAGTCAGACAAAACTAAAGTCAGACTCAGACCCCTAAGCAGTCTGTCAGCAGCCAGGGGTGCAGGGACACAGAACCCCTGTACCTATCTCCTTAACAGCTGGCAGGCTTCGTGGCCTCCACAGGGGCTAGTAGGCCTGCAGTTTTCACCCCACTGCACCTTAACACACACAGGGTCATCTATGTCATGAGTTTTCCCTGTTAGCAGCCAGAGGTGCAGGGCCCCAGAAGCCACACTCTCCCTGCACCTATCACCTTGAAACTTGGCAGACTTCGTGGCCTCATCAGGGGTGACCATCCCTGTAGTTTTCATCCCACTGTGGTGTAACACATATACATGACATGAGTTTTGCTTTCAAGAATTTGGGGTGCAGTTTTCCTGAACCCCCCATACCTATCTCCTTGAAACTTGGCAGGCTTTGTGGCCTCTGCAGGGGCTACCATCCCTGCAGCTTTCACCCGGCTGTGCCTTAACACACACAGGGTCATCTATGCCACAAGTTTTGCCTGTCATAGTTTCTAGGGCTGGAAGGGACCTGAGTAGATCATCTAGTCCGACCCCCTGCCATGGCAGGAAAGAGTACTGGGGTCAAACGACCCCAGCAAGGTGTACATCTAGCCTCATCTTAAAGACCCCAGGGTAGGAGCCAGCACCACTTCTCTTGGAAGTTGGTTCCAGATCCTAGCCACCCTGACCGTGAAGTAGCGCCTCCTGATATCTAGCTTAAATCTACCCTCTGCCAGCTTGTGACCATTATTCCTGGTCACTCCTGGTAGTGCTCGGGGGAACAGGGACTTTCCCAATGCCTGCTGGTCCCATCTGAATAGTTTGTAACAGGCCACTAGATCCCCCCTCAGCCTTCTCTTGTGGACGCTGAACAGGTTCAGGTCCCGTAGCCTCTCCTCATACAGCCTGCCCTGTTGTCCCCTCCCTTTTAGCTAGGAGACATTCCCGGATGCTTTTGGTGAGCCATGGAGGCTTTTGTGCCCTTCTGCTCCCTTTGATCCATGTTGGGATTACCTCCCTTTGGGCTTGGAGGATCGTCTCCTTAAGGAGCAACCACTCTCCTTGGACACCTGGCTCCGCTCCCCTCCGGGACCTCAGTGCTTCTCCGACTATTCTCCTTAGCTCATTGAAGTCTGTCCTCCTGAAATCTAGGGCTGCTGCCTTGCTGCAGGCCTTTGCCACCTTGTGCTGGATGGTGAATTCCAGCAGGCGATGATCACTGTCGCCCAGGTAGTTGAGCACCCGCAGCCCCCTCACCAGGTCGTGTGGCCAGCACCAGGTCCAGCAAGGCATCTCCCCTGGTGGGGCTGTGCACCTCCTGGGTTAGATGGTGATCCTGCACTCTGGCTAAGAACCTACATGAGCGCTCAGATCTGGCTGACTGCTCTTCCCAGCAGATGTCCGGAAAGTTCAGGTCCCCCATGATGACCACATCCTCTGACTTCACTACCTCTGTGAGCTGACTTGAGAATTCCTGGTCTAGCTATTCCCCTTGGTTGGGAGGTCTGCAGTAGACCCCCACCATTAAGTCTCTTTCCCCTCGACTGCCTTGTATTCTAACCCAAAGCACTTCAGAGCACCCCTCCTCTGATTCTTTGCTGATTGACGAGGATGTGTATTCCTGCTTGACACAGAGTGCCATGCGCCCACCTTTCCTTCCTATCCTGTACAGCCTATAGCCCTTGACATTCACCGCCCAGTCATGTGTTGGGTCCCACCACGTTTCAGTGATCCCCACTATGTCCGGGTTGGTGTCAGCTAGCAGGAGGGTAAGTTCCTCCTGCTTGTATCCCATACTACAAGCGTTTGTGTAGAGGCATTTGAGGCCTCCTGTGGATGTGTGCACTGGTCCCCTACTTCAGCATTATCCTGGCCCAGCTTGAGGTATAGTTTCCCCAAAACCCCTGCACCTATATCCTTGAAACTTGGCAAGCTTTGTGGCCTCTGCAGGGGCTACCATCCCTGCAGTTTTCACCCCCTTGTGGTGTAATTCATACACATGACATGAGTTTTGCTTTCATGAATTTGGGGTGTAGTTCCCCACAACCCTCTGCACCTATCTTATTGAAACTTGGCAGGCTTCATGCTCTCAGCAGAGGCTATCATGCCTGCAATTGTCATCCAAATCAGACAAAAAACAATGAAATTATAGCTATTTCATTGATTCCCCATTATAACCTATGGCTTGATCTCTGAAACGGCTCTGAAGCTTTTCTGAAGCGGTTCAGAATCTCTGAACTGCCTTGAAAACCCTAAGAAAGCCAGTGCTTCAGTGCGGACATTCTGCTTCAGCGTCCAAAGTATCTGAATCTTCTCCAGATCCGAAGTGCTGCCTCAAGCCTCGCATAGCCCTGCTGGACAGCTAGCGCCTGGAAGATGTTCTCAGTGTAGTGGCCTGCTTTGAACTATCTAAGCATGTCCTCCTGACCCTGAGCATCCAGGAGGTCAGCCACCACCTGCTGGGTCCTGGGTGCCAGCCCTGAGCAGGCTCCTCTGCCTGGGTCCTGCCACCTGCCTCACTAGGAATTCTGGTGTTCCCTATTTAAAAACTGCAAAATCTCTGATACAAAAAATCCCAAATTCACTCATTTAAAATATCCCCAAATCCATGTTCTTCCACAATTAAAACAAAAGACCACTATATAGCTATATATCCATACATGTCTATGTATCTATAGATATATATATATATAGAGAGAGAGAGAGAGAGAGAGAGTGATCAGTCGATCAGATGGGCAACATTTTATTGATATATTTACAATGTTAAAGCAATTTGGAAGCCTACCAGTGCCTCTATCAACATCATAAAATAAATTCTAAATACCTATACGTTTTGATGTTCGCTTTGGTTTTCTTATCATAGAACCATTAGGGCTCCCCCTGACTCCTTCACTAACTAGGATGTGGGGACAGTTGCGCCTGCAGCCACAGCTTCTGACAGCAGGTTTCATCCTGTCTGGCAGATGGGCACAATGGGTATGTGATGGGGGGATGTGCAGTTTGCAAGAGGGAGGTGGGAAGAGGTGTGGGTAGATGCAGGTGGGTGTGTGGGTGAGAAGGGATGTGGGGGTGTGTGGGTAGGTGTGGGAGGACTGTGGGGGGCTGCTTGGGAGGGTGGGTTCCCTGCTTCCCACAGGGTGCACCCCCCCAGCACATGGACTGTCCCCGCCTGCAGAGCCACAGCCCCTCCACAGGGCCCCAGTCCTCCCCTGCAAGCCCACAGCCCCCCCAGGAGGGGCCCAGCTCCCCCCACAAAAGGCCCACAGCCCCCACGCAGGGAGCCATCTCCCCCCCATAGGGCCCACAGCTTACCCATGCAGCAGCAGTGGCTGTGGGGTGCTCAGGGCCCACTGCTGTCAGAGCTCCCTCACAGTGTGGCACGGCCACCTGTGCTGCCTGTCACGGGTCTGACCTGGCTTGGTGCAGCACTGTGCACCTTTCTGCAGCCCCAGGCCACTTGGGCTGTCACACAGGGGCCAATGCTGCTCATGGGGCTCATGTGTTGTGCCAGGCCAGGTCCTGCCTCCATGGGCCCCATGCACCTTTGGGCTGGGCTGGTTCCATGGAGGTAGGACCAGCCCAGCATGATACATGGTCCCCGTGAGTGGCACTGACCCCCAGGTGACAGCCTGAGTGGCCCCGGGCTGCAGAAAGGCGCATGGCCCCATGCTGAACTGGGCCACACCTGCAACAAGTAGCACAGGTGGCACTGGCTCTGAGGAGGCCAGGACTTCACCGTGCCATGGGGGGGACTGGCATCAGTGTGCCTTGAGTGCTCCATGGCTGCTGCTGCGGGAGGGAGCCCTGCAGGGGACCCACGCCCCAACCATCCCCTCCTACCCACACACAACCTCTTCCCACAGTCCGCCCACAAAAGCACAACCCCCCACCACACCCACAATCCCCCCCAACAGTCCTTACTTATCCCAACAGCGCCTGGGTCCTGGGCAAGCCAGATCCTTGCTGCACTTCTGCTTGCCCCAGCACTCTAAGGATGCGTGCCCCATGTGCTGGGGCAGCAGAAGCACACGCAGATGCTCTGGCCAGAATCCAAACTCTCTGGAGGACCGGCTTCTGGGTTACCCCAGGTCATGGTCTGGGACAATGCCCTGCCCTGCTTTTTCCCCCTGAGTTTTTTGGTTTTTGCTTTTGTTGATACCTGGAGATCCAGGTATCAATTTTTGAGCCCATGCTGCAAATATGCAGGGTGGGGAACATTTTTTCATTCACAGCATGCCTCTTGCAATGTCTCAAATTGGTTTGGGATGCTGCAAGAGGCACATATATGCTCGCCTGGTTGCGCCCTTTGAGTCTAACTCTAATTTAAATTAACCTCCTCCATTCCTCTACTTGAAGCAGGAGTAGTTGGCTCAAGTTTACCTGGTCCCTCCCTGAAGTAAACTGGAACAACTTCATATTACAGGGATATTTTCAAATTACTGAGTTCAGACTTAGAAACCATGCCTTTTGATAGTGATTAATTGAGAAAGCATCAGTGTAAACTTTCTTTAATGGGATACATTCAGCCAGTGATGAGGGGTCAAAGAGATGTTTAATCAGTGGTAAAACTGTGAAATTCTAAGCATCACAGTAATAAAACAGAAGTTACCCCGCAGAGAATAAATTCAAATATATTTATGTCATCTTAGTTATTTTCTCACGGTTTTCTTTTAATGGTTTTTTCATTGTAAAAACATGCATAGAAACAGAAACACAACAAGAAAACAAATCAAGCAAAGACCATTTCATTCTATGGAATAATGTGTACCCAACAGGTTACAAATCTTCCACAAAAGTACAGTTATTCAATTGATTTCCAAAGAATAGATATCTCTGCTGGGCAATACTCAGATATTGTTGCTGCCTCAGTTCACATAGTAAATGCTTTCTGCTGCTAGAAATTCATTTTTCCTAAAATCAGTAGATTAGTAAGCAGTAGGAAATACACAGCCAAAGCACATCCAGTGCCTGATTACAGTTAACCTTTCAATTTATGTAAATTTAGCATAAGAGTACATTTAAAACCTGTAGTAAAAACATGGGAGTACATTACTGAATTTAACTAATTTGTCACTTGTGAACATCTCTATCAAACTCCAGGCACAAGCTCCATTATCTGCAGACACTACAAAATGACAGAATATTTTGCCAATAATTTTACTGATGTTGTTTTTTGTTGCATTTTGTGAATGCAAAAGAAAAATGGAGAGGTGAAACTGGAAATGACCTCCAATCATGATTTTGAAATTAGGTATGAGCCTTTTAGGAAAGGTACTTAAAAAAGAATGGTTAACTCAGGGGTAAATGCAAATAGTGGAAAATTACTGTACAAATGAGAATGGGAATGGTGCAATATTATCATCACTCATGCAAGGTCATTTTTCAAACTCAACTGACAAGAAATACATGAACTAAATTTACCAAATATATGAAATGACCTATGTTGCACATACCCTTTTACTCTTTACCAGAATGTGGAGAATATTTTAAGTTAAACCTCTAGGGAACCCATTAGGGAATGAATAAGGTGATGAAAATGTAAAACTCTGAAAATCAGGAAATAAATGTAATGTTCATTCCAACCCCCACAATGTAATCTTAACTTTGTCCTATGGTATTGGCACAGGTTCTATAAGGGGTATGTCATAAAAATTAGAGGGATTTAAGAGAATAAGTTACTACTGTATTTACTCAGTTCTAACTTGAGGTTTCTCCCCATTTAACACGGGGAAAGCCCCTCATCTTAGAATCAGGGGAGGGGGGAGGTGGCAGGCAGCTGCTGTGGCTTAGCCTGTACCTTTACCTGGGGTCAGGACCATAGCTGCAGTTGCTCTCTGCCTGCCCCCCCCACCCCCACCAGTTCTGCAGCCCACCATCTCCCCCCTGCAGCCTCTTCTCTCCATCTCTCCTTCCCAAGCAGCCTCTGCTCCCCTGCCCTCTCCCTCCTCCCCTTACCCTTGCTCCATGCCAGAAGGCTCTGTGCATGCTGCATCCTGGGGCACTGAGCACAGCACCAGCCTGGCCCCATAGCAGCAGTGCACAGACCACATGACTTATATGAGGCCAGGCTAGGGTCCTGCTCAGTGCTACAGGCTAGAAGACAAAGCCTGCTCGTGCAGAGAAGAGGCTGTGGGGAAGGGAGGACCTAAGGCTGCGGGGGGACAGGCAGGGAACAGAGGTGGCAGGGGGGTAGGCACAACCAGGGGGCAAAATGCTTGACCTCCACATACCGCCTGTCTCCTGACTGCCTGCCCCTCCTGCCCTCCTCCTCACGGGGTGGTTGGGGGGATGAATTACAATGACTCTCCAATAAGTAGATTCTACACATCGAAAAATATAACACATTTATACATGTTCTATGTATATAATCTAATTACTGGGGGGGGGTCATCTTAAATTTAGGGTCATCTTAGATTCAAGTAAATCCAGTATTTATATTGTACTTCACAGATTTGAATTCTGGCATTTCTTTATATGCACTCCAGCTACCTTCACTGTGTTAAGTGAAGCTCTGTCAAATGATGGAGGAATTAGCTTGGCATAACTATGAATCAGGGTGAAGACTTGGGAGTTTGGGATAAAGATCCACAAATAATGCAGAGACTAACACAAGTCAAAAGGACACTTTGAAATGGAGGGACACATATTGAAGAACACAAATGAAGGCTTTGGGGTGACAGAGAGGAAACCTCTCCAGCATTACACATTGCACATATCTGATTCTCATGTTTGTGGTGCCACATACCGCATGGCTGCATTTGCTGAATGTGCCCTATGTCTCTATCTATCTACATCTAAAAGACTCAGAAAGCTGTGAAGCACCTAGTTCATCTCAATGGGATGTTCCCATCTGAATGAGAACACTGGACAGAGATAAATAGAGTATGAAACAACAGTTCTGAAAAGTATGACCTACTCCATTAAACTAAGTAAGTATTTTCATCCCCTCTCCATCAAACATTAGGTATCCAAAGCTCACCGATGGGAGAAGACAGGGAAGGAACTCCTACTTCCTCAAAGGTGAAGGGCTTACCACCACTGCTTCCCAAACTTTTCCTCAGCATGACCCCATTTATGGCCCCATTTCCTCAGCATGGCCCCTCACTACCATGGTCCCATCCACTGACGTTGTGACCCCATTTGGGGTCATGACTCACAGTTTGGGAACTGCTGGCTTACCACATGCCAGTATGAGGGGATCAGGAAGAGTAGTTCTGGGTCCCGTATATCTATCTCTGTATGGAAAGGAGGAGGCAGAGGTAGGGACAGAGCCATCTCACCAGTTCCTAGCTATCAGAGCAGATGCTGCTATATTGACAGAGGAGAGGTTTTGTTGGCTTAGATCAGGGATTCTTATCCTCTGGCCCTTGGGCTAGGTCCGACCCATGGCACCATGTCATCTTGCCTTTAAATTTGGTGTGTGCGGGGGGAGAAGTTGTGGTACCATTGCCCTGCTGTCAAACCTCCAGACCCATGGAGACCCCTGGACCCTGCATGCTGCATCCAGCATCCAATTTCTGTGCACAGGTCTGGGCAGAGGCACCTCCAGACCCCTAGGTCCCAATCTTGGTAAGCAGGAGGTGGGAGAGGGCAGTGCCAGGCTCCAAGCCCAATCTAGCCTACAGATGGGCCCTGTACCACTCATTTGGTCCATGGGGCCAAAAGGTTGAGCACAACTTGCTCAGATTGCTATTCAGGAAAGTGGTGTAGCTATGCTAGCAGAAAAGCTGTTTTTGTCAGCATATACTGTATCTTCACTAGGTTGCTCTGCCAAGACAGTTACACTCTAGAGATAGAGGCTCCAAGTGTAGACAAGTCTTAGTAAGTGTTCTTCTGGGTCTGCCTGCAAACCGAGGGGCTTGGGTGTTGATTTGTGGAGCTGTGTGTATCTGTTTGTGTCAAAAATAGGCCATGCAGGACAGCCAGAGCAAGAGCAGTCAGTGCACCTCTGGGAGGAAGAGAAGTGAGAGCTTTCTTTGGCTCCGCAGTAGCTGGAAAGCAGGCCTGAATCTGTGAACAATGACATTGCCATCTGTTGTCTGTTCCCACTGTTTAGGGAAACTAGACTTTGTGTAAATTCTTGGTAACAACATGGGATTGTACTAAAGAAATACCTGATTCATATAATCAGTTCCCACTCCAGGCTAAGTGAGGGAAGCCCAAAATATCAGGCAAAAACCACAGCATAACTGGAGAGTGAGGTGGGGAGAGCAAGGCCTGGTGCTTGCTTAGGTAGGGCATCAAAATGGCATCCAATCCCCAGGACTCTTTGCTCTAGCAAGTGCAGCCCCATTCTGTCTGGTCATAGGAGCTGGACAGACATAGCCCTATGCCCAGCACTGTATTGGAAGGGAAGGTGGTGGGGAGTGGAGTACCATGGGTATGCTGCAGCTGGTGTGCGGTGGGCCTGTCCCACAGCTGTAGCAGCCCACGGCCATGTTACTGCTACAGCACTAACAGCTGCCACCAGAGTCTGAGTTGAGCCAGGTAAGAGTTCATTCCTCCTTCCCCCCACTCACTCCACTGGTTGGCATACTCTTCCTCACCTACCCCCCACCCCAGCAAACTGAAGGAGCTTGCTATGCCTCTGGACTAACAGCTTGCGTTAAGAGGGACAACACCGTACTTTTCTTCCATTCTTATAAACCAACCTGCAAACCAGGGGAAAAGAAAGACTAGCTCCATTTGCAGAACAGTAGTAAAGGGATTCAGCTAAGTTGAATCCACAACCAATCTTCCACACGCATAAGACTATATGTTTGCATAATCTTAATTTTTGCAAATAAACTTTTAAACTAATTAATTACACATAAAATATTCTCATTCAGGGAGTCCCCTGTGGTTCAGTGGTAGAATCCTAGCCTACCACACAGGAGACCTGGGTTAGATTCCCAGGCACTTATACAACTACAGCCATGAAAACATCAAACATCTGGACTCAGTCTGGTCTTTGGATTCTGTTTCAGTGGCCTAAAGGGAGGATGGACAGTCTGGGCAGCCTCCGCTGCTCCAAAAATTCCTACCCAGGCATAGACACTGAAGGCGTTGGTGGCCCTCGTGCATATACCATGATCCATGAGGATCAACAGTCGCCACCCATTCTTACTCTGATCTGTTAAGACCTGAGTTTTCCATGTTTGATCACAACTTTAGAATCAAGCCTATAATATCCTGTTTTATTTTCTCTAAAACTTGGTGAAATCATCTCAGTCTTGGTATAACCATCCTGTCAGATAACAGAAAAGCAGGCTGTAAACAGTGTATATCATTCAAGTTAGGTTTTTTCCATTTCCAAATTGATGCTATTTCAAATTTCTTTGAGGGGTTCTGTGGTTATGTAAAAATATACATGTATTATACTTGAAAATCTCAGGACTGAAACATTAGCCAATGAAATTAAAGCAATTGGATTGAATTAATTTAGCACTGGCTTCATTTCAAGAAATGAGTGTCAAATCTAATATTTTCATCGTCTTTTCTGGTAGTTCATGATCCTATATGAAAATCTCTCCAGATTAAAATGGATTTTTATTTACTCTTGAAAGCCTAAGTTACAGAACTGATTCTGTCCTTTGCTTTTTAAATTCTGTTTTTTAGAGTAATTGCTGCACAGACAGGTTAATAATCTTGGCTGGTAAAAAAAAGTCTGGAGGACTGAAAGAACTTGCACATATTAAATAAAATATTATGCTCCTTTTTTTAACCCTACCTTGGGGAAAATTGCATAATAAATTTTTTATAATGTTCCTGGCAAAGTAAAATGAACTGAATCATGTTTATTTTTGTACTGCAGTCAAAATCTGATATCTGACAGTAAACTAAAGTTATAAATGAGTTTCCAAAGGGAACCATGCAAGCCTACTGAAGCTGATGATTTCAGAGATGCAGTACATGTTCCCTCTGAGGAATACTAAAAATAGCTTCAAAAGGAACATCCTCATACCGGAATCCCTCATAAAATGATACTTGCAGGTACTACGCTGAACAGCACACCTATTTCCTCAATAAGTCTGCTTCTTTCTATGGTCACACATAGCACAGTCATACATCAAATTGAATTTAGACAACCTATTTATTTAATGGATTGAAAATCATATTTACATTTCTGTCAATGGTTAGCAGGATTTATTTTTAACCTATTTATGTGCCAACACATCTCTGAGTGTATTTTTTACACACACACACACAGATATATGAAGGCACAGGCTCATATGTGGTTGGAATCTTTCATGGCACAATAGCAAAGCAATACTCTCACTCCATCTTTCTAAAACAAATACCTATTAATCTCACTTATATTAAAGAAAATCCTTCCCAGCCAAACAAAGTATTCAGGTCACCTTTATGTTACTATAGCCCCTTAGTCTCTCTGTCACCCTGCCCGTGTCCCTCTTTTTATATAAGATTATTTTTGTAAGATTCTGTGCATGCAGGAAACATGAAAACCTGAAAATAAAAGACAGTTATGGAGCATTAAGATTTGCCATAACTGAAAATGCACCCAGACTTACCTGAACATTTTCTTTCTTGCAGTAGGATGATCTACTGATCTTTTACAGTTAGATTTCAGAATTTGTGCAGTATAAAAAACAGACCCTGACCTGTCAGTCATAGGCAGGGAAACATTCACCAGTCTCTGAGGTATCACTCAATTTGCAGTAACTTTCAAAGTTACAATTATAAAGACTCTTTTCTTGAATTGTGAAATTACTAACAAGGACTTTTGTTGGAAGAAATACTGTATGGCACTTCTTCTATTAAAAAAAGATTATTAGAATATATCAAAAAAGGTTTCCTAGGACAGATCGGTAGGTTTTTCTACTAGAAGAAACAAAATATGCAGATAAATAAAAATAAGTTTTTTATTCTGTATGAAGATCCATTCTTGTAGTGGTACTTATATAGTAGTATGGACAAATATAAACACCAAAGAACAGAGGCATAATGATGTTGCCAGTATTTACACTATGCCTATCACCCTTCGTAGATACTGGAGAGATACCCAAAACATCCCCTTTAAAAATTATGGCATACTTTGAGAAGAAACTTCAGTAGGTCATGCAAAGGTTTGCAATTATGCTCATTGTCTTCATCCTCTTCCACACAGCAGCCAAACCATCTTAAGTTTTATAGTGGATGTTTTGGGTATCTCTCAAGTATCTCTCAAGTATCTCCAAAGTATGATAGGCACAGTGTGAATACTGGCAAATTGGCCATCAATACTATTACAGCTTTATGGAAGGTACAGTATATTATTGTTGTGCTGTAGATAATATTTTGTGCTTTGACAATTTTACAGCTGAAGAGAAGTAAAAGCATATTTTCCCAGTGACTCAAAAGGAAGTCCATAATTACATTGTTGCAATCTTTTATATTCATAGAAAGGTAACTGATAAGGATGCCAAAAATAGCCAACTAAAGCATGGGTATAAAAACAGTTGTTTTTTTTAATATGGCCACTAACTGATTTTAAATTGTCCGTGGTTTGACAACTTTACTGAAGGATCTCTTTGCACCCAGAAATCTACTGGAAACTAGTACAGAATTTTGAGCACTGAAGTAAATGCACTCCTGGTAACTCACACCCATCAGAAAGTGGGTGTTCGGCACTACATGCAGCTTCCAGACAGTCACCAAAGGTAGCCCCATGTAGAGCACGCTGCAGTAGTCTAGCCTTGAGGTTGCAAACCTAGACTATGGCGGTCAGATCTGAATGCAAAATAAAAGGTCACAGGCTTTTCACCAGAAGTTCTTAGCAAAAGGTACTCACGGACATTGCTGCAATCTCAGAACACTGGTGCAGCAAAGGATCAAAAAGGACCCCCAGACTAAGAACCAGACTGATCACTAAGAACCTGAGTGACAAGGGGAGAATGAATCCCATCAATGGTAGGGATCCCTATCCCCCTCAAGTCATAGTTTCTAGGGTCTGAAGGGACCTGAGCAGATCATCTAGTCCGACCCCCTGCCATGGCAGGAAAGAGTACTGGGGTCAAACGACCCCAGCCACCCTGACTGTGAAGTAGCGCCTCCTGATA
>NW_017728947.1:45795897-45800066 GCF_001723895.1 Crocodylus porosus | reverse complement strand
GTCAGCCAGCAGGAGGGTGAGTTCCTCCTGCTTGTTACCCATACTACGAGCATTTGTGTAGAGGCATTTGAGGCCTCCTGTGGGTGTGTGTACTGACCCCCTAGTCATGATATCTGTCAACTACTATCACTTCTGTGTTGTTGGGATTCCATTTCTGGTCCTTTCTTTTTAGAGCTCTATTGTTCTTGAACCTCAAAATGAACATATTGATTATAGCTTCTCCTGAGATATTATTCTGGAATTCAAATAGTTCAGGACATAAGATGCACTTGCTTGATTTTCTGCTTAGGCAATGTGTTTCTTTGTTCAACATTTTTATGTGGAAAATAGGAAAATATGCATGGCTGGAATCCTACTGAAGCATCAGTGACCTGATTCTTTTCTGACCATTGATTCAAGCAGTGACAGAGGTATCATCTGTCATCACCCAGTTATTATTGTTGTACACCGCTGTTGTGAGCAACCTGTGGGTATTTCACACACGAGCATGCACTAGTTGATTTACAGCATCTAATTTCTACTTCAGACCAGGTCCTTAAACCAAAATTTCTCTCTGCATATGTTCTCCAGTCAGATCAGCCAGATCACTACATGTTGAACAGATGTGCTGTAATCAGCAGCACATCTATTCATTTTTACATATTATGCTCAGTTGTGCTGGAATCGCTTGGCCCTTATTCTGTTTTATGACAAAGCTATGTTCTTGAAGTAGCTGAGTTGTTTGCTGGTAATGATTTTTGCTTTCTCCTATGAAGATGCTCCTCTTAGGGTTTATCTAGGAAGTGGCACATATGGATAGCTTTCTGCCTGAGAGCTTTAGAAGAGACATTAGTAAATTTACCAAAAAACTCAAACACTGCTACTGAAGAATACTGAAAGTGTTGGTCACTACAGAAGAACTGCATGAACCTTCAGCAAAATTATCTTGTTACAATGCCCAAATAACCTATCTCAAACAGTCCTGATGAGAGGCAATCCCCTTGGGAGGTTGCAGCCGAAGTAAATGAGAGTACCTCCATCCTGAATCTTGGTTGACATTTTTTTCAGGAACTTTGACCTAGGACAGCTTTGTCTGCTTCACAATACTGAAAAGAAAGGATGGCAGATGATAGATCAAGGTCTTTATCCACTCTAAAAACTTGTTCTTTCACAACTGTCTGGAGAAGGCAATTTATAACTGCTGCCATCTACATTTATTCAAAGCCAGGGGACTGTAACTCTGCTTCTAAGAGCCTTTAGCAGTTATTTTGCATAGCTCTGGAGGACTATTTATAACATTTACATGACAGGGGGTAAGATCAAGTGTTTTCCCCCCCACAAATAAATTGCAAACTGTTGCCCAGGGAGGAATATTAATGTAGGACACTGTGATTCTAATAAAAACCTCAGGCTCTGGACATAAGGGGCAAAATTCCATTCCCAAGTAGAACATTTCTGAATTCTTGTATCTTATATCAGCTGAAGGAAAGTGCCACCTACAAAAAGGCTCCATTTTATTAGGATTAGTTCAAAGCATAGTCAGAGCTCTTTTAAAAAGAGCTAAAAAAGGTCTGTGAAATAGAGGAAGAGAGATGAGGAACAGCTAGCAGGCAGCAAAATTGCGTGAAAAAAGATTCACTTGATTAATAGAACATCAAGACCATTAAAAAGGAGAGATGGTTGTTACCAATAGTAGGAGAAAGAACAATGAGTCATTAAATAAACTGACTCCTCAAACTGCCTGAATAGAAATGCTACTGCTGCTGCTGGGTAGAGCAGGAATCAAAGCAGGATGCTTCTATTACAGGCAGAAAATCACCTTCCTGCTTACAACATTAAGGGTGGGTTGATTTTTGGGGAAAAGGTGCCTGTGGTAGGTAAGTAAATACAATAATTTAAAAATTAAAATCGAAATCAACAACCTAAATTATGGATTAAATTTACTATATTATATTAAAATAGCTTAAAGATGTAAAAATAGTCAAGTATATTCTGTTGCAAAATTTTAGAGAAAGTGGTACCAGTCACTGGCTAAACACCAGGAGCTGGCATTCGCTGAGGTATTAAGACAGGTTCTGAGTGCAGTAGCTTCTTCTACATGTTCAGAGAATATTTCCTTTTCAGTTTATTCAACTAATTTAGCTCATTTAAAGCTAAGAAGGGACACCAGTGTGGGCCTCATGCTCCCACTGGCTCCCATACCTGCTTGCTCGCAGTGCCCGCCTCAGCCCCGCAGTGCAGGTTGGGGGCAGCATGAAGCCCTGATCCCGCACTCACTGGCAGAGAATGAGCTGGTGCTGAGTGCAGGGAAAAGCCCTCCCCCTCCCCCAGCCAGTGCGTTCCCTGCTGCAGCTGCTCGCGGCTCGCACGGGGTTGTCCTGAGCAGGCACAGACAGCCCCACATAGGCTGTGAGTGGTTGCAGCACAGGGCGCTGGCTAAGAAGTCAGTCTGGATGTGAAAAAAAACAGGGAAGTGTTCTCTTCTTCTGTATAAACATGAAGTATGATGTACTATTTCTAAAATACTGAAGGACATGCTGACCAGAATCCATCAGTGTAATTCACTAACTACAGATATTTCCTTTGCTTAATAAAGCTGTTAATTTTAAATAAAAATATTTTGATAATTTTCTTATGTGTATTCTGCACATTTAAGATAGGGGCTGTGGTCCAGAGCAGCACTGGTAGACCCCAGTCAAAGTCCCCAGCCTTGGCTGTAGCCAACTCCTAATGCCACTAGGAAGGCTTAAAAACACCCTGACACATGTAACAAAAAAGGGGTGGGATGTGAAGGGGCAACCAGCGAAGCCCAGAAGCATAGGAAATATCCACAATAGAACATACGCATAGCTATATCTAGATCACCTCTGACCAGTGGCTGTACCCCTCTTCTTGAACACTGCCAGTGATGGAAGAGTGCACAACATCACAACTTCCCTATACAGTCTATTCTACTGCCTCACTGTTTTAACAGTGAAGAAGGTTTTTTTCTGGATATCCAACTAAACTTACTTTGCTGTAACTTCAGGCTATTGGTTTACATCCTTCCTCCTCTCTGCAGCAAGAGAGAAAAGGTGATTTTCCTTTTCTTTATGAAAGCTCTTCAAATATTTGAAGACTTCTATCATGTCCCTCTTAAGTGTCTTTTCCACAAGCTGAACATACCTAGCCCCTTTAGTCTCACCGCATATGACTAATATACTAATATTTAAAACCTTAAAGAACTTAGAGCTACACACAAACAGAATAAGAACCTGAACAAGTTAAGTGAAGCTGAAGACTCTGGTGTTCCACCTGAGACCAAGGCCAACTTGAAGGGACTGGAGTGAAAGGTGCTCTCACGCTGGACTTCATGTACCTTTGGAGCTGAATATACCCTCAGAACTGAATGCAAATATAGAGTATGTGTGGGCCTGGAAAACACTGTTGGCAGAACCCTCTTGTTTGCATGTGAACCCTACAATGGAACATGTGCGCGCACACACATGATCTCCAAAGAAGCGTTAAAAAGTGAAAATGCAAATAAGATTAAAATGTATTATTTAAGCCAAAGTTCCTGCTTGCTGATTAAATCATGTTTACAATAACTTTGATTATTATCAAAGTAATTATAATCACATACCCTGGTTACTCTACACAGCTTAGTTTCCATGCGTCATCTGTGGTACCTTAGTCACACAATATCATAATTTTTGCTGCCTGGGAGTGGGAGTTTTGCCCCAAATTGATCATGCAGCAACACATACATGTACTAAAGAGATACATACTCTGAATACATATTGCGTATAGACATACCACATGCTTTAAATGCACATAAAGAGATGAATATATAGCATATAACAGACACACTGTACACACATACACACAAGTATAAACTCACAGAGCATGTTATGTGAACATCAAACCCTGAAACAGCTTCTACACAAGAGATGACAATTACTACAGAGAAGAAAAGCATGTATCTTCTTCAACTGCTCAGAACAGCTGAAGGTCTCTGGCTTAGTGCAGTGGACTCTTTCTTACACAGCTACACTGACAGTACTGAGGTGAAAGAAGAACGTACTTCTTCCCCCCTGGAATCTCAACGTAGTTGAGTAACCAAGAGATTCATAGATTCATAGATGCTAGGGTCGGAAGGGACCTCAATAGATCATCGAGTCCGACCCCCTGCATAAGCAGGAAAGAGTGCT
>NW_017728947.1:45787666-45795886 GCF_001723895.1 Crocodylus porosus | reverse complement strand
GCAACCCCTCCCCCCCTTTTCCCCACTCTGTCCTTTCTGTACAATCTATAGCCCTCAATATGTACCACCCAGTCGTGGGATGAATCCCACCAGGTTTCCGTCAGCTGAAAAGAAGTGGACCAAAACAGTGTTGAATGAGGACACATGTAATAATTAAATCATTTCAAACACCAGCTGTATGCAAGTACAACCCCTTTGAAATGCTTTAAAACAGGGGCTGTCAACCGGGGGTACACAGACCCCCAGGGGTACTTGGGAAGGCCCTAGGGGGTACGCATGGGCAGGCAGGGGCGGAGCACTGCCACCCACCACCCCATGCCGCCACCTCCCAGGACCACGGCTGTGGCGAAATGAGGGCAGTGGGCCACACAGGCGCTGCCCAGACAGCTGGATGCAGAGGGGAGTGGGGAAGCTCGCATGTGGCAGCCACCACCTACCACCCTGTGCTGCCGCCACTCCATGTCTGGCCACCAAGGGTATAGTTATTGAAAAAGGTTGAAGCATCTGAAACATTCCAAAAGAGGACCTCTTTATTTGAGATATTATTTTACTGTTTGCTATGTCTCACCAGGGGAGGCAGGGAGCTGTCAGGTTGCAACCCAAGCAACACCTGGAGCTGGGCTTACATCTGGCTGCTCCCCTGCCAGACACCTGCCAACTCCAGGACCTACAGTCCTCTCTGCCTCTCCATTTGCCTGAGAGGGGGAGAAGAGAGGTAGAGGGTATTGGAGCCAGAGTGTCAGATTTTCAGCAGTGTGATTAGGGAGCCCCCCCTCCCCCACAACCTCTCTGCTCTACCTCCTATTCCTGTGCGGGGAGGGAAGAGAGAGTGAAGTACAGAGCCCCAGGTCACTGCATGCTTCTCTAGCACCCACTGGTTGGCATAAAAGGAGGCTGTTCTGTTTCTAAATGTTTCAGCCAGGAACTGCACAAGGATGTGTCCCTGACTAAAAGGTTTCCTTTAAGAAATGCTTTTAAGTGTGTTTCAGTCAGAAATGTTTCACTAATTAATTCTATCTACAGCCTTTTACCAGGTTTCAAGAGCAAAAAATTTAAAGTGCACCTTTTGTTCTTACACTGAAACTGAACATATACAACTGATTTGCTTTCTTATTTCTTTTTCCATTTCACTTATTTTACCCAGGGAAATCTGGCAAGTCAGTTTCACTTTCCATTTCTCATACACTAGCAAAATGCCACTGTTTGGGTTTCCAAAATTGAAGGAGTTTATGAATTTAAAAAAAAATGGTGCTATTTTCCAAATCTCATGAAAAAAAAATTAATCATTTCTCAGATTTGCAATTCATGTTTCTTTTTTTTTGAGAATATGAAATATGATACTAATTTTCAAAGAAGGGAGACACTTAGGTTCTTTAGTGGTGGCAAACAGATTCTGCTATCGTGTGAGAAGGTACAATTGCAGGGAAGTTGTATTTTATTACATTAAGTATGAACTTGGTCTAGAATGCCTGATATTTTAATGCTTTTGCACACTGTGAAGTCATAACTGGCTCAAATGGTTATACAATCTAATTATTTGATTTATTTGTTTTTGTAGCCATTTTTAACTCACTTTGTAAACCCTAAATAACAATAAGTGGTGAAAGGCAATGGGATAGTCAAGTTGATTATTTCTTAAGTCTCACAAAATATCATTACAACACCAGTTACACAGGCACTGCTAAGAGCTATGTCCATATTTTAACCTAGGGTAAATCTACATCACTCCATTGAACAAGAAATAACACAAATGGCTATATTTTTTTTCCTTGAGTGTATTTGGTTTGACTGAATTCTGCTACAACCTGTTAATTGAAAAACTATCATCCATGGAATCAAAGAATTCTTGGACCTTCTTTGTGTGCCCACTATTTCCATCTATCTCTTTTTAAGATAAAAAGAAAGCACTGCTAAACCTACATGTACTTTTGATTTCAGAACAAATGTGAACACCAGATTACATATTTGTAAAAGTTTAAAACAGATAAATCTTTTCAAAGTTAGATGTCTACAGTTACACTCCTGAATCCATCCTGAGACTTAAATTACATGACTGCTGGACATCAATAAAACCTAACAAAGTGAATGGGCGCTAAAGGTAATCAGCACCTCTGAAAATCAGGCTAGGTTTATTTTAGGTTTCTAAACTTGGATTCAAGAATCTAAATAGACACTGGGCTGTGCAAAGTTTGGCCATAACCTTGGATTGATACTGACTGTATGATAAAAGGCCCCAAACATTTTGAATAAAGGTGTCAAATGAAAAACTGAAGGGGAAAATGTGACTGTGGTACTTAGATTCCTTTAGGCTGATTAAAAAAAACTGGCCCTATAGAGATACAGCTAAATGAACATATTCAACATAATTAGTAGTTAGGGCTTAAATAGAAAAGGGGACTTTAGAAGTGTATGGGAAAGAAGAAAGGTTCATTTTTATCTTCATGCCGTTCTTTAATTTCAGAGACTGCTCTAGATAGTTGGTTAAGTCATTTATTCAATATTTAAGATGATTTTTTTTTTTACTATTTTCAATATTTATTAGATAGAGTATAAAATGAAGACCATACATACTCTGTGCATTTCAAAGCACAAAACAAGGGTTGCCTTTTCCTTGTAACAAGTTGGGTATTCTCTCCAACAAAACACTCCAGAGTGTTGAAAGACAGTAGTTATACTATACCTTGATTTCTTCTATTTCGTCTGGCACTATCTTGTATGCAGATATAGTCCCACCCAACCTGAAATTGGGAGAAGAAAATATTCTCAAAATCAATAACACAAAGTATGGACTGTGTTAATTCTGTTGCTGCTAGATCAGAGACAAATAAAGCCATCTTGGCATTTTAGTAGTTCAGAAAACTTTTCTGTCACTATCCAAATAAAAATCTCCCGTAAGAAGTCAAAACAAGCATTAGAAGCAAGGTATACTTGACTAGCCTGAAAGGTAAAAAGTAGGTCAACCAAGCAGAAATTATCATCACTATGGTTTTATTTTTTACTTCAACTGTCACTAAACATTGGATTCCAAGATTTATTTATTTATTTATTTAGGCATGGATGAGTTTAACTATCTTAGTGCTTGTCACAATTTTACTTGGACAGCTCCATCAATTTAAAGGTGTTTCTAGTAAACTCTATGTTGAAATGTGCTTGAATGCCTTGGAGGATGAAAACCTCTAATTATGAATACATGTACTGTACAGTATAGGTTGTTGTTGTGGAAGCTTTCTTCCCTCTCTAGGTATATCTACAGTGAACAATGCAGTGTCATATATAGATACCTGAGCTCTCTCTAAAGGTATGTACAGAAGTTGCTTTTTTCGCCATTTAAAGCACTTTATTGCCATAGCTTAACAGAAATGCAGTTTTATGGCACTTTAAAAATGGGTATGGTCCTTTAAATTAACTCTTGTTAAATGAGGTATTAAATTTGATGCACTGTATTTTACAGTACTTTAGCAATCTACCGTGCTTTAGGACGCAGAAAGAAGTGACAATTTTTGCCCAATCTGGCTACACAAAGTGGTCTATAGCCATAACCAAACATATGTGCATGGCTGCAGACTGCTTAAAAAATGACCACTTGGGTGTTCAGCTGAAGACATTTCAAAACAGAGCATCTTTTGTAACTTGTGTCTGTGCTGCCTTCCAGCCTGTTGCTGTTTTCAGAATAAGAAGGGGGAAAGGGAGTGGAGGGACTTTGGTCTGGGATTTTTTCAGCCACTGCTGGAAGGTGGGGCATGTGTATTGGAGCACCCCATGCTCCAGCTCTGGCTGAAGAACCCCTAGATTGAGCTCCCTCTGCTCCCTTCTCCCCCCTCCCATTTGAAAACAGTGCTGGGGAGCAGGCAGGGAGGAGGAGCCATTGTTAGGAGAAACTGGCTACAGGCTGACAGACAGCAGCTGCATTCCCCTCCCCCCTAGAACCAAGAGTGAACTTCTTTTTGGTCTAGGGGATCATAACTCAGAACACTTTCTGCAAAGCATTCTCAGTTATAGCAGGGAGCTACACTTCTGTCTGTGCTCTTAAGTAACTTCTGTACACTGGTCAAATATCTGATCAGTGGAGAAGCCCCAGGAGGCTGCACAGCACCCCATGTCTCCTAGCCTGGGAAGTGCAGGGAGGCTCAGAACCACCCCTACACCTGACATTGCACTTCTGTCATGTTTAAAAGCACTGTGCTGTAATTCTATAATGCTATAGAAAGTACTCTAAATTACAGCACTGTAAAACGTACACAGAGCACTTCTGTACACACAGCAAGAGGTCAATGAGGTAACCAGATGCATATAGCCATGTAAATGTGTAGCTCTGCCCTGGCTAATTTATTACTTAGCAGCCAGAGCTCCACACTAAAAGCAGCTAGATTGCTTTTGGTACCCAAGCTACATAGCATTGTATTGTATGGTGTAGACATGCTCTGCCTCACTACTACCTTACCTTTCTCAGTTCTGAAGTCTATACACTATTTTTTGAGATGAGAGGAACATTCAAGCTTTGTGACCAATTAAGTTTCAGGACTCTTATCATGCTGTCAGGTTATTTTCCCCTTGTTGTGATGGTTTTTGAGACATGTACACCTTTTCACCATGAACAGACCTGAGAACAAAGACTATTATTTTTACTTTAATACTACCTAAATTACAATTCATATAAAAAGACATGATAGACCTGCCCTGGGGAGCTGGAAAACTAATTTCACACAAAACTCCAAGAAGGAAGAGGGAAGCTGTATCAAGATAGGATGGACTGAGGTAACATGAATATGAATAACACATTTATTCCACAAAGGGTGGAATGGAAGGGCAGGATGGTGACAGAGGGGTCATTTTTAAACAATGGCTACACAGAATTGATAGGTAGAAAACTAATAAATCAATACAGTAAAATTAGTTGATCTGTTTGTTTCTTCCAAGATCAGCTCAGCGCTTTCTTTCCTGTTGGTTCCTGTCAATGGAATGTATTTCCTAACCTGGTCAATAAAAAGCCACTACCCCTTATTTTCTGTTCATTATTTTTTTAAGATCCAATACCAAACCCATGGAAGTCAAAGTCTATTTTGATCAGATAACTAATAAACGCTCTCAGACAGTAACCGCATTAGGTGATAAAAACCTTTTACCACTACCAGCATATGCCATATTTGAAATACAAATGAAATATTTAAAGCTTCCATATTGCACAATACAGTGCCAAGGTAGTATTCTTTTGCGCCAGCACTTCTATACTGGTGTACATTAGAAGGTATGTGAAAGAGCACTTCAAGTGCATTTCACTCTACAGACAGTCATCAACGCAGGAGTTGAAAAATTAATTTTTTTCAACTACCACATAGAAGTGTTTCTTAAGCAGCTGGCTTTTTTCCCCCTTCAAGTCTCCATAATTTGAAATTTCTACTTAGAAAGCTGATAATTAAAAGTCCTTAATGGTTTTGTCCTTTTATAAACAACTATTTTCTTATAATTTTTATCAGGTTTACATATCATTGACATTAATATTTTAGAATAAATCATTAAACATGCATTGACAAACATTATTTTGTTTAGAAAAAACAACATGGAGTTGCATAATAATCAAATGTCCCTATTGAACAGGAGGTAACCATACTACAGCAAGAACTTCTTCATGCCACCAAGTTGCTTTTATTAAATTTGAGTGAAACTGCTGATCCTATCTATATTCCTCAAACCAAGCATAAGTATGAAATGCTATTATCAAAAACACTGTATGTGTATGCCCTTTTTTTGCAGGCAAATGTGTTTTGAGCATTTGTTACTATCCATTCATTCCAATGATTTAAGTATCTACTCATCTTCAGTGTGTTTTGTAGCATAACTGAAAGATTGAATTTTCTTGTATATCTTCTGTATTCTTGGGAAACATTTCCCTAATTTTGGGCTATTTTTCTCTTTCCAAGAAGACTATCACTTATCAGCAACATGACAGCTACAAGAGTAGTACCAAAGGATCACTTGGGAATACATACCTGACAACCTGTAATATTTGGTTACATATTGCACCCCAATATTCTCCAGTGATTAGACATGTTCACCATATACATATACAATTTCCATTCCCATACTTCCAGTATTCTGCAGAATTCAAGCCTGATATATTTTTAACCTGATTGCCCTGAGGTACCAATGAAGCAATATCTTAAAGATTTCTTTTATTATAATACAAGCTGAGGTTGCTGGTTCTTTTTAACAGATGTCTAGTTTTTGGGTTAATTTGTCAATTTAAATCTTTTTTACTGACATGTTAAACATAGACTTTTCTTTGCTAGGAAAGCAGCCTGCAAATGTCAACATAAATCAGTTAACCTTCCTGCTTCCTAGTCAGCCAGAAGCTATCACTTAAAATTCTGTATAGAACAATTGTTCAAAAAAGATCATAAATATAATACCCAACTTGAAAATATCTGTGCACAGGGCATATAGGCTAGTTATACTTCCAATTTCTCAATAAATTAGAGAAGTCTGTCTAGCAAACAGCTGAACAAAAAGATGTATTCCATAGCTCTCTCAAATCTCCGGTTCACGTTGGGCGCAACCACACGTAAATTTAAACTGGCTTAAATTCAATGTGCATTAAACTAATGCAAATTAAGATGGTTTTGGCAGGTGTCTCCATGTGGTGGAATTTGGGACTAACCTTAGTCCCAAGTCACTTCACCTTGCCAAGTGCCCCTGTGGCCACCGGGGGCAGCTCCAGCTTCTGGACTCAAGGACGCCAGCACCTGGCAGCCATGCTGAAGAAAGAGCCAGATGCCAACATTTGGAAGCCGTCTTGGAAACATACCCCTGCCCTCTAATCCCTGGTCAGCCCCTTTCCTGCCCAGAAGCCAGGTGCCCAGCAGCACGCGGTAACTCCCTCCTTGCCCACCCTGCCTTCTTGCACCAGGACTGCCCCTGCCCCTGCCAGTGACACCCAGCACCCTGCTGCTCCAGCCTGGCCCTTGCCAGTGACAACCAGTGGGGTGCCTGGCCCCAGTAGGCAGCCCCATGCCCAAAACCCAGGACAGCCACACACCCGCCAGCCGGGGTCAGGGCACCGGCTGTGGGAGGCCCTGGCTGATCTCTTCTTCCCACACATCCTGCTCCAGCCCACCTGGCCTGCCACCCCCAGCACCACTCTCAAGGCATGAACATGCTTCAAATAAAAAAACTTTACTACTCTCACAACACCTACCCCCATTCCTCCCCCAGCAACAAACAGCACACCTCCACCACCCTCCCCACCTACCAACAATAAAAAAGCCATGTACAAGTGGCAAACTATATATTTGATACTTGGTTTGGGCAGGTATCAAATTTAGGCTCACATAGCCTAAAATCACCATTTTTAAGCCACATTAAGGGCACACATGTGTAGACACACACCCTTAAAGTGGCTTAAATTGGGCTAACCTGCATTAAATAACCATGTGTAGACATGTCCCTTTTTAGTTAAAATCTGGATTGTTTGAAGTAATGCAACTGGCATAGGAAAAGAAATCACATCATCTTTTGTCCTGAAACCACTGAGAACTGCTAAAGCATATGCATGTTAAGGCTGCATCCTGCAATGAACGACTTGCAATTCTTGTTGAAAAAAATCAGGCTAAGATTCATAGTAATAAGTTCTGTGCTTGATGGTATTTGTGGGATTTGGTCCTTATTTCCCATGCAGTTATGTTCTTCTCCCTGGATGTGCCAATACGGTTTCATTCATTTCATGGAGAAGAACCACTGAAATTGATAATGTGGTTTTGGAACTATCATTTTGTTAATTAATGTTCCCCCTGCGGGCTCTGCAGCAGAATAGCACTAATCATTTTCTGGGTCCTATAGAAATGGAAGCCATTTAGAAAAAGAATTTAATGGCACACCAGTGGAGAATTATAAAATATTTATACAGATAAATTCTCTGTCTATTATTTGTCTTAGATTTTTTTCTTTGAATGAAAAGGATTTACAGACAGGTACATCATAATGAAATACAGCTTAATTTATTATGCATTGTGCTTTTTTGAATAAAAACAGAGGAAGAAAGAGCAGTTTAAATATGCAAGATCTCCCCCATGTATTCTGCTTATATATTTCTCTGCAAACTAGTCACCTTGAAAAATGTGTACTGTGTCACCTTGAAAAATGGAGTACTGCGTCCAGTTTTGGGCTCCACAATTCAAAAAGGATGTGGAGAAGCTTGAGAGAGTCCAGAGGAGAGCCACGCACATG
>NW_017728947.1:45785157-45787376 GCF_001723895.1 Crocodylus porosus | reverse complement strand
CTGCCCTTTGGGCAGGGGGCTGGACTCGATGATCTCCCGAGGTCCCTTCCAGCCCTAATGTCTATGAAATCTATGAAATCTATGAAAAATGATTGTGGTACATGGAGTTGGAATGCTTCACACAAAAGATACAGAGCAAAAACCCTCCTCATGAATTTGCTGCTTTGTTTTGCGATTCATAAAAAAACCCCTCATCATAAGTTACCACTACTGTATGTCCATAGGTTATTTAGCGGCAGTGGATACTTAACTATAGGTAGGGCAAAAACATTTTCATCATATGGCATCTAACTTCATTGTGACCTGTTAGATGACATATATAGAAATGCATCAGGCCTCACTAAGCTGCAGCTTTTGCTGTTGCTATCTTCAAGCAGAGTTACCCTGGTGAAGAATTACTATTTTCTGCTTTTTGTCCCCCCAGTGATAGTATAACACACAAACTCATGCTTGACCTTCCCTCAGATGTGGTTTAGGGGGAAAACTTCTGGGAACTAGTTGCTGTAACATAATTAAAATCCACTCTATATTGGTGTAAATTAGGGCTGAACCCTAATGCTACTGAAGTAATGTCCATGAGGGAATTTATGTCAATGCAGACCAGGTATAACTGAGCTTCCTTCTGCAATACCCCTCCTTTCCATTCCTCTCTATCCTACACCCTGAGACACCCGAACATATCCTTTCTTTGGTCCTTACATGTGAAAGGGTGGAAAAGGTATGCATGGAAACCAAAAGAGCCAAATATACAACACTGGGAAATTGTTCTACACAGGGAGAATTCTCCGCTGGTCACATCAAGACACAAAGTAGCCCTAGCAGACCAAAGACTGCATCTATGATACATCTTCCCAGATCAAGTCAATAAGGCCACTGGCAGATATTGCATGAATATTGCAATAAGTTGTATCATGCCACATATTCAAACAATTTATCTCATGATAAAAATGGTAAAGCAGCCTTAAAAATGTTATTTATTAAATATGGAACAGCTCTGTGGCTGTTTTGCCTCTCACTTTAATTTGAATGTGTAGCCTATTCCACATGCAGGTTTGGGTCCTCCAGCATTCCAAGGTACACCACTTCCTGCCTCTGCACCATCCTGCCAGCAAACTAGGGCTGTATTTCTAGCCCCAGCTGCCACACTGGGACAGTGACTGGTCCATCACCATCCCCCTGGTTCTGCGCAAGGGGTGGAGAAAGAGCTGGCATGGCTCAACCCTTCCCAGGAATATCTGGAAAGGGTCAAACCATAGGGGAATGCCCCCTTGATTGGTCTTACTGATCAGCTGATTGGCAGGACAGGGGTTTGTGGTGCACAGAATGAAGGGGGCAGGTGACCTAGATCATCCTTGACAGCAGCTCCCCAGCTCCCCAACTGCTGAGACTTGGTAGTGCAAGCTTGCACAATACTTTTCCCCTCAGGACAGCCTGCCCTTAGAGTGCCAAGCCAGGTACATCATGTGATGTTTCTATCATGTGACAAAATTTCTCAGCACCCATAATGCAATGAAAATAGCATTTGCCAAGGACCTAAATAATTCAGAACAATTGAATCAATAGACTCATATGGCTGAATCAAACTATTAATTTTTGTTAAGGCTTTGAACATGTTTTAGAACTACAAAGTGATACTTCAAATCAGGTGTCAGAGCTGTGCAGTAGCGTAAGAATGGGTAGGTGAGGGGCATAAGACCTGCAGGTGTGGGCAGCGGGGAGGGCAGAGCAGCAATGGCAGTGGTTGCACAGGAGTGTGAGCAAGTGAGTGAGGCTTCCGTGAAGGACATCCTGGGAAATGTAGCTCTGAACAGAGGTTTTCTGATGCTGGGGAAATGGATGGACTTACTGAGTCAAAACTATATCAGTGTCTTTAATCACCATCCTAGAAAGCAGGGCAGGATTACACCTTAAAACCTAACAAAAAACAGAGGGCTTTTTGACAGTCCACTGCCCCACATGTCAAGGGGCCAGGACAGCAGTGACAGTCCTCTGACAGAGAGCTGCCCTTCACAATCCCACCTGCTGTGGCAGCAACAGTGGCTCGAGACCCTCTGTAGCCCTACATTACACTGTACAGGTGCTACATGTGGTGCTACAAAATGCAGAACTACAGAGAAATTTTTGTTTCATAGATTTCATAGACATCAGGGCTGGAAGGGACCTCGGAAGATCATCGAGTCCAGCCCCCTGCCCAAAGGGCAGGAAGTCAGCTGGGGTCA
>NW_017728947.1:45781121-45784842 GCF_001723895.1 Crocodylus porosus | reverse complement strand
CTGAGTACAAGGGGAGAATGACGTCCTGGGATTTGCTTGAGAAGCATCTATGGATGCAAGCCAGTGTTTTGGTCGCTTTACTAGCCGCAGCATCACGTTGCAGGCTCATGTTCATCTTGTGGTCAATGATGACCCCAGTTTCAACTGGAAACATTTCTGGAGCACCTGCACCATTTCTCTAACCTACAAGTGGGGTGCATGTCTATGCCTGCTTTTTGCAACTCTACAGATATAACATCTGTCCACAGCTTAAGATGTCATGCTGAGTGATAAGAAAATGATACATCTGAAAAATATTAAAATGAAACTAAGGTTGTAACACATCCCAAAAATTCTTGCATCCGATGAGAGGAAGACTGAAAGGTATAATTTTTAAGATTTTGGGGAAGTACTTCCAACTGTTATTACTGCTGTAACCTTGGCATGGACGTATACTTATCATCAATCTGCAAATCCAACGTTTGAATATTGACAGTTGAAAGAGGACAGGCCAAGCACATTAAACAAACACACTTCAGTTTTTAGTTAATGAATGCATCTAGGATATGATACATGAATGTATGTGGTACACTACCTGTACTTTAATGCATTTTTCTCACAGTGCTTTGGGACAGTCTTATTTCTGTTCCCAAGCACTACTTTTGTTCACACACTCACTGCAAGACTTCTCAATGAGGGGCAAACTTTTTCACTTTGTGATCAGAATATTTACTGACAGAGAAATAATATTATAGCCAGAGAGGCAGAGGATCATTTACTTTGCAAACATTATTCACAGAAGTCTTTATATTCTTGACTATAATGCATTCTAAATAAAATCACGAATAGAGTTATTTCTCCCTTAACAAATAAATGATTGGTCAAGTGCTGACAGTCATAGACATTAAAGGAAAAACTGGGCATTTACTGCACTCTTTTCAGCAGAAATCTTAGCACTTTTTCTCTCTCCCCAAACAACATTTCTTTCCCCTTGGCCTACCTAAGGACATTACTAAATAGCACACTTACTCTTATTTCAATACAAGCTGCTTTGCTTTGTGATTCACAAAGACATACATGTATGTGTGTTTGGGGCCAAGAGAAGTAGCAGATAACTGTGGGTTTTTTTAAGGCTGAACCAGAAAGGACTTGTGTAGGTTCAGGACCCACATCTATACCACTAGAACAACAGGTGAAGCTCAAAAATGTCTCTGGTTTTGCTTCATAACACAAAGTTTGAATAGGCCAGTACTATGCCCCCACATATTCAAAAGCAGAAGCTATATATACTCAAATTTCTATTGCTATTGGGAGAATCTCTGTAACAGGGGAAAATATGAACTTAACCCTTCCATGGCATTTAGACCGGGGTGAGCAATTATTTTGGCTGGAGAGCTGCCTAATTAATTTTTGGTGAGCTGTCGAGGGCTGTGAGGGTAGCCTCATCCCTTGACAGGTGCCATGCCCCCTGGTTGCCATCTTTGAACCTCAAGTCCTTCCCTTTGCCTCCCGGAGTACTCCTTTTGGGAGGGGGAGGGTTACCATGTTGAAGCCAGAAAAAAACCATATAGTAAAAGTCAAACACCTACTATAACATATTTTAATTTTATTAAAAAACTATTTTTGTCATGATTTGTGTTTGCATACTGTATAGAGAGGTGATTGCATAATAACTCAAAAATAAAAGTCTTATTATTGTATATTTTGTGGGGGTGTGTGGTTGAGGCTGTAAGGGGTGTGGCTATGTGTCTGCAGGGGTAATAGGGTATTTTAGGGGGGTGTATATGTGGGAGGGCTGTGGGGGCCGGGTGTAGGTATGTGGCATTTGTGGGGTGCGAGAGAGGGTGGAGGAGTGTGGGGACCCCCCACGCACTCCTCTCCATGGTGCACAGCCCCTGCAATCATCATCATCAGCAGCAGCAGCAGCAGTAGGTGGCGGGCGCTTGGGATGTTTGTGGCTCATGCAGGTGTCACCACCCGGCAGTCTGCAGCTGTAGCCAGCACTGCGCATGGTGGCAAGAAGCACAGCCAGGAAGCCCGTCTCTATCATGCAGGGCTCCGCACAGCATCCGTGCAGCTCCCAGCATTCATGTGCCAGTGGGGTGAAGCCCTGTGCGATGGAGCTGGCTGCTAGGAAGCAGGGGGCAGGACTGCCTTCCACTTCTGGAGGAGTCCTGGGACCTGCATGGCAAAAGGCAGGAAAGGCATCTGGCTCCATCGTGTGGGGCTTCCCCTGGTGGTGCACAAGTGCCAGGAGCTGCATGTGCATCGTGGGGAGCCCCACACAATAGAGACAACCAGTCTGGCTATGCTCCTATTGCCATGTGCAGTGCTAGCCAAAGCTGTGTGCCACCAAATAGCAGCACCTGCGTAGGTGACGAGCACCCACTGGCTCCTGCTGCTACCGCCAGACCCAGTGTGCCATGATGGGGAATGTGTTAGGGGTTCCCACCCTCCCTCACACCCACATCCTGCCCACCTGAACTCCATGCTCCTGCACACCCCTAGGCATGTGCTCCACGCTGCCTCCAGCCCCAGCTCCGTGCTCCCACCCAGCTGCAGCTCCCCACCCCCTCACCTTTACCACTTCCTTACCTGGTGCCTGGAGTAAGCAGGATGCCAGGGAAGCTGAGCAGGTTCCCCTGAGGTGGCAGCAGTGGCAGCAGCACCCCCACCCAGAAGCTGTCTCTTGACTCGGTCGAGCCCTTCTGCCCATGAGGCTGTGACAGAGGTGCATGGGCTGGGCAGGGTACAATCAGCTGGCAGATGCCCGTGAGTAGGATGGAATTGCCTAGCTGGCAGGATTGGCCTGGGGGCCACGTTTTGCCTGTCCCTGATTTAGACCCTCCTACCTTCTAACTACCTCTCCAAGGAAGAAGTGAAATTACTTCCCAATGTAGGTGATGAGACTAATTAAAAAAATCTGGAGGACAATATCCTCAGCCGGTATAAATCAGAGAATCTGAAAAAAGCCAGATAGGTTAGAGAACCTAGAAGGAGGAGAATTTTTATTTGGGGAGGGGTCTGAGACAGGACAGAAGTTCATGTCTTTTTATGCGGACACAAGGTGTTAGGAAAAAAATTTATAAAAGGGGTGCTATGACAAAATGTTTTGTTAAGAGATTTTAAAAAGAGCTATGATAGGATCCTGGAGTACTCTGAGGACTAGAAACGGCATAAGGAATAGTGCGCAGTAAAGTGGAGCCAGGATAATTTGGGCTGAAGCAAATTGTTCAGTAATCAAAAACCAAATACCACAGGACAGGGTAGGCATGAATTTCCAGACAGCTAAGGGATCTCTAGAGGCACTGAGTTTAAAAAGTTTGAAAAGGCTGTAGCCCAGAAAGGGACTGTGTGGAGGCAGAGAGAAACTGAGGAGTAAAAAAGAAATAAATAATAAAGTACAACTGATGTATTGTTCTATATCAGACAATACTGAGAGAGAGAAAATTATTATTTTAATACAGATGCATCTTGCAACCTGCTTGATAGTTCATGTTCCGGAGCTGTAGGTTAAGCAGAAATTAAATTCTCATTCTTTAAAAAACCAGCAGTCTGAAAATAAGCCAAAAATGTCAGGATCCCTTTGTCTGCACCAATTTTTGTGTGTGGTTCACAAGCTAGAACTGTAATGGGTTTTACCTGTCATTACTACCTTTTTCTGTTCTCATTTAGAAATACATTTAGTCTGCTATCTCTCTCTCTCTCTCTCTCTCTCTCTCTCTCTCTCTCTCTCTCTCTC
>NW_017728947.1:45770146-45781021 GCF_001723895.1 Crocodylus porosus | reverse complement strand
CACACACACACACACACACACACTCTCTCTCTCTCTCTCTCTCTCTCTCTCTCTCTCTCTCTTATGCTTCTCTGGTGCCCTTGGACTGATGCAGTGTTGCTCGGCTTCCAGAACGTAAGCTCTGAGCAAAGATGTGAATATAGGATGTCATATATAGTTCTATGTTTAGTGACTACCATAAGAAGCTGAGCTATTGATTCATCTGTTAAACTTAATAAATGAGTCATGCTGAATGCAACAGAGTGCTCTAAAAATAACTGTACACCCGGCCTGGCTGCTGTCATTTGCCGAAGTTCTGAGATGCCACTTTAATTAACATTAATCTTTTCTCAGGCAGATCATGCTGTCTAAATGATGCCAAGGATTTCAATGCCATCAGAAAGCTACATGTCATTAAAGATCTCAGTGAAATTCTCCTTTCCTCTTTAAAACAGCCAAACAAAAATCACTCTGGTCACATTTTTCCAGCCCTGTTTCACAAATATATTCATGTTATTTATCAAAACGGCACTCTGTCTTTTGATTGATTTATAAAGTAAGCAGGTTATTAGAGATAGGAAATGTTATTTGAGAATGAACCTACGTTTGTGAGACGATCACAGGACTGGCAGTCAGGATCTCTGCGCTCCATTTTCAACTCCAGTGCTGACTTGTGTGACATAAAGCAAATAGCAGTATCTAAGAACATCAAGTCCAGATGACTGCAAACAGTGTAGGACTAAAGGGGTTGAGGCAGCTAATGTATCTTCCTTTGGTTTTTTTCCCCCAGATTTGGGAGTATAAATGAAACCTGACACAGGACTGCTGTAATTTACAGCAATTTATATTTGTCCCCCTAGCAACTGGTATTCAGGATTTCCAAAGTACACCTCTACAGCCACAGCTCCAATACAACTGAATACAAGCAGATGGGGAACCAGAGGCAGATCTTACTTCACTAGGGTATACCATATAGCAACTTTCCTACGGGAGACAATTCCAAACTGCCAGGCTGTGGGATGTATCGCTTGCTGCAGATCTAGTCCTTCTTCTGAAGATGGCTGTAATAATCAGGGAGATGGTTTTAATCTGCTAATTTTAAGCACATTTGACCATTGTAGTCTCAAACTTAAGCAAAAAAATTAAATGATGCAAGATACATATTCTCGCAGCTTTGTCTGCTGCTGACGACACTACCTGTGACTCAGACAGGACAAGTTGTCTGAAAAATGGAATTTTTTTCCCTTGGTGAATTTTCAGGAGAAAAATCTTTAGTTAAAACTTTGCTGTTAGGAAATCATGCTTTTTCCATGGGATAAATTAAAAAATAAGAAAGTGTGAAAAAACCTATTTTCTTCCATTCTTTTGTTGTTCAACTAGAACAAAGTGTGATTCCTTTTCATAGGAAGAGTTATTTTCTCTATTCTTAAACTTTTAAAAAGTATTTTCTCTACTATTCTTCAGGAAAATAAAGACTGAGGAATCTGGGTATTTTCCCACAATTTCAAACAGTTTAAATGTGCTTAAAAATGCTGCTCCTCTCTGGAAATGTTTTATATTGACATTTTGTTTAAAAAAAATCTTTCTTTAACCTCCCCCCCGCCCCAACAGCTGCAGTTGCAGAGCCCAGTGCCAAGGTACTTATTAAAAGGAGAAGGGGAGTTTGAAGTTCCCTGATATCCATCTCTTATTCCTCCCACACAGAGGTGGTCATGGAGACAGTCCCACTTTAATTCCCTTTTGGCAAAAAAAAAAAAAAAATCTGTTTTCTACTATTGATATATTATAAGGTGCTGGGTTGGAGAGTACCACATGGCCAGCCCTTTTGTATCTTCTCAGCCCACAGACTACCCTTTCACTAATTCTGTGTCACTGGGAGAAAGAAGGAGGCTTCTTCTTTTTACTCCAAATAAAAAAACCCCCAACGCTTAGGGGACAGATCATCTACAGTGCCCTGTAGCAATAGGTCTAAGAAATTATACTTCCCTGTCCCACCGCAACAACTTTTTGAGTACAATGGAGCCGAGATGACCCAAACTGCACAACATTACATTAAAAGACATCTAGCTAAGAGAATTAGCTATGCTATGTAGGGGTGAATGTGGTTTATGATGTCTCACGCAATCTAATGACTGCCAGGTATCTCTTCGCTACAGTGTTTGAAGGGATAGTACAGTGAGGTGGGACAACTGCTAGGTCTTTCCATAGCCAGATGGCTGGTGAGTAGATTGCATGTCCTGTGAAGTTTATTTTCCTAGCACTAGCATATATAAAAATCTTTGCTGCCTCAGTAGAAAAGATGTGGGGAGTATGCAGCCCCAGAAAATGACGGAGGGAAGAGCAGTTGACTCTAAGACACACAATGCAGCAAGAGGTAGCTCAAAACCTGCTGAAGAAAAATGGATAAGGTGTAGTCTCATTCTCACTTTTTCTCACCAATAAAGGAATGGGGAGGTGAAAGGTGTCAGGACTGTCACGACTGCTCCTTCCAAGTGCAAGAAGACAGCAAAGGAAGACTAAAGTTGCATGTGCTTCTCCAACTGTTTTAGTTTTCACTAAACAAACTAATTAAAAGGAATTCAAAAGGCTCATAGCACTTCAAACTCATAGGATGCACCCATCATTAATGATATCGACGCACTTGAGATCAGGAGTCTCAGTTAACTGAAAAGTGCTTCAAGATGCCTGAATGAAAAAATGATATATATTTACAGCAGCAGATCCAAGAATGGGGCAAGAGGGGTTGTGCACCACTCCCACCTCCATCACCACTTTGCCTGTGCTATGCATGCACAGGGAACTTGCTGCCTTGCCAGAGCTCTGCATGGGCCACGAACTCTGAGCTCACCAGCTGATTGGGGTGGGGTCTGGCTGGATTCCCTGCTTTTTTCCACGGCTCCAGAGACCACGGGGTGAATACTGTTCACTCTTCCCTCCTGTACTGAATTCAGCAGCAGGGGAAAGGAGGGGGTGACCAGGAAGGAGGGAGTAGCAGTACTCATCCCCTAGGCCCTGGAATCATGTGAAAGCTGGGTCTCCGACCACGTGCCACATGCACCATCCCTGTATATGGACAAACAATATGGAAATGACATCTTTAATCATATATATATGGATTTTTTATTTAGCTCTGCCAAATAATCTGGCAGGTTGCTGTATATAGCACTGATACATAAAGCAGCTTTTGAAAACGTGCATTCTAGTATAAGGAAACCACAAGCAAATGGACCATTAAAAGACATATTTCCTCAGATGAAAGAGCACCATGTCATTGTTTCTATTGCAATTGTTCCAGCAGATTACAAGGAGAAAGGGAGGCACTGCATCTCAACTGGGCTGAAAATAGGATAAAGAATTTTAATAATTTCTAAGTAAAACATCATTCTAAATTGCTTCCAAATGCTGACAAAACCTGAGTGTTGTCTTGCTATATACAGGAAGAAAACGAATTGTGTGCTGGATGCCTGTGTGTTTACAGCTCTGAAGACTGATTTTAGTATGCTCCAGCTGATTGGTAATTTAACTATGGAAGTAATACATTAAATCAAACAGACAGAAATGTCAGCCAAGTTTAAGTAAAAATGTGCTCAGTGACTTTGAAAGTTCCCACTGGGACATCAGATGCTTGACCAGCCAGCTCATTAAACAACATGAGCAAGATTTGAAGCCTCATGAAAGAAAAAATATGCAGAACTAGAAAAAATCATCTTCATAAAACCAGCCATAAATTCTCATGGTTTAGACAAAGAAGGATGCTTTCATGTTTTGGGATTCAATTGACAGGCTGAAGACTCTAGAAAGCAGAGTGAACTGTTATAGTAGTGGTAATGGTAAAATTTCCTATTTTGCCCTGTAGGAAACACTTTTTCATATGGGCTGAATATTTTTTAGAAAGTAAGTACACAGCTAGGAGAAGCACAGAGAATTTGCAGCACTACAGCCAGGAATGGATTATCAAAGAGACACCCACATGTAGCTCAAATGAAGGCAAATTTGTTGGGTGTTGGAGGATAACACTCTGCATAATATGGAGGAGAACCAGTAATACAGTCTGCAGACATCTCAGGTTATAGGATTCATACAATAGGGCTGGAGGTTCTAATATGCTGCATGGAAAAGCAAATCTTTTTGCTGGATTCTTTTGATTTCAGGTTGTAGAACCCTGTGTATAGAGCTGCAGTTATTTTTGCAGACACTTTCCACTGAATCAGCTGAGCTATAGTAGCTTCATCTTAGATGTATATAACAGTCTACTTGAGCTAGTCTTCAGGAAAAATTTCTCTTACGAAATAAACACAATACATAGAGCAACACCCATGGAAAAGCCTAGGTTGAGGTTTCCTTCTTTGCTAGGAAGCAGGCAAGTTTTTTTCTTAAAGGCCAAAACAGAAGTCAAAATACTGGAACTGCAGGTGCTTGACCTTACCCCGAGTTAAACCACAGCTACTGCTGGTGTCAGAGGATAATATGCAATGAATCATAGAATACAGATGGAAAAGACTGATCATATATAGCCCTTTCCACATGCGTGCCATTTGGGTATGCCTCCAGCAAATTTATCAGTGAAAAAACTGTCAGTGATGACAGAGACAAATCCAAATGACTCAACTCAGGAGTAAGAGCATGTAGAAGGTGCAAGGAAATACTTAACCATTTCATACACAGAATGAGACAGTTCCACAGAGATGGCTCCTTCACAATCAATCAGTTTGTAGGAGACTGTATATCAGAAACAATTTCAAGTAATCCACCTTTAAAACCCTTCAATAAGTTGGTAATTACAAGGAGGATCTGGGATTCTCCTGGGGACTGCCATCATATTAAAGATTGGAGATTGTCTGTCACTCTAATTTATAGGAGCAGTGACCGTGAATAAAATCAAAGAATTAAGCTGACTTATTTTGATGAAAATGTCAGCCTAACACTTTCCAAGAACTTCCTTGCAAATTTCCTCATTTATATTCTGCTTTGGATTGCATACAAATGTTTAACTGGACCAGGGGTCAGCAACGTTTTTGGGCAGAGTGCCAAAAACACCCACAACCTCAACTTGTAAGATGTTGGCATGCCAGGGGTGGATGCCAGGGGAGTTGCAAGGGGCCCGATCTTGTTGTGGCAGTGCACCCTGGCTCCTTCCCTGCTGTCTGCTCCAAGGCACATGTGTCAAGCAAAATGCTTTTGTTTGCTACACTCTGGCACCCATGCTGGGGGTTGCCTATCCCTAAACTAGACCTTCATGTCCATCGTCCACAGCATTCATTTATAATAGGTGGGACAAAATGCATTTTTCAAATCCTGAAGAACAATTTCTTCAGGACGGAATATATTTTCTATAAATCCCACTCTCACAAAGGTTTTTAATTGCCTCATCGTGATCTTGCATTCTTATTATTTCTGGTATACTCCCAAATTGCCTCTCATCTTATATTTAGATTGTAAACTCTTTGAACATTTGTATTTGTACAGAGTAAAGCACAGAAGGACCATGATTCCTATCTGAGGTTCCTAGTTGTAACAGCACTGCAGAGATAATAAATATTACTACTATTAAACTTGTATTATCCTAAGTGCTTCCTTGCCAAGAGAGAGTTCACAGTGGTAAGCACCAAAAAATGTGTGATGGGAAGAATGGAGGCAGAGCTGCTGTTTTTGCAGTACAGGCGCAGCTTCTAAATTGGCATTTGGGGATGGTGCCCCACTTGCCCTACCCTAGCTACATGACTGAGGGTGAAGTTGCACATTACACTTAGACCATACTACACCTGTGGAATGTTAAACGGTGTTAAAGCTAGAATGTGCTGTGAGCAGTCACACGCTACGGGTTAATACCACTTCTTGCCTGAACAGCTCTGGCTTGCCGTTAGAGGGCTGGCAAACAAGGGCATGGCTAGGAGCCAGGCCCTGCTCTGGCTAGGGAGGAGTGGGGGATGGCACTGGAAGCCATGCATCCTGGGATTATGAAGGACTGCAAATGGCTTGTTTTAGCTCCTGGAGCAGATTAAAGTTACCCTAGCACATGCTAGATAGCACAACACAGAGTTAACCCTCGCCTGAAGTGGCATAACTTTGAGACACTCGCAGGGCACTTAGCATGAGTTAAAGAACTTTAATGTTCAGATGCTTCCATTTTAAGTGACCTTAGTGTGGTCTAAATGTAACCTGTAACCTCACACTGGGTGCATCTGCACATGCGCTTTACTGTGGAGTTGACTAATTAGCTCTGCAGTAAAGCATTACTATCCATACATGTGCTGGTATTAAGGTGCAGGAAATTAACTCTGCTGTGGTTTGTACTGTAGAGGTCAGTACTATCCTACAGTGGAATAATTATGTGCACCGAAGCACGTGTAGATGGTGACAGGGGCTGGCTGGTGCATGAGGGTGCTAAAGTGTGGGGCCTACCTTCCATCTATTTCCACACTTTAGCACTCTTTTGCCCAATGCCAACACACAGAGCTGATCCCCAGAGCCTGCTGTCAGCTCAGGGCTGCTCCACCTCAGCTCACACTGCTGAGGTCCTGGGTGCATGTGCAGATGCTGTATCTGGGAGCAACTGACTCCAGCACAAACTCTGCTAGAGTTTTATCACATTGCTTTAATGGCATGTGTAGATGGACCCCCTGAGTGTTACTATAAATACATTTTTTCACTAAGATTCTCCAAATGTTTTATTGTTTTTACATTGTATATTAGTACTCCTATGTGTACTAACTTTTCTGTTTCTTTTCTCCTCTTTGAAAGTTAGGTTTTAACTGAACCTTCCTAATTTCCTGGGAGTTTTGTTTGTTTATTTTAAAATACATTACATATCTGATTGATTTTGAGAGGAAAATCAATCTACTCAGTATAAGACGAGACTCATTCGACTGAAATAGAATGATTCCATAAAGAAATAACTTCTATTGACAGCTAAAAGGAACCTCTATACATAAGGGTCAATTAAGCAGGTATTGACAGTGCTAAAAGCGAGATGACATCATTGGACTTACACAGCAACATTTTTCTCCAGTGCTAATTTACAGGATGCCAAATCCTTGATTGCCAAATGGTGGTTCTGCAAGTTGATAGGGGGGAAGCAATTCCTTTTACAAAGTGGAGGGGGGAGAGAAAAGTGCTTAACCTAGTAAACTTGTCATTGATTCTATTGAATATTTTTAGTATGCGAGGTCTTTTTCAAGTTGTCATTCCTGCTCTGTGGCTAAAGATTTCTCTAAGATTCATCAGTTCAGTGGTTAAAAATAAATTCTTGATTTGGCTCTCTTCCTGCTTAAAAATACCTCTATTAAATATAGATTTGTTCATCTTGATTCAGTCAGGCATCCAGACCTTGCATCTGGAGGTCACTAACACATATGACACAATGGTTATGGATGAATGTTAGTCTAGAATGGACTTCTTTCTTTTGACAGCAGAAAGTAATTGAATTAAACCCCTCTACCTTGAACTTTAAGGACATATTTTCTATACCTCCAAGAAGCAGAAGGATGTCCACTGCTTATTTCGACAAAATGTTGTGAAAAATGTGAGTAGGAAAGAGAAGGGGACTGGAATTGAATAAAAGAAACCATCATACTTGTACAGCTTGTACACATGTATGTACATGTGTGCATATGTATGACTGAAGACTAATTATCTAACTAAAAATCCTCTTGTTTTTTCAAAATGCAAATAACTAATCCCACTAATTAGGGGTGCAGATACATGTAGCAAGTGAACCATTCTTAAGTGTCACAACTGTCACAGCTCAGAGGTGTACATGTGTATAGTGCCTTAGCATCCATAGTTTCATAGTTTTTAGGGTCGGAAGGGACCTGAGCAGATCATCTAGTCCGACCCCCTGCCATGGCAGGAAAGAATACTGTAGAATGGTTGCTACCTTTCATGCACTGAAGTGCTGTGGCTCCGACACCAAGAGATTAAAATGAGCACCTATCTCAGCAGGCCTCACAATGGGTGAGCAGGGGGCCGGGGGAAGTGCTTGCACTCGTGTTTGGGTTTGCAGGCAGTGAGTGACTTGCGACGGGGGATATTTCAATTTTATGCTTTCCCTTTTTTCCTAAATATAAGTGCAGTAAAACTCAGTAGCATGCAACTGATCAAACTCTGCAGTGTGCTGGGGCAGGGGGTGCTTGAACCGTTGTTTTTTTGGTTCCTAGGGTTGCGGGGGGGTGGAGGTGGGGGAGTCATGATGAAGTGGTTGAGTAGGGAGTGAGGATACATCTTTGTTAGAAAGACAGCTTGTATTAAATAAGCAGTGCAAGGAGCTCATTGATAAAAAGTGCCAACAAAAAGGGGAAAAAGGGGACGTTGGCAGGGGCAGTACAGTTCTGGATGAGTACCAAAGTGACTACTTGCAGAGCAGAGCAGTGGGCACAGGGTGAGGGGGATGCAGAGTGGGATGCGTGTGGAGGACCAACTGGACTTGTGTCATGGAGTACTTGGTATTTGCACATTGTGTACACTGATGGGTTCCAAGTGAACCAGTACCAAAGAGTACTTGATTTTCCAGGGACACCGAACCATTCTAGGCAGCTTGCACTTCTGTACATCTGTCCACTTCAGGTTTAAACTAAGCCTAACCTGGTCTAAGTGTTATGGGTGTCCATACCCTAATAATATTACTACCAACACTAGTATAGTGCACATAGAAGTAGGCCAAGTCTGCAGAGGTTCCACTATGAATGTCAATCTTGTGTAAACTCCTGGGATGGGCACAAATGAATCACAGTACAAGTGAACTCTGTGTGCCAATCAATATGATCTTCATGCTTACAGATGTGAAAACCCCCCAAAAAAACAGCACTTCACTTTCAGCTTGGCGTGCCCCTGTGCCAAGCACAGTGCATACCTGGAAGAGACATCACATTCATTTGACCTGGTTTGCCCATCTGTATAGATCACACACTTCAGCAGGGCTTTTTGGTGCTCTTATCTACTCAGCTTTAGATAAAAGTGTCACAAAGCCCCACTGAAGCACCTAACCTATATAGATGCTGGGGATCCAGATCAAACTAATGTGCTTCCTCTTCTGGTGAAGTGCTGTTTTGTTTTGTTTTTCATGTCTGTCAGTGCCCCAAGTGAAAAAGTTGTATTTAGACGAAGTCAAGATAGGTAAGAATTTGTTCCTTGCTAAAAGGAACTATCAAAGAATGATCAATTTTATACATTTTAAGGACTTACGGAGCAAATGATTTGGACACCGCCACTCCCTTGTTTCAGAGCAAAGAAAATTAAGCTTGCCTAATCAAAAAAAAGAGGAAAATATGTAGTTTGATAGGTTATATTAAAATAAAATGTGTTCCAAATTTAGATATTTAATATAAAATATCAATACTGGTAAAGGTGATTATGTATCAATCCCAGCAGAAAAAGTATAATATTAAAGTTGAAATGGATCAATCCCTCTACCCTGAACTTTAAGGACAAGATAAGGCCCTAAAGATACACTGCCAGTTGACTGGATCTATTCTTCAGCTGTAAAACCCACTAGCAATTTAACCCTTCTATGAGGTTTGAAACTAAACTATATCAATCAGGACAGGAAGTTGTAGTAGTGACTGTCACAGAATTTGCAGGATTTGGTTTGATAAATAAAGAGAGAAAAATATATATCAGTCTCTCATACAATGGGAAAAAAATTATATTCTTGCTTGATGCATGCAATTGTTAAGCCACAAACCATTAAAACAGTAATATTTTTAAAGGGTGGAAGGAGAGATTCAGAATACCATCTTCCACAAATCCCCCAAAGTAGTTTTACTTCATGCTACCTATGAAACAATTTTCCTTGATTATACATGCCTTCAGAACCTGTATAAATACATCTAGATACCATTCTCATAATTGCTTCATCAAGGGAAAATTGAACTGAAAAGTAATTCTGAAAGAGGCCTGTTTTCACTTCTGATGTGAGCTGAGCAAGCATTTAAGAGAAACAACTTGAGGAGCAAGAAAATATTTTTAAGGGAAACATCCATCCAGCCAAAAAAGTGAAGTGCCAATTCTGTTAGTCGCATTTGAGTAATCAGTTCCCTGTTATTTTTTTGTGACAGGTGTCCCTTTACTGTGGCTAATTCAAAGAGCAGCTTCCTTCTTAGAACCTTAATGGAGGACTTGCTAACAATGGCTCAGTACAGACGTTCAAAAAAGCCCCTAGAGGGAAAGCTCTAAGTTTCTGCACTTTACTCAAAGTGCTATAATTTAGAGTGAAAGCCAACCAAACAGACATTTGCTGTTTGGTGGGGAGGACTTGCAGCCTGCCCACACTAGCCAATGGCGGCTCTACCAGATGCCTCCCAGGAGGCTGCCAGGGCAGCCCCTCTCCCCAGTTGCACTCCCCTGTCAGCTGGCAACTGTCAGCAGTGGCTGTCAGGGAAGAGGGCAGGAAATGGAGCCCTCCCCACTGTGAGGCCCCCCACGACTTCCCGGCTGGGATCTTGAGAACAGTAGGTGGGCCAGATCCACATGGGAGGGGGGAAGACCCCAGAGCCCTTCCCCCACCCCACACCCTTGCCATGCTGCATAGAGGACTGGGATCAGAGGCTGTCAATGACTCGGGTCAGTGACAGCTTGGAAGGGGAAGGGGGGCAGGGCTGACCCAATGCTTGGGCACAGTAAATGACCTCTGCCTGAGGCTAGAGCTCCCTGCATAATAGCCTGTGCGAAGCAGCTAGTATTTGGTTCAGATTTGGATTCGGTCAATTTGGGGAGACAGTGATTTGATTCAGTGATTCGAATCACTGTCCCGAATTGATGCGGCCAAATCTGATTCAGAGATTCGGCCACCGCCAAATTGGGCAAATCTCCGAATCAAACAGGTCCCATCCACTTTCCCAGCCCCATCAATAGCTGCCCCGCCTGGCCCCAGCATCCTGAGTCTTCAAAAAAAAAAAAAAA
>NW_017728947.1:45767060-45769861 GCF_001723895.1 Crocodylus porosus | reverse complement strand
TCAGCACCTGAAGCTTCACACAGCCCTACTGCACAATGCCACTTAGGATGGTGGCAACTGTGCCCCAAGTTAACCCTCAATGAGACCTGACACAGAGGTTCAAGAAAGTGCTCTAAAAGAAAGTAATTGTAATTAGTACACATCCATTCAGGATGTAACTTAGAGCAGGATCTGCCATTTTTCAAATGCATTATGTGCCATGAATGCTAGTTCTGTTACAGCTTTAAAGCACTTTCTGTGCACTTAAGTTGAATTAAGTGTAATTTCTGAACCCAGCAACATGACTAAACAAATGGGTCTAAAACAGGTCTAACATCTCTGCAGGAAAAGAGAAATGGAAGCCTGGAAGCAGAGCAAGTTTTACTAACTGTCGTGTTTGGTGCAGTATAATGCATTGCTGTGTACTGGAAATAGTTCATACTTGATAAAAGTGTGAAACTCCTGGCACTTAGTTTTAGTGGAGCTTTTCCACTGGAAATAGTGTGAAAGCTTCATTTCAGTTTAAAGCTTATTAAGTTTCTTCAACTTGATTTGAACAAGCTATATAGAGATGGATCTTTTGTGAGTTCCATTACCAACCTATGATTTATGCTGTTCTTTTGGTGCACTGGGATGTTTGCTTTTGGTTTACACCCTTTCTTTTGTGGTTCTTTGAATTATAACTTATGTTTTATAAAGGAATTTATGTCTTCAAAGATAGTTTCAAGTGAAATTTAAAAATAATTCCAGTGGAGCCTTGGAGACGTTTTCTCCCTTAAATGCCTACAGCACAGCAATAAGACAGTCAATATTCATAAAGGAGATCCTAAGGCTATATTTTCCCTATCTTATTTATGGTATGCAGGGGATATATCTTAGTTGCAGGTATGGCAGGTTTTTCTTGGTGAGTCCTAAACTATTGCAGGTGGAATGCTTTCAACAAGGCATGATTCTTTCAGCTATTAAGCCATCTAATGGAAAATTCAATGTTGGTTACACATAAGTGTGTGAATTATGGAAAAAATGAAGTCCACTAACAGCAATATAACAAAAAAGGGTGTTAAAAAAATTGAAGAACTGCAAGTACAAGGAAAAAGTTGTGCTGTCCTCACTGAGATATTATTAAAACAATGAATCTTATACATAAAAGAAATTAAATTTAAATTCTGCAACTTTTATGAGCTAAGCCTAAAGAAAGGGGGTAAAAAGAGCTTATTTTTGTAATACCCTGCCTCCCTTGTGAGAATACATTTTCCAGGAAAAAAACTGACTCATCATTGCAAATCACAGAAGCTTTCAGAAAAAATACTGAAATGTATGTCTCTTTCTACATCTCAGGAAGATTAGTAATTCAAATCTGTTTTATGTTACACTTTTAATGTAATTTATACCTGTTTAAGGAAGACAGGTATCATATATGCAACATTTGGAATATCTTTTTGAGTAGGAAAAAAGCCCATTTAGCTCAAGTAAACAAACTAGAAAAAGTTACTGCCCTTGAAACCAGAATATGATTCTTATGAAGCTGATATCATTATCAAGGTCCCAGTTAAATTTCTGAGGCAGAGCAAACCATAGTTTATTTTTTAAATTATGTAAGTACTAGAAAATTCTACATGTCCCAGTTACTACAATATCCTATTTTCTGGCCTTGCAAATGCAATCGTACCCTTCCCACATCCATTCAGAGTGCTAATGTAGAAATAATTTTTCTAGCCTGTCATTTAATGATGTGATCCCTCTTTTTGCATCACTGCACTGGTTCCCCCACTTCTCTACTGCATTGAAAATAAGATACTTCCCTTCAGTTTCAAGGGTCATCACAGTCAAAATTCTATACTATTTATTGTCTCTCTCACTACCCAAGATGTTGACTCAAAATGCTATTATTCACTTGTTATATTTTCAGATCTTCTTGCTTTCCTTCATATTGCCCCTTACGCCTGGAAGGAGCTCTCCCTATACACCTGAAAACTAAGTCAATGTCACAAGTCAAATCCTTCCTGAAAACTCAGTATTGCCCTATCTCTAAACACTCAACAATAAGTAGGGTGCTAGCAAGCTAAGTCCATTTTCTATTACGCTTACAATATTGTCTCATTGTTTTGTTATACCCTACCGTTTACCTCTTCATCAACTTGTATTCTCCAAAGAATATAAATTCTGGAGTTTTAATGTGTCCAGTACTTAAGCATAATGGGATCTAGGTAGAGGTGCACCGACACATCAGTCAGATCTTGGATCGGCACCAATATAAAGAAAATTGACTGATTTGGAAATCGGCCTGATGTGGCTGATAATGTGGCTGATGAATGCCCCATGCATACACACAGCCACAGCACAGCATGCAGGCGGTGAAGAGCACAGCTCAGCAGCTTGTAGAGGTCCCTCCAGCTAGTAAGTCTGTTGTGGTGGAAAGGGTGGGGAGAGGGATCTGTGCAGGGGAGGGCAGGCTGCAGCTGTGGGCTGGGGCCAGGGCTGTTCCAGGCTCTTCCCAGCGGGGGCTGGGCCAGGCTGCCATTGGGGCAGGGTGGCTGGTGGCACTGGGAGGAGGGCCTGTGGGGGCTACAGCAAACTTTGCAGTGGCTGCAGCTGCCTCCCATAGCCGCCCTCCCAGCGATGCCACTGCCCACCCAGAGTGCAGCCTGGGCCAACCCCTGCCAGGAAGAGCCCAGTGCTGCCCCGGCCATAGCCTGCAGATGCACCAGGGATTATAAGCCTCCCCATGCCCTCCCGGGGTGCACGCAGCAGTGGGAGCCACCCCCCAGTGCCTCCCCAGGCAAGCTGTGGCTCTGTCTTGTGCCCTGCCCCACCCCAGCTGG
>NW_017728947.1:45764826-45766958 GCF_001723895.1 Crocodylus porosus | reverse complement strand
CCCTTCCACCAAAACAGACTTACCAGCCACACAGTGCTCTTTAAGCTGCCAGACTGCGTATCAGAAATCGGATCGGTATTGGTTGATATGCCTCCTTAAAAATCAACTATTGGTATTGACCCCAAAAATCTCTGTCGGTGCACCCGTAGATCTAGGTCCACAACCACTGCTCTTAAGTTCTACAATAATAGAAATAATAGCTATGGTTCACTGCAGAAGCCTGAGATCCTTGGCTGGTAACTGCTCAGAACTTTAAAATACTGTTATGGAAGAGCATGAAATAAGGAAGAAAATTTTCCTTTTCAGTCTGGACCTGGAACTGGTTCCACTGCTATGGAATATGGGTGCTCAGAAGAGCTGTTAACTGAATCAGTCTATCTTATTAATTATTATTATATATTTTGGCAGAGCTAGACTGATGTAGCACTGATGGCCCAGAAAATATGCAAGAGGCAAGGATTTTTTTTTGTTGGTGATACCTCTTAGTGGACCAACTGCAGACTTGGGAGAGATGTTAGACTAACAACTAATCTTTCTCCCAACTCTAAAGTTAGTTTAAGAAAGCATTACCAAAAAAAAAAATCCTGTATTTTTATTTTTACTTTTTCAGGATGATCAGATAGAAGTTTAGGAATGTCAATAATGTTAGGTGGAAAACAGGGTCATATCACAGGTCAAAATCCTTGGTGTAAGGCCACTACAGAACATGCACACAATGTGACAAAAGAGAAGGAAGTGGGAGAGAAAATTTAGCTCGATTGTCACAGATACCAGTCCATCCACCAGCTTAAGGAAAAAACTGCAAGATGAACAGGAAAAATGCTGGTTGAGAATCTTATGAAAAAGACAGACATGTTAAGTACACTGAACAGATACTGTTGCAGAAGCCCAGACTCCAGCTTCCAGTGGAACTTTCCTAAAAAAGTAAGTAAAAATAGTATCGATCTTCTGTTTTAAAGGGTTGGGGTTCAGTGCAGTCTCTTGCATTAAGGAGGAGTGATTTACGGATTAATCTTTGGGCAAGTATTTCTTGAGCACCTGAAGAAGTAGGAAGAAGAACAGTACCCAGAGAATCTGTGCTCGACTGAGAAGAGGTTGTAGCTCACTGGATGGTGATGAGGGGAGGATAAGCTGTGTTGATACTGGTATAGTGAGTAACTCTGAAGCAGAAACTGTCTTCTAGTGTCTGTGTAATTTTTTTTTCTTTTTTAGCCCAGAAGAAAGCGTGTACCCTTAAATCAAGATGGAACTCCAGGAGTTGATCTTTGGTTCCTGCTTGGCCTTTCTTAACCTGTGTGCTATTTTACCTAAGCAAGAAAACAGGGGCAATGAAAATGCTATGATAATGGCCTTGATAAACTCAGTCTGCTCAAACTGATAATGAAAACATCCAAAGAAAACAAGAAGGAATCCATTTGAACATTTTAAATAAAATCTGAAGACATACAAAGCTCAGGGCTCTCCTGAACTAGTCTCTAAGGGCACCTGTTCATATGCCCAGTGCCTGCTCTGATGCCTTCTAATTTGAACACATTGGTGCAGGCTCAATTAATTGAGTCTGCTGGTGCATGCTAATTAGCAGGCTCCGGCAGCCTCAGCATCGTGTGCACTGAGTGTCTCTGTGCTTTAAGATGGCGGTGGGGGCATTTTAACAAAAGCTCTTTGAACAAGCTTCAGTTAAAGCGTCTCTGCTACCATTTTGAAATTTGGGACGCTGAATACACAAGATGGTGTGGGTGCTTTAGTTAGAGTGGCTCTTGAGAGCTGTTCTAATTAAAGTGCCTCCCCACCCTGGCAATACATATAAAGATGCCATAACTGCATATTCAACTTTAGAGGCAGAACACCAAGGAGTTGTCAGCAGGAAGAGGAAAACATAGCCAGGGAGAACTGTGATATCTAGAACTTTATTCTCATTCTAGAAAATCAAAACACACCAAACACAGAACAGTATTAAAATCAGCTGTTGCTTACTGCTTGTGTGTATATGGCCAAATTATATTGTTCCCCGCATGCCATTTGATTTATCCTCAACTGAGTAGCTCTGTTCTTTCCTGATCTAGTTTAAAAAATAGAAGTATATTGAGATAAAAAAATCAATTGTTTGCAGGACATTTAAATCACTGGCTATT
>NW_017728947.1:45742675-45764726 GCF_001723895.1 Crocodylus porosus | reverse complement strand
GCAGAAAAATTAAGGTGCTTTGGTATGGATCCAGAGGCAAGAATTTCAGCTTCATTCTAGACTCATGCTGAAGACTGCCACCTGTTGACTATCCATAAATGGGTACCTGGTTGTTCAGGCTGTGCCCTCTAAGCTGTTAGGCTACTAACCTACAATCACTTAAAGGCATGAAGGGATCTGATCTACAGTCCCAACGCTTGCACCTCCAGCCATGCCACACATGTATGGCAGGATGTACAGTTTTCGTATTGGGGATTAGATCCCTTACTTGCTGGTGCAGGGAGAACCTGGCATCATGATCCTGTGCTCCCGCTGCACCAGCAAGTTGAAAGCCAGATGCCCACAATCACGTGATTGTCAGCTGGGGCCAAGGACTGAACTGGGGTCTGCAAATGCCTCCATCCAGTCTCCAGCCCCTGGTGACAGTCAGCTGCTTGTCAAAACCCCAGCTGGGCAGCACACATCATTCTTACTCAACCCTGCACAGGAACCTCAGGATTGGACTGCAGCAGCACAAACCACAGGTCCCCATGCATCAGAATGAGTAAATTGTGCCACCCAGCACATGGAATTTACAGATCCTGGAGCACAGGGACCCTGGGATTTCCCCAACTCCAGAACCCCTTTGTGCTTGGGACCTTTAAAATCTGCGTGTATAGCTAAGCTGCACAATTGGTTTTCTGACATCCCCAGTTCAAGGGGATCAGCTGGACATGCAGTTCTTAAAGGTCTGGGGTGCAGTGAGCCAGAGATCAGAGTCACTCTCCAGTGTCGGGTTCACTGCATCCCCATATGCCTCCAGGACTGAGTAGGGGTCTTGGGTTCGGAGACTAGCTATCCCCCCCAGCACAACTAGGTAGGGGACAGCTATGTCCCAGACCCTGGGGCTGCCCCATGGTTGGTCCTGACACTCAGCTGAGTGCCAGGATCTGTCATAGGCCATCCCCAACCTTGCTGGCTACACATTCAATTTAAGGCAGGATACAAAGGAATCATTAAGTTGGTAAACATTAGGGCTGTTCAAAATTTTGACAGGTGTTTTGTTCTGAAGCTGTTTTGAGCTTGAAACAGCTACACCGAAACAAAAGGCTTCAAAACAGCTTTGAAATTAAACGAGGACACTCAGAACATTTAGAAAGTTTTGAAACATTTTTAATTTTGAAGCTGGGCTTGCTTGCAGCTAAACAAAAACTAAGGAGAGGGAAGGGGAAGGGGGGGAAGGACTGCTCTGATATTGATATGTGTAGCTAACCAGTGACTGTGATCCTCCCCTGAGGTCCCTTCCAATCCCAGTGCTCTGGGGGCGGGACAGAAAAACAGCATAAAATTAAAAAACATTGTTTGACCTGAGCTTTCTCTGTGCCTTCACACATACAAGTGACCTGAGTTTTGCTCTGAACAATTTGAGGTCCAATTTCCCAGAAACCCCTGCAACTATCACCTTGATACTTGGCTCAGCAGGGGCTACCATCCCTGCAGTTTTCACCCTGCTGAACCTTAACACAGTCAGTCACACATCATAAGTTTTGCTTGTCAACAGTTTGAGGTGCAGTTTCCCAGAAACCCCTGCACCTATTTTCTTGAAAGCTAGCAGGCTTCATGGCCTCAGCAGGGGCTACCATCCCTGCTGTTTTCATTTGAATTAGGAAAGACATGACAAAGTTACAGGCATTTTCATGATTCCCCATTATAGCCTACGGGCGAAACATTGAAACAGCATTGAAAGAGTGAAACAGTTTTGATGAAACAAAATGGAACAGTGCTTCAAAACAGCAAAATAAAACAGTGTCCCTTTGAAACGGTGAAACAGAAGTCAAAACCAAACAGTGCTGTTTTGCACAGTCCTATCAAACATTATATGTGGAATAAAATTGTGGCTCATTTATTGCATTATCATGCCTTAAATTGACTTGAACGTGTGGCCAGGTTACTATTTAAGGCACTTGTTAATAGTGTCTTATAAGTAATGTGTATCGGGGCTACAGAGACCTCACTCCTTTGCATGTCCCTGGCTAAAGAAAATGGAATGCCCAATTCTTGGGAAAGACCATTTATCTTATGTGTCACTTTTCATCAGTAGACCTCAAAGTGCTTTACGAAGGAGGTCAATATCATCATTTAATCATAATCATAGCAACTTTTATGAAAATTATTATCTGACTTAGCATGGATGTCCAAGCAACTGAAACTGACAGCAGATGGCCTGGAGGCAGAGTATGTTTCTGGGGATAAGTGAGCCCTCATTAGCCAATCAGTTAAATAGGTGTAGATATTTACCTACTGATGCTTTAGGTGAGCTGCTACCACAGCCAGTAATTTGGTATGCTGATGTGATAAACAGGGATCCTGGTTTTTCCTGACAAAAAAATTGTAAATTCTCTGATAAAACCCCCCAAATCCACAATTAAAACGAAACACTACTATTTATATAGGTAACAATTGAACACGATGTTTTATTGATGTATTTACAATTTTAAAGCAAGTTGGAAGCCTACCAGTGCCTCAATCACTATAGTAAAATAAATTCTAAGTATCTATACATTTTGGTATTTGATTTTCAGTTTTTTATCATGGAAAATTAGAGCCCCCTCCCCTTAGCTCACCAGGATGCAGGTCCATACCCCTCACTCCCCACCCACAACCCCCCCAGACCTGCTGGTGCCCGTCATTCCCTACCCACAGGCCCCTGGGGCTTGCTGGAGCCCCTGCTCCCCACCAGGCCTGCTGGAGGGGGTCCCCAGCTGCCAGGGCTACAGGGCCAGGGAGCCAGGTCTGCATTCACTTTCCCCCTGCCCCTTGCAGCAGCACTTGAGCCCTGGCTGTCACCTGCAGGAGGCCGCTGCAGCCCAAGTGGGGAGCCCAGCTCACCTTCCCCCACCAGCAGCACAGCCAGAGTGGAGCCCGTGGTGGGATAGGTGCAAGCTGCCTGCTGTGGACTTGGGTGGAGGGGTGGGACTGGCTCCCTGCCGCTGTGCACACTTCCAGAGGGGGGAAAGGGGGAACCATGCCCCCCAGATCTGTGCATGGGGTGGGTTGCCCACTATGGGCTCGGGCTCCCTGCCCTGCTGCCCTTCCCCAAGGCCTCTGCAGCCCAGTGGGTCAGACCTGGAAGCTTGTTGCAGTTGCTGGGAGCCCTGTGCTGCTCTGGTGATGCACCCCCTGCCCATGTGTTTCTCTGTTAAAATGAAAAATCTGTTTGTTTTTTTTCCGGTCAAGGGAAAATCCACACTTTTTTCTTATTTTTCCATGGGAAATGGAAAACCCAGATCCTTGGTGATGAATATAGGTACAAAAGTACACATGGTTGGGGCTTGCTAGCCTCAAACCAAGCTCCATAGGTAAAATCAATTCTACTAGGAAAATGTATTGTTAAAAACAGAACTGTAGCCACTTATTTACTATCTGTTTCTCAGTAAATTCAAGTTCAACACTGCTCAGCCTACAAGTTATTTTTTTCCCACACCAGCCAACCCTGCAAGCTCCTTCTAAAATCCCTCTGAGTAGTGTAACTCAGGAGCGGGGGAAGGTGGGGGAGGACAGCCCCAGGAGCCACCTTTTTTGGGAAGATGAAGGCATGAAAAGAGCTGCAACTGCAGTGGTGGCTGATCATGTCAGTGCAATTGGCACTGCAACAGCCAGTGCTGCCCTGAGCACTGGCGGCTACTCGGTTATCTCTCTGCTGGAATCTAAAAGTCAAAGTCTCGGTTCTTTCTCATGCATTATCACCAGCCCTAAAGGTTCTGCAGGTCAAACATTTTCTTTATTTATACTTATGCATCTTGACAGCATGTCTAACTTAGGATAAAAAGAGGCATTTTTGGACTGCATTAACTAGAAAGTTTAACCAGCATGTCCTAAAACTAAAGTAGACAAGGCCAGCTGTATTTCAGTAATTACTATAGAACCCTGAGCCCAAGACTACTTCCAATTTAAGGTGACCCTCCCAATAATTAGATTTTGTACATGGAACATTTATAAATTTGTTATAATTTTCCATGTATAGAATCTAATTATTGGAGGGTCGTCTTAAATTCATCCTCTTGAAGCAGTGGCAAGGGGCAAGGGACCAGAACCCTGCCTCTTACCTCCTCTGCACCCCTTGCCCTGAACCCTGTGCCTGTTCCTGGCTCCTCTATTCCTCATGCAAGTGGCCAGCAGGAGGGGGGGCAGGCTTTGGAGTCTTGTGTGTTCCCACCTACATTTTTCCCCTGTTGAGCATCCCCTCCTCCACCACAGAAGCTGCCTCAGCCTATGGCAAACTGTGGCTCAGCTCCAGCTTTGGTCCCAAACCTGGCACTAAAGCCAGAGCAGAGGCACTGCCTGCCCTGGGCAGGTTCTCAACTCTAAGAAAAAGGTTTTTTCCCCCAGGCACTGTGGGGGGAAAAAACCTCACCTTGGGTCTGAGTAAATACAATATTAACTAGTCAAGTTGAAATCTACTGTAAGAAAGAAATATTGGGAACAATAAACGTTTCTACTGTTCCTCTCTGAAACATTTTCAATCATTACATTTAAAGGAGAGAGGTTGTGTTATCTGTCTAGACATTTTTCCTATCCCCAAAAAATTAAACCTGAGGAGCATATGGTTTAGTTTCCACTAACCATGAGACAGTATCATGCACACAGGTGGTTACTGTGGAACAGCTATGTAGTAAAGCTTCCCTATTTCTTACCCCACAGTAAACAACCTATTTATCCATGCCCAAAGTCTTTTGTTAGATCTATCGCATCTTCTCCTGCTGCCTTTACAGCTACTTTTTCTCCCATTTAAGTAAGTAAAAGTTTTGCCATTCTATAAGCAAGAATGGTACCACAGAAACTGTTATGCCGGGGTGGGCAAAATGGCCAATCCAGCCGACAGCCAGACTCCATTTCCCAGCAGCCCCTGCTGCATGGCTAGGGCTGGTCTCCATAGATACCCCAACCACACCTGTGTTGCGAAAGCTCAAGGCTGGGGTTGCTATGGAGACCAGCCTCAGCTTCACTGGCAGCAGATGCAACAAGGCAGAGTGGGGGCTGCTCAGAGCCACTGGGATCTTGCAATGTGGGCAGCTTGCTTGGGAGCCAGGGCAGAGCCACAACCTATAGTGTGCATGCTCCAGGCAGGGGTGCACAGTCAGGGGATTGCAGCTTTGCCCCTGCTCCAGACCAGGTTGTCACCACTGCAAGGAGCCAGAGGTTTAGCACCAATAATTACCCAAACTGAACATTGCTAAACATTAGGGCTGTGTGAAGCTTTGGTCGCTGATTCAATTCAATGGAGATTTGGTCCAATTCGGCAGCTGAATCTCCAAATCTGAATCACATCAGGAGACCCTTTAACCTCTCTGAATTGAATCCAAACCCTCTGAGATTCAGACATGGACACAGCTTTAAATGTTTTTTCTACATACCTCAAGGTCCCAGGTGGCTCGTGAATGCTGAGACTATAGGGCAGATGGAGCATCCCACAGGAGTGCGGGGGGGTCCCCAGCGCACTTGGCAGCAGAACCGGAAGTGGACCAGAAGCATTTCCAGTCCACTTCTGCATCTGCTGGGAAGCGTGCTAGGGGGCCCCCCTTGTGCCCCACCGGCTCAGCGACTGTTGCTTCCTGGGTCTGGGGGGGCACCCAGAGTCCCCATGGCTGAACACCAAGCTGGGGAGCTGCGGGGGGCCCCCCTGTGCACTTGGAGGTGGACCCAGAAGTGGATCGGAAGTACTTTCAGTCTACTTCCGGGTTTGCTGCCAAGTACGCGGGGGCTCCCCCCTATGCTCTTGTGAGACGCTCCATCCACCCCACCATTGCAGCATTCACGAGTTGTGCCTGGTACATGGAGGTATGTAGAAAAAACTTTTAAAACTGTGTCTATGGCTGAATCAGCATCGAGTCTTCAGATTCAGATTTGGCTGAATTGAATCAGGACAGTCATTGGAATCAACGAATCAAATCACTGTCCCCGATTTGGGCCAAATCTGAATCCGAATCCAATAAAGCTATTTCGCACATCCCTACTAAATATCAGTTAGATTTCCCTGTCCAGTGGTAAAACTCAGAGGATGGGGTTCAGAATTGGGTTTGGAAAGAGAACCAGAGAGTTTCAAAGCAATTGCAAACTGCATATTTTCTGGATCTTACACGAATTATTTTTATTACAGTACCTGTAAATAGATTTAATAGAATACATTTTATGACTTAGTATCAGACAGCTGTATTTTTATCAGAAATATTTTATCCAGCTTATAAACAGCAGAGCTATCATTATGTAGCAGCAGCTAAAGCCTTAGCTCATATTTCCCTAAACCATATCACCTGATTTGAAATGCTTATTGGTGGTGTATGGTGCTGCCCAGAACAAACATCAAGATATGTTTCAGAGTTACAAGGCTATGTTAAGCTACTAGGAATGCATGCTTATCCAAACTCAGTGGGGTTCTTAAAAGCTGACAAAATGGTTATCAGGTCAGATTTATTGGCCATTGCAAACCAAAGGCAGCAATTACAGCATGTGGCTTAGCAAACAGCTTCACATATTTGGAGCCTAGATTCCAGATGCTTCAGTCTTAAAGGCAGAATGTCTCCTTTTCAGTCTAATCAAGGAAACTACCCATTCAGTAGGTAAAAATGTGCTTTCAGTTCCTTTCTTCTTTATAGAATTATCTTCTATAATAATTTCTCAAAATAAACCACAAATTTAGAACAATTTGTAACAAATGAAAAGTAATGATTATTTGTGGCAAAATCCTGGAGCAAACATAAGGCGCTGGGACAGTCAACAAGCTAATTACAATAGACCTGATAAATGTGTTTCATGATTCTGTGAAAATTGTACCTGCTAACTGAACCACTTCTAACTGCTATTAACCCTACAGGAACAAATTCAAACACATGGGAGCAAATAGATTTTGTTTTGCCTCACGTATCAAAATCTTGCCAATTAAATGTTCATTGCAGATCCTGATTATGATGTCTGAGCTGGAGACATATTTCAGAAGCATTTCTGAATCTCAGGCTGAGTTTACAGAGATGGCAGCTAAAAAAAATAAATTTTGATTTTTAAAATGAGAAAAATTAATAGTGTATTCGAATATAAAAATTAAGCAACTGAGTGGCAATATTATACATCTAAGTAAATGGAAATATAGTTGCAACTGTGACATGAAACCTTCTCCATGTAAGGTACTTGATTCTTGCCCAACTTGCCAGGGGGCATGTCTACATGAGAAATTTACTGCGGAGCTGCCTAATTAGCTCCTCAGGAAAACATCACTGTCTACACGTGTGGTGTTATTAGGACAGAGTAAACTAATTAATTCCACTAGTAAATATAAGTACTATCCTGCAGTGGAGTTCTTTACTCTGCTGTAATGCAGAGGTAGACATGGATGGGGCTGGCTGGGCACGAGGGTGCTTCAGCGTGGGGGCTGTCTGCCAGGTAGTTCTGCATGGAACACCCTCGAGCTCTAGCCAGCCCCTCCACAGGGGCTCGAGCTCCAGCCAGACCCTCTTGGAACAACCCAGGGCTGGCAGGCTGACTCCAAGGGCCCCTTGCCACCTGGGACTGCTCCAACCCAGCTCAACGAGCTGCAGTCCCAGGCACATGTTCAAATGCAGCGCCTGGGAGCAATACACTCTGGTTTAATATACATTGGTGTTTATTGCTCTGTACTAATTGCATATGTAGATGCGCCCCATGACAAGTCAGTTATTTGTGGATTTGTGAAAATAAGACAGTTTCTTAGATCAGTTCTACGTGAACAGGCACCTTCATTAAAACAAACACACAAACAAACAAATCCCTCATTTAAATTTAGCATTAATTAGTGCTTTTGGTTGGTAGTCTTAGCAGAAAAGCCAAAGATTAAATGGGTCATGGAAACTGAACCAGACCAGAGATTCTGACTTCTGGAGCTGGTGCACAGACAGTACCAAAAGGTTCATACTCTCATTGTTTGAGGCCTATCTGCTTCATGGAAAGATTTCAGTCCACAGAACAGTCTTTTTGGCACCTTTTACTAGCACTGAATTTACTTTAACAATAAAATATAAAGTTTTAGCTGTTTTCCTCTTTATCTATCATTAAAATAAATTAAAATAATCCCATTATTAAACTATACTGCCATTAAAATAATCCATAAATAAGTGACTTGGCAAGCTGGGCCAAATTCAGGCAGTTATATGAAGAAATGTCACAGTCCCATCTATAAATGGCCAACACTTAAGATGTACAAAATAATGTGTATTTGCTTATTTTATTTTCTTATAGCACTCTTCTATTATTACTGGCTTTGGTAAGATTGAGCTTGTGTAAAACACTGAACTATAACTATTACTATTACTGTAAATCACTGAACTATAACTACAGAGTATTAACTATACTGAGGCAACTGGAATATATTATGTAGATAAAGCAAGATTACAAAGGCACTGTATGAGAATTATCAATGACAGGACTTAATGTATGAAAAGTACCAAAAATCCTGCATGTCTCAACATTTAAAATAGAGCCATTGGACACAGTGGGCCATTTCCCTACTGGCATAACTTCATTGAAGCCAATCCAAGAGGCATGGATAATTACTAGTTAAAAACTTTTTTCCCACCGAAAACTGCTGTGAAATTATATCAACATTAACAAGCCTTCAGTTAAATTTTTTCAGCATTATTTGATCTAAAAGTCAAAGTATTTTATTTTACTTTCTTCAGAGCTTTCCTGTTCCATTTTTACTTTAATATTTTGTTTTAATGTTAATATTTTGTTCTGACGTTCTCTGTAGTCCAACACACCTTACCCTGTGTGTTCTTTGACTAGCTGAGTATATATAATTTCTGGCTAGTTCAGTTTAGCTACAGGCATCTGCTGTCCCATGTCAAAAGATTTGTTTGTGTATGCTCAAAAAGAGCAGGCTGCTAACTCTTTGCATGAACAGTTTTATGGAGGATCCCCCCAGTAAAGTAGTCACAGGTACTGAGTCCTCCATCTGTGGTGGCTCTGCTGTGGTGCGAGACAGTAATAATTTAATTAATTAACTTCAAAGCCCCACACCCTGCAAAGTTTTATTGTCTTTTTCTTATGCTGCTGTTGGCAAGGAATAGAATAATGTAACTTAGGTAATTTTTGTACATTAAGTCCCCTTGAGAGTGGGAAGCAAGATGTAGTGTTATGGTGAGTACCTACTTCAATATACATCAAGTGCATGCTATTCACAGCTGGGAGCCAGCACAGGCCAGTGATGTAATGGGTCCCTGCAGTGGTGTAATGGGTTCCTGCCCTCCAATACAACAGAAACCAAAGAAAGAGCCTAAAATAACTCTCAACTAGCAGTTAAATAGTCACTAACAACTAATGGGGCAAAGACTAAGAAGGTTCCCTCTATTTTTTTCTCTTTCTCTTCCACGTGTGAGATCGGCCCATATTCTTAAAGCTGAAGCCTGGCCAAAAATTAAGGCTATGGCTTCAGCCCATCACAGGAGGCACCTCTCTCCACCTGGGTATGGTGCAGCCCTGGGGTTTCCTAGTCTTTCCTGTGCCACAGCAATCAGCTCCTAAACTTTCAAAATACCCTGGACTTAGCTTGTGTCTGCTCTTTCCCATGCTGCTGCACTTGCCTGTTCCCTGGCTGATTCTCTCCCTCCAAAAGAGCCAAACAAGGTGCTAGGTGCTGCAGATAAGGGACTGTATGCTAAGAAATTAACTCAATACATGAATAAGAATGTGGCTGCGGGTGGTATCGGGCTGGTAATGATGGAAATGGCACTGCAGAGTTGCTGTGATGGTGATGGCAGGTAACCATATCTTAGCTGCCTTGTTACCACAATTAAGTACATGCAGGTGATAGAACAATAGTACTTTGGGAAACATCGAAGAGAGACCTCCTTTCTTTCCACTCACTACCATCTTATTCTCCACCCTTTCAACCTCACTAGATTTATTAAGGATTTTTCCTCGTACGCACCTATGGCAATATCCTGTTTTACTTCATGCACTCAAATGGAACTTACCCAGCCAGATAACTGCCACCTTTGTACTTACACATCATGTGGACACAAGTTCTAACCACCAGGCCACTGGTTAGATGTTTTTCAGTCCTTTTTTCAGCCCTGTTGATGAAGCTGAGTCTTCCCCTGTCATTTAATGTTCATCGGATAAAACAAATGGAGACCACTGAAAATGTTTCTGCCCCACTGGAAACAAAGATCCAGACTAGAATCCAAGGTCCCCTCCCTTTCAGGGTAGCAGCCACCTCACTTAGACACACATCCTGTAGTTTGTTCTCTTCCACCTGGCCCCATATATCTCCCTCCCCCTCTTAGCTGTAATGGAAGTCGGAGAGATCAGGATCACAGAAAAGTAAGGATGGAAGGGACTTCAGGAGGCCATCTAGTCCAACAACTCTACTCAAGGCAGGATCATCCCTAAATAAACCATCCTAGACAAATGTTTGTTTAATCCATTGTAAAAAATTTCTAAGGATAAAGATTCCCCAACCTCTCCGAGTAGCTCGTTCCAATGATTAACTACCTTCACAGTGAGAAAGTTCTTCCTGATATCCTAAATTTCCCATGTTGCACCTCCAAACTATTATGTCTTGTCTCATGCCCTGAGGTCACAGAGAAGAGTCTATCACCATTCTCTGTATAACCATCCTTTATCAGTCCTCTCTTCTCCAGACAATTCTTTCAATCTATCCTTGTAAGTCATATTTCCCAGTTCAGTTTTGGCACTCTCCAATGGACTCTGTAATTTGTTCATGTTTCTTGAAGCGGAGTACCCAAAACTGGACACAGTACTTTAGCTGAGGCCTCAACAATGCTGCACAGAGCAGAAGAGTCACTTCCCTAAACTTGCAAGTAACTCTCCTGTCAATATAGCCCATATCATATTGGGTTCTTTTTTTTGCAACAAAAGCACATTGTTGGCTCATATTGAGTTTATAGTCCACTATAACTCCCAGATCCTTTTCTGCAGCCTTTCTTGTCATATCCCAGTTTGAATTCTGTCAGTTGTCACCACCTTTACAATTCTTAACCAATTCTTCTCTTCTCAGCATATTGAGAACTGCCCCATAACCTCTCTACCACCTGTATTAAAAAGTTTTCTCTGCCACTTCAAAAATTTGATGGACAGCCTATGCATTGTTACATTAGCCTATCAGCAGATATCATGATAAAGTCCACTATGAGACCCAGATCATGTGATTTGGAAACAATGGTCAGTTGTTTGAAAAACAATGTAGCTTCAAACCCGCTCTGGTTGAGGGTGTGGGAGGCCCTAGAGTCTGAATTTCCCACTTCCTGGATGGCTGCCCTGACAAAGCTATTGTGCTAAAACATGGGAGGATCTTGATTCTCAGACATACCTGCCCTGCCAAAGCACACCCTACTGAGCATGCACAATAGCTATATGAAGACTTGCATGTCCTCACTGCATGTGGAATTGATAACTGTATGCAGTAGTTAAAGGTGGAAGTTACATGGTTGGGTAAGTGCCAGTGGTGTGAATGTAAGTACTTCTAGTGAATTTCAAAAGAGCTTCAGTTTTGAGCAGCCCTCCTGATATGCTGTTTTCAACAGTAAATATGAATCCAGTCTAACTGCAGTTTCCTCCCTTACTGTTGGAAATTTATATTCACAACTCTCTACAGTTTATGTTCAAGTTAATCTTAATGTTACTGTCTCAGCCAATACAAAGGTGCAACAAACCCAACTTATCAAATAACAAATATAACATTTAAAGATACCGCTAATCCCCTAAAATATACTTAAACAGATATTTCTCTTCCATCTACAGTACTTCCTTAATTCAACTCAATGTCCACAGGAGTTTTATGCTCTTTTCTTCTATTCCTTTCAATTTCTGACAGTTCTTTTATGTTTCAGTCAATATTATTTCATCATCTCTATATAAAAATTCACCCCTTTTTTGTCAGAACGCTGCAAAATGCAAATCTCACTGTCTTCTACTCATCTCTGCTTTTAAATTTTAAATTTATTCCAAATTTGTTCTAAAGTGTTAACTTATAAAGCTTGTACTTTCCTTCAGTATTCAAAACATTTTCTCAAACTTTTTGCTTTGGAGGCAAGAGACTATTTATTTTAGCATGTTACAAGAATTTCCACCAAATTTCTAAATGAGCACCTTTTTATCTTCTCCCTTGCAAAACACTGACTTGATAGGACAACTTTTGCATTACCAAAACTACCCAAACTTTTTAGAACCAGTCAAACATTTATAAGGGTATCACTTCTTTTCCAACTGTAATTCTTGCAGCCACTAGAAGATGAGTGATCAATTCTTTACAGGTTTTATAAATTGCAGAGGTAGTTATCACCAGAGATCCTGGTTTTCTCCAATTAAAGGCTGCAAATTCTCTGATTAAAAAACCCAAATCCATGATAAAAATTAAAGGCTCCCTCCAGCCCCCCCCCCCAGTGCTGCTGGTGCCCTGCACTCCCCCCCACAGTCTCAGCAGCCCTCCTGATGCTCCTTGCAACAGCCCCCCAGACATGCAGACACAGACACTGACACCCAACTCAGAAAGTGTGTGTGGGGGGAAGGGGCGGAGCAGGTCAGGGGAAAAGGAAGGTGCTGGGGGGTAGATCAAGAAGAGGGAGAGTGTGCCCCTGTGCCCACTCGCAGGAGCAGGGCCTGGGGGTGAGGGCAGAAGTGCCACTCTGTGGGACACACGCATGCCAGCCAGCCTGACAGGAGGTTCGCACATGGAGGCTGCCACCGCAACTCTGCCTCTGCAACCTGCGCTACCATCCCAGACACCTGCACAGCTTTGTGGCAAGTGGCACAGGGCATGGCAGCAGCGGTACGGTGGCAACCACAGCGTGTGTACCACATATGTGCCGCCCAGCCAGGGGGTGAAATGGGGGGCTTGCATGCAGCGGCATGCCCTGCAACCGGTTATCACTCAGGAAGACTCAGTAAGATCACACAAGGGTCATCTTTCTTTTCCTTACCCTAACATCCTATTGTTTTCCTTCTTAAAGAACCATTTGATTCTGGGACATGTCCACCATATGTGGTAGAATCTTCCCACTTGACTAGAGTCCCTCCAATACATGCTTTTTCCTATAGCATAAATATGTTCAATTTTAAGTGGGATGAAAAAAACATCAGTGTATTGTACCCCAATTAGCTGGTTAATCATGCAATACCCAGCCACAAGTGCAAAGAAATTACCACACAATTAACTGGTTAATTGTACAATACATTTAGACCAGCCATACCTGCAAATTAATTATCACATGATAAAAGTTATTATCCAGCTATAAAAAGAGCAATTCAGCTACAAAGCTAGTGCTTGAAAAATCTATAGCTGGTTTCTATCCATCTTTAATCTGAATGTGCAGCAGGACCATCCACTCTCAGCTCCCTCCTCCCCCTCCCTTCAGTGGGGGCAGAAAGGGGGACAGCCAAGAGCAGAGCAGAATGGAGAGGTAAATAAGCCACGGACAGGGGAAATAGGTAAGGGGTGGGAAGGCTCTCAGATAGCCCAAACCTATTCTGGGAGGGGAGGGGTAGAGAGGATTAGAGGCGGAAAGTTCAGCTTAGGTGTTCGTGAGGCATCAAGGGGCCCCGTAAGGAAGGTGGGGATTGTTGCAGCCTTAACCTGGCTCCTATGTGCTCCTGGGCACACACAACCAAAAGTGATCCACTTCAGAGTAGTACATCATGTAAAGAGATACTCTTTTCAACCACTTACAGAACATTTTGAAGGGCTTGTGTGTGTGTCCAAATGGCCCTCTAGCTACATGTAACAATTAGATCATTTTAAAGGCATTTAAAATTCTAATTACTGCATGTATCCATACCCTTACAAGACCCATTTCTAACATTTTTGGATTCTACAGGTTTCATCTTTGGCATTTATTTGTTCCTTAAGCCACAAAGAAGCTTACTTATATCCTGGCCAGAGTTGTGTGCATTTTATAGCTGTTATTGTTCATGCTCTATGATAAAAAAAATTATCAACAGAACTTCCCTACAATAGTCTTTGGTTTCTTTTGCTCCTTAACTGCATGAAGCTTATAATGATTCTGATTCTAGTATGAGGCAAGTGGTCATAGGTTTTTGCCATTACTTTGACAAACTATTTCTAAAGGCTTTTGAATATCTTTCCAATTCATTCAGATCCTTAAGAAATGTGTTTTGTTGCGGTTTTTTTTCTTTTCTGACTCCCTAGATTCTTCCCACAAATTAGATTACCTGGGAGTTTTTGGAGAAATCTTGATATAAATCATTTGCTTGCAAAAAACTCACAGTATTTAGTAGCTGAAGAGCTTCTCAGCAGCTGCATAAAGACACAGACAGCACAATAAGTTTTCCTCCCGACTTAGACATACTTGGGACAATCCAGTGAAATGTTACAGAAAAACTGACTTTCTATCCTCCTGTTGCAACACCTACATTGTTGGGGAGGAAGGAGGGAATTTCCTGCAAAATGTTCAGCTACTAAAATTATATGGCAAAATAAGTTATACACTTTCTGGCAAAAACTAATGTGATAGCTGAGGGAATGGAGGGAAAAAGGAGACAAAAATCTGCAATTGGTATGAGAGCACAAAAATACTGCTACTAATGTAATGTGCCATGTTTATATTTTTACCTGTATTAATCCAATCCATGGAAACAAGAGTTGTATTTTAGCAAAGGTTTACTTTTTGATAATGCTTTAATAATTTTCTCATTTTTATGAACCATTAAATTTAGCACTTAAGCTATTAACTCAACTTTTCCAACTAAATCACCAGCAACACATTGCCATTCCAGTTTCAAATGATTAGAATGCTTGAAGCAGAAAAGAGGGAAAAAGACCAATAGGCTTGGGAGGTAAAAAATCCACACCTGTTAGTATCCTTACCTTCATATGATTTCCTTTCAATGTAACTTACTTCAGCCACTGCATGTTAAAGTTTCAAAATCTGAAACCCCCAAAAACTAGGGTATTTTAAAATCTCTTGGCTTTTCAATTATTTTCAGGCCTTTCTACTATATGTTTGCTTCCTTCTGCAGTTTCTAGTAGATGGTAATATGAAAATTATAGTAAGTTTTAAAGAGAAACAAATGGAGTGAAATCTTTGCCTCCATGAACTCAGTGGGAGTACGACTTCAGTAGGACCATCTATTTACTGTTTGTTATGCAAATGCTTAGAAGCAGTGTACATATTTCTCTGATCTATGGAAAATGCTGTATTTCCATACATTAATCTTACTCGCCATTATAAAATTACATCATATAGACAACTTTTAGCACTAGGAGAAGCTGATGAACAGAAACTGATTCCATTATTATGCCTGCACACATGTGTACCCAATTCAATTATTTATACACATAAGAGATTATTTTATATATCATTTACAGAAAACTTAAGAAAAGGTAAATGAAAAAGGACATAAGAATAGTTAGGTCTTATAAATCTGGCCTTATAATATATCCAAATGCATAGCAAAGAGACATAAGTAAGAACGGTGACAAGCCTCAACAACTGATACAAGCCTAAAATTCATACTACATGTGGATTCTCTCAAATGACTCTGATTTGAATGGTCTGGTCAAGGGACAAAATAGGAGAGACTGATAGGGTGAGAGCTAGAGAAAATGTTAAATATTTAAGGATGCATTATGATCCTATACTAAACAGTCTTGGATAAGGTGTCATAGATCAGCCAGTAGTAGCGGGACAGTATATGAAAAATAGCTTCCAACTTTGGAAATACATTTTTTTCATGAAATAAGGCTACTGTAAATAAAAGCTCAAAAGTTATATTAAGGCTTCATAGATTTCATAGACATTAGGGCTGGAAGAGACCTCACAAGATCATCAGGTCCTGCCCCCCGCACAAGGGACAGGAAGTCAGCTGGGGTCAGATCTTTACAGCAAGATAAGCATCCAAACATTTTTTAAAGGTATCCAGAGTAGGTGCTTGCACCACTTCTGGGGGGAGTCTATTTCAGACTGTGGGGACTTGAATGGTAAAGAAGTTTTTCCTTATGTCAAGTCTAAAATGGTTTTCCAGCAGTTTGTGACCATTAGATCTTGTCTTCCCTTGGGGTGCCCTGGTGAACTGACATTCTCCCAGTTCCTGATACACACTCCTTATATACTGATAGATTGCCACCAAGTCACCCCTGAGCCTTCGCTTCTTCGGGCTGAATAGTCCCATGACTCTTAGCCTATTTTAATGAGCATTAACTAAATAGCACATTTTTAAAGTAATGCTTTAATGTACATAAAAATAAGCTAATGTGCATTAAAACACATGTGTAGACATGCACAGTAAGAGTTTATAAAACTTTTGGCAATGAGTATTCACATTTATTTTTACTGGGGTATAAAATAAAAAATGGCATAAGATTAATTTAAAAGGAGCCATAGATTGGCAATATCATTGAGTTGATTCACAGCAGTCTGAACTGAAAAAATGTAGACTTATTTTATAGAAAATCAATCTGGTCCTCTGGTAATGTGACATCAATATATTCCTTGCTGGGAGACTAATCTGGTCTCTGCATCCAAGATGCTCCCTGCATCCAAGAGACTGATAGCTCTACCACTGCAAAAATATATAAATGTCTTCCCTTAACGGCACCCAAAATCTTAGTCACTTTTGAAAATAAATTGCTTCTGAAGTTCCCAATGTGGTTGTTTTGATAGTTTATTTACAGTGATATGTATCATATTTTGATTGTATTGTTCCTTAAGAAAAGCACCAAACACATCCAGCACTTAGAAAATGCCAGTAACTTACTGGTTGCCATTCTATATCTGAACTTTGGTCCTTGCATTTTCGAAGCCTACAGCTAGAAATTGCATGCAACTTGATGTTGCACACAGAAAGTCAAAGTGTAATGTTCTGTGAATAGTTATTTTTTGACCACCCACAGAAGACCTGATTTTGCCTTAAAGGGCTAACTTAATTATGATTTTATGCTAACTAATTTCCCTATCCACAATACTACTCATGTACAAGCTTGGATTTCTTTTCTCCTTAGTTCCATATATGGAGATACTAGATGTTTATAAATCTGAGAACTAGACAGCCTCATTAATTCTTCATGTGCTCCATAGCAGGGGTAGGCAATCCCTAGCACAGATGCCAGAATGTGGCATGCAAAAGCATTTTGCTTGGCACACACACCTCAGAGTTACTTGTCATTGCTGTTAAAAAATTCAGATGACATAAAAACTGAGGGAACGGCAAATAATGAGGATGGGTTATTAAGACGTGCCATCTTGGATCATTGGGTAAGGTACGCCAATTTGATTGTGCTTTATAGAGCCAACTGCAGAGTCTTATATCAAGGAACAAAAATGTGCAACAGACTTATAAGATAGGAGTCAGTATCCTGGAATGTACTGACACTAGAAAGGATTTAGATACTGTAACACATAACTATGTAAGCTTGAGCTCCCAACCCAATGCTGCTGCTGCTAAAAGGCAAACAAAGATCCTTGAATGAATAAGCAAGGGACTATCAAGTAAGAGCAGGAGAACTGTATTGCCACCATATTAATGATATCATGGGCAGATCTAGAATTTTGAAAAGAGGGGTGGAGATGGTGAGGTGCACCATCACATATAAAAACATATCTTTCTCCAGTTCAGTTAAAAGGATTTAGATACTGTAACACATAACTATGTAAGCTTGAGCTCCCAACCCAATGCTGCTGCTGCTAAAAGGCAAACAAAGATCCTTGAATGACTAAGCAAGGGACTATCAAGTAAGAGCAGGAGAACTGTATTGCCACCATATTAATGATATCATGGGCAGATCTAGAATTTTGAAAAGAGGGGTGGAGATGGTGAGGTGCACCATCACATATAAAAACATATCTTTCTCCAGTTATAAATAAACTAGAAAATTTACTGATATGTGAGGGGCATATGGCTGTATTATCTGGTTTAAGATTAAAGCAAAAACAAATATAACTTCATTATATTTAGTTATATTTATATATACAGTTAAAATAGAAGCTTTAGCACTGCCAGACTATAAATACTGCTGCCACTGCTAGGGAGATGGTTTTAAACTTTGGGTAGACCAGGAATCAAAGTGGGATGTAAGTGCACCAGTAAACCTTGCCAAATGATATCATTTGTAGAGTACCGTTTCTAATTTGGTGTCTACACTTTTAAAAGGCTATTGGAAAATTGGAAGGGATATAGAAAAGAGCTACAAGAATGAATTGAGTTCTGGAAAATGTGCTTTATAGTGAAAGAATATAGAATTTAAATCTAGTTTAACAAAAGATGTTTTGAGAGATCTGATCACTATCTACAAATAACAAGATGGGAAAGAGATCTCTGATAAAATGGATCTTTAATCTAGCAGAAAAAAGGCTAGAAAGGAAGCTGAAGTGGGACATCTTATTAAATGCCCATGTTAATCATCTTTTAAAAAGTTATTACAAAAAGACTGAAGCATAATTTTGGCATCAAAAGAATTCTTAAACTTCTGAATCATACTCCTTTCTATTTAATATGCCCCTCAGCGAAAGCTCAGGTAAATAAGGAGGCCTTGCAATGTATCCTAACAATAAACCTAAGTCTTTCAGAGCAAGTTTCATAGATATTATGGCTGGAAGGAACCTCACAAGATCATTGGGTCCAGCCTGCTGCCCAAGGGGCAAGAAGTTTGCTGGGGTCAAATGATCCCAGCAAGATAGGCATCCAAGTGTGTCTTAAAGGTTTCCAGAGTAGGTGCTTGCACCACTTCTGGGGGAGTCTACTGCAGACTCTGGGGACTTGAACCATGAAGAAGTTTTTTCTTATGTGCAGCATAAAACAGTCTTCCCAGAGTTTGTGACCGTTAGACCTTGTTTTCCCTTGGGGTGCCCTGGTGAACAGATGTTCTCCCAGTTCCTGGCACGCACCCCTTATATACTGATAGGCAGCCACCAAGTCCCTCCTGAGCCTTCACTTTTCCAGGCTGAAGAGTCCCAATGCCCCTCAGCATTTCTTCATAAGACTCTTATCCTCTGATCATGAGCATGGCTCTCCTCTAGACTCTCTCAAGCTTCTCCACATCCTTCTTAAAGTGCTGAGCCCAGAACTGAATGCAGTACTCCAGCTGCAACCTCACCAAAGCTGAGTATAGTGGGAGAATGACATCCTGGGTCTTGCTTGAGATGCATTGATGGATGCAAGCCAGAGTTTTGCTTGCTTTGCCAGCTGCTGCATCACATTGGTGGCTCATGTTCATCTTGTGGTCAATCATGACCCCCAAATCTATTTTAGTCATGGCGCTAGTGAGTGTAGCACTGCCAAACCTATAGTATGATGTGGATTCTTTTTCCCGAGGTGAAGTACCTTGTATTTTTCTGTGTTGAATATAATCAAGTTTTGATCCACCCACCTTGCGAGCCTATCCTCAGGTAACCTGAATTGCCAGCCTATCCTCTAGTGCAGAGGTCAGCAACCCACGGCACGCAGGCCATTTTGCTCGGCATGCCACCGCTGGCCTGGGCTCTAGGCAGCTGCTGCCAGCCACGAAGCCCAGGCTGCTCCCAGCAAGTGGCTGGGCATCTGCAATCCCTGCCATGGTTGGCAGCAGCTACCCAGAGCCTGGGCCAGCTGCAGGCGGGAGCCTGCAAACATCTGCTCTGGGTTCTGGCATACCATACCAGCAGGTGAATGCGTGCCTCAGAGCAGACTTTGTCCAGTGGTCCAGAAGCCCAGCTCCCTGTGCCCGTACATCTGGTTCTGTGTGTTTTATCTGCCTCTGTCTGGTCCCATGTATCTGTGTGCACACACATGTGTCTGGTTCTGAATGTGTGTGTGCTTGTGTCTGTTATGGATGTGTTCTAGTTCTCTGTGTTTGTGCACATGGTTCTCTGTGTGCATGTGCATGTGTCTGGTTCTCTCTCTGCTCTCCTTTTTTTCTCTCTCTCTCTGTCCTCTTTCTCTTATTCACCTTTTTTCTCTCTCATTGCAACCTGCTCAACAAAAAAGGAATACACAACAACAAAGGAAACATTTATGATTATTAAATATACTAATATGCAGTGCGTCCTGCCATGTACCCCCTTCCCATTTTGTTTTTCTGGCACGCCGGCACTCTGGCAACTTTAAAGGTTGACATTGTGGTTTTTTTGGCACTCTGGCCAAAAAACATTGCCTACCCCTGCTCTAGTGTGACCCCATAGTTTGGTGTCATCAGCAAATTTAGCCAGTCAACTTCTGATACCTAAATCCATATAATTTATAAATATGTACGAGTAGTGGTCCAAGTAAGGAGCCCTGAGGGACGTCACTGGTCACCGTGTGCCATGTTGACATGGTTCCATCAACTATCACTCTCTGGGTCCGACCACAGAGCCACTTCCCGTCGGACCATAAGGTTATTGAGGGCACAGTTACCTAGTTTAATTATGAGGACTTCATGGGAGATCAAGTCAAAAGCTTTTTTTGAAGTCCAAATAGATGATATCAACCTCTTTTCCTTTGTCCAGGTGATGCGTCACCTGGTCACAGAAGGAAATGAGGTTGGTCAGGCAGGACCTACCCGCAACAAAGCCATGTTGGAGATCATTCAGAACGTTGCATTCTGTTAGCCCATTGTTAATGGTTTCTTTGATTTTTTCCCAATATCCTTCCAGGGATTGAAGTCAAACAGATTGGCCTGTAGTTCCCTGGATCTTTCTTCCTCCCTTCCTTGAAGACAGGCACTACTTTGGCCCTCTTCCAATCCTCAGGAATCTCACCTGAGTCACAAGTTCTCAGATATCCTTGCCACTGGCGAAGCTATGTTCTTTTCATAGATTCATAGACATTAGGGTTGGAAGGGACCTCAGCAGATCATTGAGTCCTACTCCCTGTCCCAGGCAGCAAAGAGCACTGGGGTCAGATGACCCCAGCCAGTTGCTTGTTCATTCTCCTCTTAAAGACCCCCAAATTAGCACTCTGTGGTGCATTCCATCCAGGCCAGCTGAGTTAGGGAGGTAGTAAGTTCCAAAGAATATCACCCTACCATCAAACCTTTTCTGAGCACATCTAAGCAACATTAGGGAGGACAGATGCTTTGGGAGTTAAGGCATTAGAATGAGACTCAGGACTTTTAGGTATATTCTAGATACATGCTCTTCAATACACTTCCAACACACCTGGAGTAATTCACTTACTATATTTACTTCCATACTACAAGCACCTTTCCCCCAAAATTTAGCAATCCTAAATCAGGATGTACATTTTAAGCAAGGAAGCTAATTCTGGGTCGGAAAGGAGGTATGAGGATGTTGTAATGTCTGCCAGGCACTATGCTGACTTCCCGTCTATCCCCAGCCACATAGAAGAGAGGTGGAGTCTGCAGCTCAGGTCATTCAGTCTCTCCCTTTAAACTCTGCAGCTCACATTTTAAACCTGTCACTACTGCTGCCAAAATGAAAGTGATGGTGACAGGATTAAAGCCTGAGCTACAGTTTACAAGGAGAAACAGTGAGGTATGCACCAGCAGCTCTCAGCATGATGAGCCTAAATGCATGCCTTATTTTGGGGAGCGTGGCATGTGAAAAAACATGGTACTCTTTTTGAGGTTTTCAATGTCTCATCTGTAATACAGACATAATGAAAGTGGTCTAGCTGATTTATGTTACTGGAATAAATCTCATTAATGCTGCTGCAGTGATATGACTCTGTAGAGAAGAGCCCATTGACACATCAATACCTAAACAAATAAAGTAAATGTTCCCACTGGTATCAATGAGCAAATTAAAATTGGAGGACAAAAAAAAGCTCCAGTATTATTTGTGTATTTCCCTGCTGGGTTTGGTTTTGTTTAGAAAGTCAAAAACAATCAGAATGGTATCACTTTTCTTGAGAAAATATTCCACAGATCTTACGTCTACCAATTTTTTCTTGTTAATCATCTTCATGATTCTATTTCTTAACACATAATACCCAAGGCTCTTTGTTTCCATGATCATATCCCAAGTGAGCAATATTAAAATTGTAGTGCTGAGTTTTTAATTTTATTTCCGGACATGTTCATAAAATATTGGTGGAGGACAGAAACATCTCTCTTAGCTTAACAAGAAATGAATCAGTCCAGAAAAATAAATAA
>NW_017728947.1:45726555-45742520 GCF_001723895.1 Crocodylus porosus | reverse complement strand
AGATTTTTTGTGTATTGTAAAACATACAACTCATCCACAGGGATGTCAGAAATGAAAGCTACTCACTTGCAACTGAAGCTTTTCCGGTGGCCTATGTACAGTCTCAAGTCATTCCATTTTGATTTCAGGATATCTGCATGGTGAGCCACCAGAATCATTGGGAGAGTAATGTGCACAGGGAACATTCCCTCTTGCCCTGCTCCCACCCCGCCCCCATCCCAGAGGGTTCTAAGGAGAGGAAAAGAGTCTGGCAAGTTACACAACCTCTAGGGAGGTGAGGCAGGGAATTGCAGGTTGACAAGAATGACGAAGTTAATTAAATTACTATCAGCTATGGCTAACATAGCTGAGAATTGAATTACAATACTTCTGAATCTCTCAAAAGCAAGTTTCTGGCAGAGATTTTTGGGTTTTTTGCTAAGCACATGTAAGTAGAAGTCAAGTAAAGTAGTTTAGTGAAGACACTGAAGGTACACAATAACAGCTTAGTCCTGGATGAAGACTTACAATTCTGGGAGGTCTGGGACTTCTCCACTGGAATGGTAGCATGTAATAGTGCTGCTTCTTCCCAGCTAGCATTCAGCAGGAGCAGAGTCTACTTTTAACCCTTTCATAGTCACTGCCATATTGGCAGGCAAAAGCTACTACCAATTTGACAGTGACTCTGACAGTGTTAAAACTAACTTTTGCCTGAAGCAGTCAGTGAACTGGCTGAGGGTGAGTGAGGTGTGCCATGCATTTAGCTTTTGGCAAAGAGTGAAACATTATTGTTTTGGTAAGGCAGAATAAAAAAAATGGAGTTTTATTTGGGAATGGGTGGTATGCTCAGGATTCAAAATAATTATGAGCTATAAAAATTCAGGGTAGTTTAAAAACTTGATGTTCAGTGCATCTTTGCTACATTACTTTTAAAAGTATTTTATTTACTAAATATTATGGATACTATTGGCTTTCTTTGGTTTTTTATATAATTCCTTTTGACAGATTAGGAACTGCAGACACAATGGTAAACGTATCAACAGTTTTTAAAATAGATTTTCACTGCAGTGAACTATTTTTTGCTGAAATGCCATTTTCTAATTCCTATAGTAAGTGACATTCTGTTGTCTTCAAGCTTATTACAGATACAGAACACTAGAGTCGAGTATTTTGTTTTGCTCTGGGGGTGGGTGGGTTGGGTTTTTTTGGGAGGAGGGAGGGGGTTGCCTCCAGTAATGGAAGAGCAGTGTTCTCATAGCAGTTGTGATAAATTGGGTCACTATCTCTCCAAATAGATACCAAGAGGTCCTGCACTTGAAGTGCAGACATACAAAGGCAAAACATAATATTTGACTTTTTTAGTCTCTTGAAAGCTTGGGGTTTCCCTTATAGACTATCATTCACTTAGATGCTTCAAGACAAATTGAGCTGTTTGAAAGAAGATTTTTAGTGAAAATGATGGAACTCATGAAAAACTTGTGAGGTGAAAAGGTTGAAGCAATTTCAATTTATCTGGCAAGGCACCAGTAAAAATGAACTTCAAAGCAAACCTCATTTGCAATTTCGTACTCTTGTTACAACTAAAAGTGCTATAAAGTCAGATGGATATTGAAGCTGAAAGCTAAAAATGATTGGAGCTGTGTAGGAAGTGGGGAATATGAATTCTTCAAGAATATTTTACTTGTGAAAATCCTTCAGCCTTATTTCTGGCTTTCTAGTATTCTACATATTTCACACTTTGTACTTTGTCCTTTGTAACACACAAAGGGAAAGAATACATAATAATTTTCAACAGTTTAAGAAGTTTGAGACTAATTTTGAAAGAAGTCTTCTAATACAAACTTCCAAAATTAGAAATCAAGGGTTTGTCTACATAGGGAAACTGAAAGGCAATTACAGTGATATAATTAAAGCACTGGAACATATCAACATTACTCTTCTTGTAGATCTTCTACTCCAGAATAGAAGTGATTTTATTCCATATAATTATGGCCTTTTGGAATCAGATAGGAAGTCAGAAGGTCCAAGTTCTACTTTTGACATTACGTCTGATTCAGGCAAGTCATCTAAATGCCAAGCACTGCTCAGACTGCAACTCATGTAGACACAGCTAAACTAGCGTTTAACTAGTTGGCCCAGGCATTGATAATAATATAGCCAAAGCAGCACTGAACTCAAGAGAGGGCTAGAGGACCTATTGGAAGAGAAATACAAATGCCCAGGTGGTTAGTCTGCATTGAGTGCTGATTTGCTGGAATTATGTTGCTATCCTTACCTGATTTAGTAGTTTAAAGCTGGCTTTGGTAAATTTACAGTGTCTGCAGCTCACCTTTAATAGTCGTTTCCACACATGTAGAATAAGGTTAATAACAGTGTTATGTTCCTAAGTGCAAATGGTGGCCATTGGTGAAGTCTTGGACCTAAGATGAATATAGACTTCATGAAGTTCAGGGGGTATGTAAAGCCATTTATTCCAGACTTAACAGGAACACCCCCTCCCCCCCCAACCCCAAACCAATCCAACCTCCTTAGAATAAGCTGGACACAAGCACGGAGTACAGCACAAATCAACAGGCCAGAGCAGTAACATAAGTAGGACAGGGCAACAGGGGCAATAACCCCAGGTGTTGACAGGGGTGGGAGTCAAAGAAACCAGCTGTTGCTTCAGCTGTGCAACTGCAATTATGGTGACATAGGCAACCAGAAGTTGCCATTGTCTCTGTGCGCAGCAGCCACTCCAGGTACCCTGCCACACTCTTGACTCTGTTGGGCCAGAAGACTAGGCAGAACTAAACCAGATGGATTAAAAGGCCTGGAGACAGCAGGCTATGTGTTTGGAGACAGCAAGACAGGAGGAAGTGTGAGCATGGTCCTTAAAAGGAAACAAAGAAATAGACAGCTTCTTGGGCACAGAGCTTGCTAGCCTAGCACACGTGGGGATTCTTGAGAAAATAAACTGGCTGCTGCTATAGTTTCTTCTGTGGATTTTTACATTTTTTATTAATAAAAAATATATGTTCTAGGAATACATTTGACTTGTTTCATATATCTTTTATCAACAAACAACACTGCCAGGTTGCATATTCTATCTAATCACCTGAGCATAAAAGGCAACATAACTTACCTTTCCCATGTATGGGTTGTGAGGCTAAATTCTTGCTTGGTTCCTTAAGTGCTCTGATGCCAATGACTTTAAAGTTCTATATAAACTATTAGTATTTAAAATATGAACTGGCCTACACTTTCTTTAAGCGTCACTATTTTGGTAAAACAACAAGCCAAAAATATTCATATGCAATAACATTCCGTTCACAAAACTACTGAAGTACAATATTAATTGCCGAATTTTTTGTCTTTGGTCTCTGCTGGCTCTTTCTGCTCTCTTGATTCAGATTAATCTAAGGGATCCTCAACCTCTGGCCCACAGGGCGACTGTGGCCCATGAAGCTACGGTACCTGGTCTGAAGGGCTCCCCATGGGTTGGAAAATTTGGCAGTGGGGGCCATTAATACTGCCACCCTCCCCTGCTGTCAAATTCCCACGCCTCATGTGTCAGGTCAGAGCTAGGCCACATCCCCTCCCCGCACACAGCCAAAACACTTCCCCAAGTGCAGCTGAATAGGACTCAGGCCAATCCCCTTTTTCTCTGTGTGGATGGGCTGGTCAATGCTCCCTTCCCCAGTGGGGCCTGACTGGGGCTGGGCCGCTCTCCCTTCCCTCTGTGAGGCCAGGCTGCCTGCGGCCCCCCTCAACTTGGCTGGATAGGGCCCTGCTGCACCTGACCCACAGAGCCCAGGCTTACAGCATCCCAGCTGCCTGCTGGGAGTAGCCCGGGCTCCCAGCTGGCAGCTACCCAGAGCTGGGGCTGGCTGGCCAGGAGACTGCAAACAACTGCTGCCTCCCTGCCCTGGCCCTGGCCCAAATGCATGCCGAGGAAAATGGCCTTGCGTTCCATACGTGGCAGTGTGCTGGGGGTTGAGGACCCCAGCTCTACAGAGTCAACGCCACGCCAATACTCTTAACTATTTACAGTTTATTGAATTACAATATACATATTATTTCTTAGTCAATATATATATAGGTAAATATTCTGATAGGTAACAAAAGAAAACGTTCCAAAAATATTCTTAGCAATATCTTTTAACAACACCGAAGGTATACAAATAAATATTTACAATAGAATAAGCCAAAAATCCATTATACCAAACTAACCCAATTTCATAACATTTTGTACAACATATTCATAATTATGATAACAATTATACCAAATATAAGGCACAGTTTCACACAATATAAGGTGTGTTTACCCCTGGATCACAGCTAGCAAGGGGCGCTTCCTGTTTTATGGGTCGAGCTGGGAGGAAAACTTCCACCTGGGGCTTCCCTCTGTGGGGGCGGGGGCATTGCCTTATTTCAGGAATGCCTCCGCTGTGGGACCTGACTCCACCAGCAACTTAGTTTTTTTTGAGGAGCCGCTGACTGGGCCTGAGAGCCCTTTGCTCAATCAGAGGCCCCACCAGCGCTGTCTGTGTCACTCAGAGACGTCTCCTCCTGGCCCTGTGACCCACTTCGGGCACTGAGAGTTCTTCCAGCTCTTGGGGGTGGAGGGGGAGGAACCTAGCTGCTGCTGGCTAGGTTTACCTAGCCTTATGCTTAGGCCTCCCCTTTCCCAGGCCCTGCTCTAGGCTCCGGGGCTCTTTTGTTCTTTGGCTGGGCCACACTGCGGAGCTCTGGTTATCCAGCTTAAGTCGGGGCTAACCTTTTTCTTCACAGTAAGGGTGACCAAAATTTGGAATGGGCTTCCAAGGGAGGTGGTACACTCCCCTACCTTGGGGGGTCTTTAAGAGAAGGCTGGACATTCACTTGGCTGGGGTCTTCTGACCCCAGCACTCTTTCCTGCCTAGGCAGGGGGTCAGACTCGATGATCTGTTGAGGTCCCTTCCGACTCTAGCTTCTACGAATTTACAAAATATATGAAACAACTGGAGGATACATTGACTCTGTGTGGGAGGTGCTAAGTCTCTTGGGATACTGAGGAGCTGAGAGCTAACTTGAATCTTGAGGGGATCTGGGACAGAAGTTAAATAAACTGATTTAATCTAAATCAGTTTATTCTGATATTACATCCATCCAGGTTTATCTTAAACTGGGTTTTTCCATTTTCAAGAGGTTTATGTGCACTCAGCTTCTGTTGGGCTACAGATTTGAACTGGTTTCTGATTACTTATATCGGTTTACGTGTAATTTCTGTGCTTAGCCTTATTCATCTCTTGGGGCACACCCTAAAACTCCAATTTTTTAAAAACAGATCATTGCCTTAATTCAAGAAAAAAAATCCATCTGTTTCCTACTCCACTATACATATATAATTCTAACGGGGAAATGTTGTTATGCTAATATAATAGGTATGCATATAGACAAATAGACACAGACAATTTATTTGCTGTGGTGTTAATTACAGACACATAATGAGTGTCTCCAGCCAGTCTGTCAGACCTGTTTCTATACACAGATAGAAATAAAGAATTTTACTAGTACATTGCCTCCCAAAGAAAAGCTTATGAAATGATCTTACATGTTCATGGAAAAGGAGAAAAGACTTAAATACCATGATGTTGGGGCAATGCTTCAGAAATGTAGGTAGAGAAATAAAAGTAGAAAGTTTGTGGCAACCCCCCCCCCCAAAAGTTGGAAAAGATGGGAGCATTTACATATTAATTAATGCGCTTTTGCTACCATGGATTAAATTTAGTACATCCAATGTGAGGTATTAAATAGGCTGTCCTAATGCACAGTAGCAAAAGCATACTTTTTTTAGTAACACTTAGTGCACAGTAGCCTATTTTTACTGTGCATTAGTGTATTAGTACAGTTTTTGATGTGACGCCTTGATGTGCAGTAAAATAGCTTACTATGTATTAAAGTGCATGTGTAGATGCACCCAGGAGGAGTGTGTGATGGCTAATTTTGTAATTAGGTATACTGTCTCTTGCATTTTATAAAATTTTAGACTTTGGCTTTAAGGAAAAGAAAGATAAAACTACCTGGGAATTTGCTTGCTAGGTGTCTGGAATTCAAAAACAAAATTTTCAGTGGTGAAATAGTATTCTGTCAAAAAAAAATTTAACCTGCTATTACTGCAAGTAATAATAGCAAATGTTAACATAAATGGTAGTGATTACAGATTGTATTTCATGTTTTACTTTGTATGTTTGCTAGCAGATTCTGCATTTTACTGTATATAGGCATTTACACACGGATCACACAAACAACGTTATAGATGTATATAAAGTTACACTAGTGTTTATTTGCAGGATCAAGACCCTGTTACATCTGCTTTGTCTGTCATTTGTGTTCATTTTTCATATAGTAGGATGAGTTGCTTAAAAAATAGAAAATGCAACTATAAATACACACCATTGCCCAGGCATTCAGAGACAGGCACATAACATTAAATTACTTTTAATTCAGTTTGTGATACTGAATATATTTCAAGTTGACCAACAATTACAGATCTCAGATTTTCCCTTTAGAACAGGCAGAAGGTAGGACAGGCTGGTACCTTAGGCTGCTTATAAACATGACCCCCACTTACCCCAACAGTGCTTTACTTCCAGCTTGGTGTGCCCCTATGCCAAGCATAGCATATACCCAGAAGAGACACTGTGTTAATTTGACCTGGCTCACCCAACATCTGTATAGATCATGCACTTCTGTGGGGCTTTTTGGACCTTTTATCTAATAGTTGATTAAATCAACTATTAGATAAAAGTGCCAAAACCCCCCACTGAAGCTCCCAATCTATATGGATGCTGGGGAGCCAGGTGAAACAAATGCGATGTCTCTTCCAGTAAAACGCTGCTTGGTTTTTTTTCCACATTGGTCAGCAACTACTGAGATTAACTAGTTCAGAGTGACATGAGCTTTAATAGGCAACAACCTACTTTATCAGTGCTATGAAAGGACTATAAATGATTAAGTAAGAGCATGTAGGCTAGGGACAGACGGTACACATAACCTGGTTTAAGTGATCAGAAACTGGTTTAAACCTGTAACAGAACAGAAGTTCAGCATTCCAGATGCTTCACAGCTCTGGGTTGGGCTGTGCTGGGGTAGGCTGTGCTCTCTGCTTCAGAGGACGGGGCCAACTCTGCCCTGCTGCTCCCTAGTTGGGGCTTCAGCAGAGACTGCAGGCACAGCAGGGTCTGTCTGGCTTCCCCCAGCCCTCCCCCTCGCTGCTCAAGCAGGGATCCCGCTTCCTCCCATCTCCCACAGCATGGACCCCAGGTATGTGGTATGCTAGCTAATGCTGAGAGGTGTCTGTGTGTGTGTGTGCCTGTCTGCCTGTCCCAATTTCACTGGGACAGGCAGACAGGAGTGTCCACTTAAAGCTTTTTGGAGCTAATCAACACATCAGCTTGTAATGTCCCTCCATTCCTTGCTTGGAAAAAGCTTTTTAAGAAAAGATTGAACTAATGAGAGGGGCTTTTGTTTTGTTGATGGGCTGATAGACACTGTGTTATCAGCTCCCTAATGGCTCCTTTGCCTGTCAGGTTTGCAGACAGTATGAAGAAGCAGGGAGAGGGAGACTGAAAAGCTCAGTATCATCAACAAATAAATGCACTGCACACCCACTTTTTGCCTCAGAGTGTTGCTGGGGGCTGGCAAAACTACCACCCCTTGAGCAGCAACCCAGGAAAAGCCTGGGATTGTGCAGGGAGGATGGGGGTTTACACTCCTCCCTAAACAGAGCATCCTGCTGGAGCCTAGCCATGCCCCCACCTCAGCTCAGCACTGTGGAAGGGAAGGGAGGGCTGCTCCAGCACTCCCCGGCTTCTAGCTTGAGCCACTGCAGGCTTGTGCCTTAATTTCCTCTGTCCAGAGGGAATGTCTGTACACTTGTAAAATGGTTCAACCTAGGCAGTGTGAAAGACCAGAGGATACTCACTTGATGTTTCCTCCCGACTATGAGCTCAGGGTCAGCCAAAATAAAGTCTCCATGCTACAGTGGGAGCTGCCGGCATGCACCAGATCCACTTTAACACCTCACCAGGTGAAGCAGATTGGTGGGTCGCAGCGGCTGGAGCAATATTCAGGGGCTGAGCAGAGAACCGGAGGGAGAGAGAGAATGGAAGGTGGTGGGCAGGTAAGAAGATGGCCATATCCTGCTTGAGACTGAAGCCCTGGGAATGGGGCAAGAGGACGATAGGGTCTTGGGGCTTGGAGGAGTCCTCATCCAAGGGAGAGAGAGGAAGAGAGAAAATAGGCACTCTTTCCCTCGGCTTATCGGTTTTTTTATTTGAACATTGCTTAACTGCTGCCGACAGCCAGTCAAGTCGGATGCGGCAGCAATTAGAGTGGAAGAGCGAGAGGAGCGGGTGTTTTCTTCCCCAGCTTGGTTCCTTTTTTGTTTGGCATTAATTTGACCACTGCCAGCAGCCAATCGACCCAAACACGGTAGCATTCAGACAGGAGGAGGGAGAGGAAGGTGGATACTCTCTCCCATGGCTTGTCTTAACGTTGATTAACCAACTCTGGCAGGCAATTAAGCCAAACATAGTGGCAATCTGAGAGAGAGGGAGGATAAAGAAGAGGAGAAGGAAGAAAAAGGAAACTCAGTCTGTCTCTAACACTGAGGCTCAAACATCTGAGAGAAGACAGACTAAGTAAAAGAAATTGTCTTGATCCCGACAACCAAGAAAGGGACCCGACGGGTCCAATAAATTTGCTTTTCAGCTTTTCATTTCTTCTGTGTTTTTTTTTTCACTGGCACAAAAATCTGGGTGTGAACCAGCAGCTGATCGGGGAGGTGATGTCAACACCCCTTCCTCTCCCCTTTCTTTACATCTTCAAAAACCATCAAAAGTCGTGGCAGGCGGGAATAAAAGGGGGAGAGAGAGAAAGAGAGAGAGAGAAAGCCACTCTGAGCAGGCTGGCAGAGGGTTATGATGCGTGGGAGAAGACCGGTGAATGTCCATCGGGTGCAAGGGCACACGCCCTTATCCGGTGGCAGCCCGACAGGCAGGTTAGACTAACTTGCAAAGATTGAATCAATTTAGGCTTAGGCTTTTTGAATGTCTGTTCCTAGACATAAAGAAAGGTTTGTTTCTGGGCCATCCATTAATTCTCTTCAGTTCAGCAATGCACATACACTGCAATTATTTTTTTCTCTTACCACCACAGACATTTCAACAGCACTTTGGAGATGAGATATCATTATGTACATGTTTACTATGAAAGTTCAAATGTGTGTTCTAGTCAACATGCTGTTGAGATCAGCAGACACTTTGACTTGACATGCCTCCTATTAGAGATTTAATTTGTTTTTAAACTCTTCCATCTGTTCACAGGAAATAGAAATAAGGAAAGAAACAGAAGTACCAAAACTTCTGTGTGATGATGTCCATAGAGATTGTGCGCGAGTCTCTCACGTGACAAAATAATAGTTTCATAGCATGTGTCTGTCATCGGTGCCTCGTACTGAACTAGTAAGTCTAGAATGTTCATCTGAAATGAGAGATTCTGGGAAATCTGACATGAAAAAAAATTTCTAGTACAGTAAAGAAAAACAGTACCAGTACCAAAGATAACTTTTCCTTGTGTCTCTAAGCTGAGTGACTTGACGCTGCCTATCCCTCCCCTCCCTGCAACCTTGCCCCGTCCCCCTTCCACATTGATCCTCTATCTGCCCCCCTACCAGCTCCCTTATCTCCCCAAGAATATCTTCTGCTCCCTGCTGCCCCTCCTCCAACCTAGGACACAGAGCATGGCCCCATAGCATCAATGTGGAGCTGGCACTGCTGTTACAGGGCCAGGCTGGAGCTATGTCCTGTGCCTCAGGTTGGAGTGGAGATGGAGTCTGCCAGTGCCAAAGCAAGGGAAAGCAGCAGTGGATGTGAGGGCAGAGGCTGTAGTTGGGGGGGGCAGAAGCTGCCTGGGTGGGAGATAGTGGGAAGGAGGGGAGGGGGACCAAGACGGTAGGGGAACAGGTAGGGGCCTCAGGCTGTGGGACGAAAGGCAGACTCCCCCACTGCTTCCATACTACCTGTGCCCTATCATCTGCATTCCTACAGTCTGTCCTCCACTGCTCCCCACCAGATGCCCTATTTGCATGCCCCCACTGCCTCCCCTACCATCTGCCCTTTTACTGCCTTCCCCACCATCTGTCCCTTACCATGCTTTCTCTACTGCAGCGGGTGGGGGATGGGAAGGGGGTAGAATTTAAGATAATCTTGCAAAAATTTGATTCTATCCATGGAAAATTATAACACATTTATAAGTTTTCCATGGATACAATCTAATTATCAGGGGGTCATCTGAATTTCAGAGTCATCTTGGATTTGGGTAAATATGATAATTTGCTAGTATCAAAAAAACCATACCAGTGGAGACAAAGAATGTATTGTTACTGAAATGTTTAGAGACAGTAATGTAATCTTAAAACCAGTACTAGATATTTTCTTTTTTGAGGGCATGAAGTTTCTTATACTGCTCTGTTTTGGTATTTCAAAAGACACCTGTTTGGGATTTGAGGAAACTTTATAGGCAGATTTCTGAGGCAATTTTTAATCTTCTCTTTTTCTGTTGCCCCAGAAACACCGATTTCACATAGTAGAGTAGTATGTAAAACTGTCTCTTTCAGAGGACTTCTTTCAGAGATCCTTCTCATCAAAGGATCAAAAAGCCTATCAAAAGATATATTTTTCTACCATACAGCTTCCTACCTTATTACTCTCAATTTTTCCATTTGATATGATTGACTGCAGTGTATTATTAATGAAAATGTTATTGGTTTACATTTTCAGGGCAATTTACCTGGAACTTGTGCATTACAAGACAGTGCAAACATTTAAGAGTGACTAATGGAAGAATCTGGCCAAGTGAACCTATACCCTGATAATATTGTGGGACAAGGAAAGAATATTATTTTTCAGACCATTATTTATTTATCAGAATATTATTTCAGTACCTTTACTGGTACTTAAGTATAGTTGATACAATATCATTCAGGTGCTAAAGATAGAACCCCAAAACCCTAAGTGTACAGGGTCCTTTTTCGGAGTAGAATCACAATTTTACAGAGTAGAATAACCTTCTATTTGGTGACAAAATTAAATATTAGACCTGGGACAGGAGCTAAAATGACAAATGACTGTATTGTTGAAAAAATAATTAAGGCAACTGAACCACATGCAGGAGATGGAAAGCATTGGACATAAACATTTTATATCACATGATGCTGGTTTGATGTAAAAAAAACCCCTTTTTTCAAGTCAGGTGGCAAGAGTATTATACCCCATCTCTACTATCTTTTATCCTGAACCTACACCATATGAGGATAATGTCAATTCAAATATTAATACTATATACAAGTGATCAATAGTAATACAAATGAATAAACTTAAATTCTCTTAAGTGTTTTCTATTTTACTTGTGACAGATATATGAGGTGTACTGGAATCTGTTGGCAGGTCATAGCAATTTCTAAGTTAAGCACTGGGAAAATTTTCCCTAATTATCTTTTATTCTAATGTCATACATGACAGAGACAATGAAACTTAATGGAAAGAAATAAAGCAGTCACAGTGCTGCTATTCAACATGATACCATATAAAAATAATTTCAGTCACCTGATCTTCAGAATTTAATTAAATATTATGCTCCTAACAAAAATGTTAGGTTCAACTCCTTTATTAACATTGTAGAACTGACTTCTGTCTCTTCTATGTCCTTTTGCACTGCTCTGGTAGCAGAAGGAAGACAAAAATTAGGCTTCAATAGCCAGCTTGCATTTCCCCTTACAAAAGAACAGATTTTTTTGGCATCATGTGCCAAAACACTCCTTAAGTGTTCATACTAGCCACACCCTCACACAATTACACATTTTATGAGAACTGCTCTTATACAGTTACTCATTTTCACCTCTTAAGAGTACCCATTTGAAAAGCCAGAGTAAGAAACAGTATGACATATTCATATTCTTAAGAGGGAAAAATACATTTTCCCCCTTGTAATATAGTTTGCCATACAAGAGATGTCCTGAGGAAGTAATGGATATTTTAAGACTAACGTCAATACAATCCTTCAGATCCTCTCACATTTTAATCAATCATAGTAGCCACTTACTGCTTCTTATGCTACAGAAATAGAGTTGCATTTTTTTCCGTAGATTAAACAAACTAATGGATTACAATTTTTTTCATATAGGTTATGGGCAAGGAAGGAATTTCATTACATCAGAGGTAATAAAAAGCAATTCTGATACTTCACAATAAGCAAAGGTCACCACCCCGGTAAGGAATCTCTACCACAGGCCTCCAGTTATATTTAACTCTTGAGTCAAAGATTTTTGCTGGTACAGTTCTGGAAATCAAACTTGCCTGTTGTAACAGCAGGTAAAATTCTCCAGAATCAATAAAGCACAAGGCAATCAGACTGATAAAGAGATTCCTGAAGTGGTCCTAGACTGGACACCCAAACCAAAGGCTAAACTAAAATATCTAATCCAATGGTTCCCAATCTGTGGTATGGGTACTACCAGTGGTACGCAGACAACCTGTCAGTGGTACACATTAATAGATTTATTATAATGACTTTATGTTGTATCGTTTTAAATTGGTGGTGCGCAATCTGTCAGAGTTTGGGAACCGTTGATCTAATCACTTTTGAAGATTACGACTCCTGATTTTAACCATTCTAACCTCAGGTAATGAACATACTCATCATCTTTTTCTCTTTATATTTTTTTGTGAAACTGATTATCAAACATCAAATACATTATAAACCTGTTCTTTCAATCTGCAAATTCAAGACTTGTTTGCAATTTCTTTAGTAAAAATGGAACTGTTAGCCTGCACTGACTACTAATCTTCCATGCTTGAACAGATATTAGAGAGCAGTATGCCCTCCTCTTCGCTAATACTTGACCAGGATTGAAATCTGATGCCCTGCTGTTATAAACAAGGCCAATTACGATCAACATCCAGTGTAAGAAGGCACAATCCATAAGAGAGGAGACTACATTTTCTTATAGCAAGTGTTGAATGTGATTGACTGCCTACATCAGTGGGGAAAACATTTTCAACATTAGTTAAAGAGGAACCTAGGAAAAGTCTTGTTTGACCCTATGTTAAACATGGCTCCATTTCCTAGTTCTGGACTTGTAAGAACAACTTATGTTTACATGATGAACTAGAATTAAATGGAAAGATGACTGCACTAGGTAGGTACAATTATAAGGTATACTCATAAATCTTTATGCTTCTTCAGTCTCTTGCTCAGACTTCCAATGATTGTGTCTGTTTCACGACATGAGGGGCAGTAGCTGACATTTTTCCTAGTCAGAAGAGAAGCTACCAACATTTTATTTAGCATGAAAGAAGAAATACTGAAGAAAAGAGGAGTTTTAAAATATATAAAGCAAGACTTCTAAGAAAACTGAGAATAAACTTGTAATCAGGATACTCCTATCTAGTTTGATAATATAATCAGCCTACAAACCAAGAGGGAAGAGAAAGATGGGCACAATCTTTTTTAAATCAGTAATATTCTCAGACTATTTTCCCTCTGATCCCATTCTTATGCTGACACAGTATTGTCTATTATCTGTGCTCCTTGGGAATTAAATCATGAATGAAGCCATTCCTTTTCCCCTACCTCCACTGTGAAAGACAATGTATGGTTCTGGTCACATCTGCTGGTATTACAGACCCAGCACATGGCACACAAGCTGCCACTAAACAAAATTTCCTGCATCATAACTAAAATCTGTACCTAATTAAAATTCCAGAAGCAAGTGATCATGAAGGAGGCTTTCTATGCTTAGCAGTTAAAAAACCAGATACTCACAAAGAAGGATCTTGAACCAGATCTTTAAGGTTTATCCCACTACGATCCTCAGCAAGGTTCCTGAAGCAGCTGTCACTCACTAGAATGAGAGAAAAGCAATAGTTTAAAGTTGGGGAACTGTGTACAATTTCTGCCATCCCATTAATAACATTTAGTTTGGAGATAAGTGTATATCCCCAGGAAATCTAGAGCTTTTCAGTGAGGCTTTACCTAACTTACAGATGTGTTCACAAAGCAGAAGAGATTAAACAATTTGCCACAGGTCATATGGTGAGAATCAGGAAGAATTTCAATTAGACATCTTAACACACCTGCTCCTTTGCTCTGATTACACAACCACACAATTTTATCCAACCCAACACTAGAGGCTTCAATATGCACAAAGTCACGTAATTATAATAATTAATTGTACATAATTTAGACCTCTGTATATGATTTGAAATATTGACAATAGCTTTATGTTTATGTTTCATTTTAAATTGATATAGTTTACATGTCAGTATAAATTGTTTATTTGTACATACGTAAAACATAAAATGTAGATAGCATAATCATTAACACAATTTATAAATAATCTCTGAATTCTATTGCAAACAGTTCCAGGGCAACAACCCACTCAAGATTTACTGAAACAATTACATAGGATTAAGTTTAAAAGAATAAGTATTTTATTTTATTTTCTAAGCACACTGTTGTTTAAATCTGGTGCTCAGAACTTATTTCTTTGCCTTGTTGTACATCCATACTTCCCTTGGAATAACACTACGCTCGAGTAAGAAAAAAGCAGGCTATTGCTTTAATGGAAAAGAATAGTCAATAAAATTAAAGGACCTTAAAATATTCTGGACTGTGTCAAGACTTCCGAAGGATATGAAAGGCTGTGATGTGTCTTAAGAGGATTTTGGCTGTAACCATTTGTCAGACTGAAAAGTTACTGAAAGTCACTGTCAACTGCAACCAACCACATTTAGCAGCAATGAAATAACCTGCCAGCTTGAGGGACTCTCCATGAAGAATTGTATTGTCACTCACTTCCTGAAACATGACAGACTCTCCAGCATTTTTGGGAAAGAAGATGCAATTTAACCAACAGCAACTGCAACAGCCAGCAGACCTGTGCTCTCTCTCCAACATCTCTGCTGATGTGCAGCATACCTCTCCAATTAACACCTGCTGGTATGTGACACCAAGGTCCCCTCTACATGCTACATCTGTTATTCAATTACCTCGTTATTTGTGAAATTAATTTAGATTGGCTACACATACAAATTAACTATGGCACCTTAAAAAAGTCCTACTAGCTATAAAGCTATTGCCTGAAAATGTGTAATAACTTGACACCTGATTTCTATCCAGTTTTAATCAGCACATGTAACTTGTGCCCTCTGTGGCTAGGGCTAGGTACAGACAATATACATAAACCAGACTACATGCTTAGAAATTGAACCAAACCCATAATCATACAGAAGTTTGGGGCTCACAGACCAGAGTAAAAATAGTGGAAACCCAGTATAATGTCGTCCTGGATCAATGTGCATTCAAATTTACGTGAATTAGGTTAGTCTGGTGCATCAAATTTCTGTACCAGATCCCCTATCAAATTAAGTTAGGTTGCTTTCTGCCAGCACATGTAGCCTGGCTCCTTTGTGGCCCTGCTAGCCCCATCTTGCAGGGAGGTGCACTGGAACTCAGCCTGCAGCCAGCTGCTCTGGCCAAGCACCTAGTGGGCCATCTTCTGCCTCAGGCCAGATGTCAGACCCAAGCAGGACAGAGGTGTGGAGGGAGAGGGGGAAGCAGGGCTTGTGAGTTGCTGGGGGCGAGGTGGTGCCAGAGGTGCATGCTGCATTTTAGGCACAGGTTGGCAAGGCACAAAGTGTCCCTTCCCTGTCCTAGTTCTGTCTGAGTCCCAGGAAAGGCTTGGAGGTTTCTCCCTCACCTCCCCTGAGCCAGCTCCAGGTTACAAGCTGAAGCTGTTTTCCATGCAGCTGTGGGGCTCCAGTTCCTGGGGAAAGCAAGGAGGGGAGTCATGGGTGATTCCAGTGCAAGAACAGGGGCTGCAGCCTGGGGAGCAGAGTGAACCCCTGTCCAGCCCTGTCTGCCATTTGACTGCTAACTGCTGTTGGCTGGACTGGCTTGGT
>NW_017728947.1:45670345-45726537 GCF_001723895.1 Crocodylus porosus | reverse complement strand
TTCCCTCGGGGGCAGCAGAGTGTTTGATCTTTTGTCTCTCTCTCTGACCCTATTTGCAATTATATACCTTTTGTGTTGCTAATAGAGTGTGTCTGTGGCTGAAGGTTTTTTTCGCCTCCCGAGAAACGAACCGCGATTTTTACATCACTTTCCTGACCAGCCATGGGCTCCAGGCATCTGCTTGCCCCCTCCCACCCTGCTCCTGGAGACACCATGACACATCTCATGGGTTCCCAGCTCCCTGCGGTGCACGGTGGCAGTGTGGAGGGTTCTGAGCCAATGCCTTGATTTGGGGAGTGTGTAATGAGTATGTTCAAGTGTGCATGGGGGAGAGCCTTTCCTGGGGTCTTTTGCACATGGACTCACCTGGCTGGGCACAGCTGAAGATCCACCTTTATCTCTGCCAACCCCCCAACAACCCGTCCTGGCTTTAGCCAGAGCTCTGTGCTGGATCCAGGGCCGGGAGTGAGGGAGAATCCTCTGAGCCCTTCTTGGAGCTGCTCCAGTGCATGAGTCCTGGGGCTCAGACAGAACTGGGATGGGGGGGGACACGATGACACTATGCCCCGCCAACCTGTGCCAGGAATGTGAGGTGTGCCACTGGGGCTGTGTCCCCTCAGCAGCTTGGGAGCCCATTCCTGCTGCCCCCCCACCCCACCTCTGTCCTACCTGGGGTGGGCACCCACACCCCCCACCCTGGACTGGCTGCTTGCAGCTGATGGATGCCTGTGGCTGATGGATGACATGCAGCAGTGCCCCCAACTGCCGGCCTTGGTCAGTGCAGACAGCCTGCATGGCCCCCTGACCAAAGGGTGAACAGGTGTTCTCTTCGCTCCTGATCAAACCTAGGGTGCTTAACGTAAGCCACATACTTACATCAATTCTGCCTCAGGCTTTTTGAATGTCTGTACCTAGCCTGGGAGACAGCAGCTTCTGTGATCTCCCAACCACAAGGGCATCCTGAAACCCAGCAAAACGTGTGATAATATTTACTAATATACGACCCAATATTGCTGGTCTTTAATACACTGATCCCATTTTGTACTGCAGCATTGTAATACTTAACAAATATCACCGAATTCCCTCAAACTCCTTTCTCAACTGAAAAAAAAATTGCTCAAGAGCAGCAGCTTGGGACACCAGTCTAGCCTCTTCACTACCTGGTTCTCAAGGTCTCAATGGTAAGACTGAACTTCCCTGCTACAAAGTGGATAATTTAGTCATAAATGACTTTTTATTGGAACAGCAAAAATAACAAATACTTGGCTATAGAAAATTCTAAAAGTTAAATTACAATAAGCATTTAAAATTGATCTTCCAATTCAAGACTGATTTGTTATAGGCAGTTTTCACTCTTGTTAAAATGCAAATCCCAGTGCAATGTTAACTATGGCAGTAAAATAACAGTCTTTTAAGTAAACAGACATAAACACACAAAAAGTCCACTCCATGAAACTGATAGTGCTGGATTCCTGGCTAATCCAGCTGAAACAAAGATCTACAAATCTCACTGACATATTGGTGAACTTTGGAAGTTTGTTCTGTTGTTGCTGTTGTTATCATCATCATTGCTCTTAATAATAATGATGAAATGATAATAGTGATAAGAAACATTATTATTATTAATCACCCCCAACATTTCTGATTCATACCTATACCAAAATGTAGAAATGCTAAAATACCACAAGTGAATCTGTTTGTACAACATGACCATTCCACCCAGAAGCAGAAAATGGAGACACGCCAGAAATATTCTCACTCTTGATTGATTTCAAATCCACTTGGGAATAACCAAGACTCTCGTGATATTGCTCAATTCAAATGAAAGCAGCCTTAGAGCAAACAGCCAACCCAGCAATGTGGAAGAGAAAAGGTAGGTTATTACTACATTTGCACCCTGTCTTCCACTTTGGTAGAGACTTTGAACAGGGCATTTATGTAAATTTGTTCCTCAGGCAGAATTCTACCATCCTGTTTTGAAATGTAAAGTTTTGCTGCAAAAGACTAAGATTTTCTCAGAAATGTGGTAAGCATTTTAACTTCAAGCCTTCTGGAGTGCGTATTTTATGGAGAGTTACTGGATTATTAAATTGTATTTCACAAATCACACATACATTCATTAGCATAGCTTCTGATCTGCACAGATCAGAAAAGGAGAACAATTGCTGATACTCTTGAAGAAAGCAAAAAACAAAGAAAAGTTAATTAAAATTTATTAGCTTCACTGGGTATTGTATGCACAATCGAAAGCTACAAAGATATTATAGAATGCAAAAATAAATGCATGAAAATAAGCATGCAAAAAGTGAAAAACTGCATATGACGGACAAAATAAATCACTACTCTTTTAACTGATAAATATAGTTAAAGATGGACTAAATGACAAATTACTTTCATTTGAACAGCATCAGCAAAATGCTTGTTATTTTATTAAATGACTCAAATTTAAACTTATATCTAAGTAAACAGGATTGAAGAGGTTTCCACTAATGTATATTTCTGTTAAATTAAAAAACCCCCCATAATTTCCAAGGTGCACAGTCTTTCTCTGCTAAAACACGTAGCAACTCGCATTAGAGAGATCCAGACTTTCACCATTAATTACGTAGGCATTTGCAAAATTGATAAGTTCACAATTACCATAGCCAAGCATTTTGACTATTAAGCTCATTCCCCACATATAACAGGCTTTGAAGACAGGGGCTGGCAACTGGGGGTATGTACCACCAGAGGTACTTAGAAAAGCCATAGGGGTATGCGAGGGTAGGTGGATGGGTGGGGATGGATATGCCCTGAAGCGTGGCAGTGGCATCTCCTGCTTCTTACCCAGGGGAAGGGGAGAGAGAGGGGTGCCGGTAGCCCCACATGGCACACTGCAACACCTCCCCACCCCCAACCTCAGCTCGTTCTCTGTGCCCGCTCCCAGGAGCAGGGCTGTGTGGGGAAGGGCAGCGGTGCTCCTCTGCAGGCTGCGCACACACCACCCAGCCAGCTGGGGCGGGGGGTGGTGCACATGCAGCAATCACTGTGCCACCACTGTACTGCTTTCCTGTGGCTGGTCACGTATGTGGTTCTGCGGGCTGCTGACGTGTCTCACACCTTGCGCCTGCTGAGTCGCACGTGCGACTGGCCATGGGAAAGCAGAGTGGGGGTGGCAGTGCGAGGCATTGGCGCCCACCGCATATGAGCCCTGCCCCCCCAGGCTGGTTGGCGTGTATGTGGCCTGCAGAAGGGCACTGCTGCCTTCACCCGCCCAGCCCTGCTGCCCCGCCATTCTCGATCTGCCACCCCCACTCCCTTTCCTCTCCCTTGCCCCACCCCACCCCACCCCTTCCCCCCATACACACTTACCTGCTGGGGTATGTATCTGTTTGCTTGTGTGTGTGCACATGTATGTGTCTGCATCTGCATGTCTGTGCCTGCACCTGTGTGTGTGTGTGTGTGTGTGTGTGTGTGTGTGTGTGTGTGTCCCCTGCCCGCCCGGCTGCAGGAGGCATACGGCATCGCATGGCTCTTGGAACAGTGAGGTGCAGAGTCCAGCCTGCAGAGCAACTGCCTCCACCCCACACACAGATCTGGGGGGCATGTGCCTCCTGGACCTCCACTGGGATGCATGCAGTGGCAGGAACTGCCCCCCGACCCTACGCCTCTCGGACAAACTGCTCTCATGGCTTTGTCCCAGTTTTGCAGCGCCTGCCCCTGCCCCAGAACAACTTCCTCCCTCACCATGGGGGCCTCAATCTGTGCCCCCCCGCCCCTTAAAACCAAGAAAAAAATATAAAGGGGTATATGAGCTGAACTTGGAGGTAGAAGGGGTACACTTGTTAAAAGAGGTTGAAAACCCCTGTTTTAAGAGATGAAATTAATATGGCACATAGGCTAAATTTCAGGCAGAGCTGCAGAAAATAACCACCAGCTGGTGTGCACAGTAGAAGTTTCTTGACTTTATTCTGACTCCCCAAAAATGCCAGAATGAAATGAGTCCAGTTTTTTTACCACTGCTATTTATTGCCTTTCTCCATCTACTCATTACTGAGTCCAAACTTAACATAAACATCACTAAAGCTTCAGCTCTCTCTGTACTCACCATGCCTCCAACTACTGATCTTTGGGGCTGTTCTGTGTCTAACCCCAGTCATCTGTTTTTAGCTTAAAGTATGTCCTCCCAAGAAGACAGGATGCAGTGTGTGTTCTGTAATTTTGTACCATCCCCTATGCAAGTAGTAGTTTAAAAACCATAATCTATCCCTTTAATAGAAACTGACCGTTCGCAGATCAGAGTAAAAATTATTATGAACAATTTAAAAACAAAACAAAAAAGCAACCCTCTCCCCTCTTAACTGTTTTTGTTACAGTCATTCATAACCCATGAGACTGAATTAGGATTATGCTCTGGAAAGGAAAAAAAGGTATCCTGTAATTTTGAAAAAAAAAAAAAAAAAAATCAGGTTTTCCTTCTATTTCTAGAACAATGTAAAAATGTATATGCTAATTTCCTATCCCAATTCCTCTCTCCTGGTTTTCAGACATCTGTATTGGTTTTTGACTAGCTTCAATTAACAATGGCAAAAAAATTATTTAGACTACAAAAAATGCTATGGCATTTCCATTGTTTTACAGCAAGAACAAATCCCAACAAAAATAAGACCATAAAAACTGTCATTAACTGGGTCAGACCATAGGTTCACCTTACCCAGTATTCTGTCACACAGGGGCAGAGAGTGGATGCTAAAAGGGAGCATGAAGAGGGAATGACCAGAGTTTTTTCCACTGTTCCTCTCCCCTTTCCCACTTGTAGCTTGCTTCCAGCATGGGCCAACACTGAATTGATTCAACCTATGCACGTTAGTCTAAACTGCACAGAATGAACCAATAATTCATTTTTGATTGCAGAAATGAAGCCACATGCCTGTAGTGGTTCAGGCTAGAAGCCAAGGGGCACAAGAGCATGCCTCCCTGCTTAGCTGAAGCAGATATCATGAGCCAAGACTAGCCCACCCACCCTGTGGGGAGGATGGGGGGAGGGTTGCTTGGGAGTTGCAAAGCACCATGGGATGCTGAGGGCCTGAAAGTTAACTTGAATCTGGAGGGGATCTGGGACAGAATTTCAATAAATCAATTTACCCTAATTCAGTTAAGTCTGATATTATATCCATCCAGGCTTATCTTGAACTGGTTTTGGCCATTTTGAAAGTAGTTTATGTGCACTGAGCTTCTGTTGTGTTACAGATTGAAACCGTTTCCAAGCACTTATACTGATTTATGTGTAATTTCTGTCTCTAGCCAGAAGTCTAGGAAGTTCTGATTCAGAGGCTGTACCATTAACTCCCATGCTCAATAGCTACCAATGCCCCTTACCACCAAGAATTTGTCCAATCCCTTTTTGAATCTGGCTAAACAGTCAGCTTCCACAACATCTTGTGGCAATGAGTTCTACAGTTCAATTGCATGCTGCATGAAAAAGAACTTCCTTCTGTTAGATTTAAACTCACTATCTACTAGTTTACTTTTGTGACCCCCCCTAATTCTTGTATTGTGCATAGTATGTAATAAATATATAGTATGTGCATAGTATGTAATAAATTCCTGTTCACTTTCACTTTACCACTTAGTGGGCACATCTACATGTGTAATCAATGTGCACAAATAAACTCTGGAAAATTGCTCTGGAGTTTTTTGCTCTCAGGCACACTGTTTGAACGTGCGCCTGGAAGCAAAAATCTCTGGAGCATATTCCTCTGGAGTTTGTATGCAGTACACTGGGCCCAGTTGGAGCAGCCCCAATGGGCTCCAACCAGGCTCAATGTGCTGTGGAGGGGATGACTGAGGCATGAAGCTGCTTTAGTGTGGGGCTAGCTGCCAGGCAGCCCCTTCACTGAAGCATCCTCATGCCCTAGCCAGCTGAGCAACATCTACATGTGCACTGCTGCACACAGAAAAACTCCAGAGCAGGCTAATACTTGTACTTACAAGTACTAGTTTGCCCCAGCATATATTAGTTTTGTGTGCACCAAGACTTTTACTGGGAGCTAATCAGGCAGCTCCACAGTAAACATCTCATATAGACATGCCTAGTATTTTGTAAACCCTTATAACCATGTCCCACCTCAAGCATCATTTTAAAGTGAATAAGCCTAGCCTGTTTAGTTCCAACTCATAATAAATCAATTTTCTAAAGCTAGCTACTAATACTTGCAGTACCTCATTACCACCTGATATATAGCTATATTACATACTTTGCATGCTTCTTGTAAAATACCTCTTTATTTTTGCTTTACAATGGCAAGAATAATTAATTTACTATTAAATCATCTTAAGGAAATGTCTTGATCTCTTTTGACCCGGCTGTCTTAAGCACGTTCTTTTCTACGGACTTTCCATAATTGACTGATTTTTTTAATAGAAAAAAGAATTATTACTGTTTCTATTACAACCATACCAAGAAATCCCAATGAAGAATTTACATACTATTCTTCCTGTACTGAGACCAGATCAGAACCCTGGCCCCAGGTAGTCCCAATAAGAGGGTCATGGAACTTTACCCACTGAAGCTGCTGTGAAGCAGGCACTATCTGCAGCGAGCCCCAATTAATCCCATAGGGCCAGCTGGTCCTACAGGGGCAATCAAGGCAGCCAGTACCTTAAAGCCAAAGGCAACAGGCCTTGCTTACTCCAGCCCTTAAAAGCTAAACCCAGGCTGCAGTACTCTGGGTAAAGTCTTAGGTACTTGTGCTCCAGGCTTTCTTCTGCTTCCTTCCTTTCCTTCTCAGATCTTTGGCCCTAACTCTTGGCTTACCCTGACTTGGCTCTGGATTCTGATTCTGGATCTAACTCCTAGTACACCCCAACTCTGGCTCTGAACCTTGGCATACCTTGACTATGGTTCTGGCTCTGACACGCCCTGACTTGGCTCTCACTCCTGATTCCAGTTTGGACTCCTGGCTCACCCTGACCCAGTTGCAGTACTGGCTGCTGGCTCCCCCTGACTCTGGCTTCAGACACCTGGCTTCCTGGACCTCGGACTTTGCTTGCATAACATCATCCCTGATTCAAAGACTAAGAGCTTACTTCTACAAATACCAGACCACATGCCCAACCTGACTTACAAGAAGAGCAATCCCTTTTAACCTCAAGCTATAAACAACACTGCTCTTGGAGATTAACAGCTAAAGTTCTAAACATACAGAAATAAATTTCCCCTTTAAAATAAAAAATGCCTCTCCTCCTTAAGAAAGCCTATTCTTCATGAGAAATAGTATTCCTATCACATACGTATGCCTTTTTTTCTTCCTTTTTTTTAAGTCTGGGATGTAGTAGTACTGGCTTTTGAGGTTAGCTTCCTTACAGTAGCTTTAACTCATTTTTGTAGAGTCCTATTATCAATGCATATCAATCTAGCACCGGATGGTCATCACATTGGGTAACTACTGGTCCAAGAAGCCATTCTGCCAGCTAGAAATCAAGTCCTGCTTATGTTCCCTTTCGTAGTTTCACAGTTTCTAGGGTTGGAAGGGACCTGAACAGATCATCAAGTCTGACCCCCTGCCCTGGGCAGGAACGAGTGCTGGGATCATAATACCCCAGCCAGATATCTATCCAACCTCCTTTGAAGACTACCTCCCTTGAGAGCCCATTCCAGAGTCTGGCAGCCCTAACCATAAAGTAATACCTCCTGATGTCCAGCCTGAAGCTACTTTCAATCAATTTGTGGCTGTTATTCCTTGTTTTCCAAGGTGGTGCCTGGAGGAACAGAGCCTCACCTATTTTCTGCTGGTCCCCTCTGGTGGGTTTATAGATGGCTACCAGATCTTCTCTTAGCCAAAGGCAACAGGCTCTTGTTGAGGCTGAATAGATTCAGGCCCTTTAGTCTATCTTTGTAGGCTCTAGCCTGCTGCCCCCTCACCATGCGAATAGCTCTCCTCTGGACTCTCTCAAGATTAGCCACATCCCTCTTGAAGTGCGGCACCCAGAACTGGACGCAGTACCCCACTTGCGGCCTGACCAGTGCCACATAGAGGAAAGGATCAGCTCCCTGGACCTGCCTGTGATGCATCTGTAGATGCACGACAAGGTGCAGCTAGCCTTACTGACCGCTTCCTCACATTGGCGGCTCAGGTCCATCGTGGAGTCAACAATGACTCCAAGATTCCTTTCAGCCACCATGTTGTTGACAAGGGTGTTCCCCAGCCTATAGTGTGTTGCTGGTTCCTTCTCCCTAGATGCAGCTCTTTGCACTTGTCTGTGTTGAATTCCTTTCTATTCTCATCTTTCCACCTCTATAACCTGTCTAGATCTAGCTGGATTCTGTCCCTTCCCCCAGTGTGCCCACTTCTCCCCACATCTTTGTGTCATCAGCGAATTTGGACAGTGTGCTTTCCACGCCCACCTCCAAGTCGCTGATAAAGATGTTGAATCTTTATCAGCATGACCTGTAGCATGACCCCTAAAATCACGAGATGTAGCTGCATAGGAGTCATTTAAAGCCTTCTGTCACATAGCCCTAGCATTTTTCACTAGATCTGGCCTAAGAATCACAAATTTTTCAGGTCTGCTTCTTTTTGGCACATGTTTGACTTGGCATATTGGGTATGTGGGCCAACTATCCAAACTGCTGCTCACTTCAAAGTCCATCTTCTTTACTCTATTCCTGGTGGTAAGAATGTTAACTAAACATCTTGGACCTTTTGGCAAGAAACTATTCTGGCATACATGATTTTTATTGCTTGGCTGCAAACGGACTGCAACACTACGGTCCCTGACATATGTCAGTAGGCTGCGGACAGTTCAGTTCAAGCCAGAAAAACTGAACCTGAGCCATGAATACTTAAGTTAGTAAGCTGGGTTTGAAACCTGTACTTAAATACTCTACGTAAACCCAAAGCATTTTTCCATACACACCTACAGAAAATAAAAAAGACCCTAATGAACTTAATAGCTAAAGGAAAAATAAGCTTACTTCAAACAGTAAAAGCATCAGTCTTTGTTAAAGGCCAAATATCCAGGTTCTATTTAAAAAAGAAGAAGAGACTGGGAGGAAAAAAAATGTTTTTAAACATCTTTCCTAAAAATGGGAAATGAATACAGAGTGAAAAAGGAAAAATTAGTTACATCACTTTAAAGTATGTTAGGTAACTACACAGAGGTGCATCTACACATGCTATTAGCACAGAGCTATAAACTCCAGTGCACATAGTATCTGAGTTTATTGCTCCTGGGTCACCACATTTGAACATGTGCCTGGGACTGCAGTATGTTGAGGTGCGTCAGAGCTGGCAAGGAGCCTGGGGGGGTCAGCCTGCCAGACCAAGGTTGCTCTGCCCTGGCTCAACGTGCTGTGAAAGGGCTGGCTGGGGCACAAGGGTGCTCCAGTGAGGGGCTAACCAGAAGGCAAGCCCTTGCACTGAAGCATCCTTGTACCCAAGCAAGCCATGTCAGCATCTACACATGTACTGCTGTGCACTAAAGAATTCTACCATAGAATAGTACTTGCATTTACAAGTATTAACCTGCGGCAGAGTTAATTAGTTTCCTGCGGCCTATTAGAGTCGCATGTATAGACATTGAGACTTTACTGTAGAGCTAATTAGACAGCTCGGAAGTAAATGTTTCTTGTAGATGCACCCAGTATATGTAATATTGGGCAGAAAACAGGTCGTAATGCAGCCAAGATCCAGCCCCACATGCCAGGACTGGACCCTGGGACCCAAACCCAGTACTACCCCCTCCCTGTTCCAAGTGCAGAGGTTCAGCCCTAGGGGGTCTGATATCATTCCATCCTGCCTTCTGCACACCTTTCTGCCAGGATCAGGCCCTGTGACCCAGAATCATCCTCTCCCTCCTCCAGACATGGGTGCTGGGCCCTAGCACTGCTCCTCACAGACCCCCAACATGCCAGGATCAGATCTCATGGGTCTGGCATCACCCCCTCTAAGCCCCCTACCTTGAGGCCCAACACTGCCCTTTCTGGGTGGCCCAGCACTAGCCCTGCATGCCAGATCGGGCACTTGATCCAGTGAGCAGAGCACGAGCCTTCGTACGGGTCCAGAAATGGTGCCACTTCTCCCCCACAGTCAAACTGCTGGACCTGTGGAGAGCCCACAGGCTGGATGACATGGCATCATAAACTGGATCTAGTCCACAGGCCAGAATGTGAGCCCTACTTATATATCATATTTACTTAAATAGGAGACAACCCACCCCCCTCATTTAACATGGCAGGGGGGAGGGCAAGCAGCTGCTGTAGCTCTCACTCCAGCCCCAACCTGGGGTGTTGGCATCAGAGCCACAACCATGGCTCCCCTCCACTACCTCTGCCCCCTGCAACTGCTCCCTGATATTCCCCTACTACCTCCCCCCGCTCTCTTCATCCGTGCCTACCACCCAGCTGCAACATCTCCCCTCTCCACACTACCTGCCCCTCCACTGCCTCTGTCCTCCCACCTACCCTGCCACCACCACTTACCTGGCTCCAAGGCCAGGGAACAGAGCATAGAGCAACCATGTGCTCCATGCCCTAGGCTGGAGTGGGGTCTGAGAAGGAGCTGGAGGGTAGGTGGCTGTAGGGGGGAAGAGGCTGCAGTGGACGGGAAGATGTGGGGGAAGAGGCTGCTGAGGCGGAGGAGATGGCAGGGGGGTGCTGGAACAGGGTGGGGGTAGTGGTGGGGAGACAGGCCTTGTGGAGGGGTAGGTCCTGGGTGGGCAGGGTTCAGAGCGCTCGATTCCTCTACCACCTGCCTGCCTACCACTGCTTGCCCCACTGCAGTACTGGCAGAGGGATGAACAAATTTAAGATAACACCCCCAGTAAATAGACTCTACACATGGAAATTTAGCACAGAGTTATACATATTCTATGTATAGAATCTAAGTCCTGGGTCCTCTTAAAAATTCAGAGTTGTCTTGGATTCAGGTAAATATGGTTACGTTTCCTCTTCTTCTATCCTGGCTTTGGTGAATATAGAATTACTGTGAAACCTGACAAAGACAGACAGACTGGTGTGAAATTCCAATAAAATGTATGCCTTTATAACACAGATGCACAAAACTAATTGTAATAATATAGAATTAAACCTCTTATTTATGAGACTTAAGATGATATGTTTTGCTGCTCCAACAAAAGTTTTAAAATGTTGCTAATAGTAATGGTAATCGCAGCAGAATTAGAAATGGTCATTCCAGAAACAATTTTGTTAAATACACTTGTACTTCACATATGCCTAAAAATGACAAGAATGTCTATGGTTCATTATAGTAGAATAGTACCAGGCAACCAAAAAAATCAATACTTCATAAATTGTAGTGATATTGTTAAACTGAGAAGAAATCATGTTTAAAATACAAATAGTAGAATATTGTGCTAGTGAAGTCAGAATGTTGAATTGCTTTCATTCAGTTTTTACTATAACTTGACTGTCAAAGCATGCACAGGAGGCAGCAGTAATTCCAGGGAACCAAAAGCCTTTTTTACAGCAGTAGTATTTTCACATCCAAGTTGATCTTGGAAGCAGTACCGCTTTTGCCAAATTAGGCAAAGATTAAGTTTGCACTGTGTGAACTCATTTTTCATTTATTCTTTGAAGAAATTATCATCTGAGAGATCCAGATGTTGGAGTCTGTGACGATCATTTTTTAAACATTTTTTTAAAAAATCAGCAGAATGTTGCACTGCTATGGCACATCCCAACAAGTGTGAATATGCAGGAGTGTGCATTTCCCATGGGGCAAACAGCAGCAGCACATATTTATGCCACTGCTTTTTATCCCTGGGGCACACCCCTGCACATGTGCTCTGGTGTGCAGCAAAGTAACCCGTATGGCATAGGGGAGGCTGAGGCTAGTATCTGTCCTGGCCCCAGCAGCCTTACTAGGGTTTTGGGGGCCTCCTGGGGCAGCAGTGATGCCGAGCAGTGATGCCGAGCCAGCTGCCTGGAGCTTGGCTGGCAGCCAGAACGGCTCTAGCTAGCCAGGCTCCCTTTCTGGCAGTGTACTCTGCCCTGGCAATTGTGTAGACAAGCAGGAGGGACACCTGTCATGCATGTAATACTACAATTTCTTAGTCCTGTTTATTTTCATTGTCCACTGAATGGTAGGCATGATACTGAGCTCAGGTTTTGTTTTGTTTTTTCCTCTTTTCCTTTCTTTCTTATAATCTGCTCACAGTAGCATTTAACAGATTAAAAATGTGATCTTCATGTCAAGAAATTCTTTCTGCTTGTTTTTATTCCCTTTCTCTTGGAATAACGCAGTTGCTTTAAAAACATTCAAACCTATAATTCGGTTCTCTACTGACAATGAGCCTTCATCAAGAGTCACAGCTTGAATACCAGTACTAAGCATTCTTTAAGAGCACAATTGCAAATAATTTTATTTACTTCAACAACTAACTCCCACATAAACATTACCGGATATCACTAAGAGGAGTTAGAGATGAGTGAGATTCAGGGCCTAAATCATGAGGTTACAGGATAATCCTGTTGGTTGTTTGGTTGTCAGTTTAAATTTACTAACAGGATATATATTAGTGGTTCACAAAAAAAATGGCTCAAACTTAACTTCACAGCAGTATGTATGAACTAATTTTCAAGGGTTTTGAGGAGCCTTAATACAACTGAACTCCATGAGAACTGTAGGCTCAGCACCTTCGGGGAAAAAAAAGTGCATCGTATTTTTTTTTAATAGTGAGGAATTGTAAATTATAGTTCATTTACAGCAGATTCACCTCTTTGAATGAAAATGCCAGCTGTATGAGATGTATATCTTCCACTAATAAACTGCCTTTTAATTAATTGAGGCTAATGCAGCCACTTCAAAAGAGACATCTCTGAGCAGCAGTAAGAAAATATATTTATATTTTATGCAAGGTGATTTCAATTAGCTCAGCTCTGAAACACCAGCCTCTCTCCTCCACCACTCACTAAAAGTGTTCCTGTGCTTCTGCTGATTTACCAATACAAGCTCCTCCATCTTCCCCTTCTACCAGATACCATTATCACAGACAAACATTGCATCAGCAGTAAGAAATCATAATTTCAGATATGTTCAGGTCAGAAAGAACCATTGTGATCATCTACCCTGTTTTCCTGCATAATACTTGCCATAGCTGCTGCATGAGCTGCAGCATCTTTTAGAAAGATGCACAATTTTGATCTAAAGATTTTAAATGACAGAGAATGCAACATATCCACCAGTTTTTCTAATAGTTTTAACTAACACTGTTAAACATTTGAAGTTTATTTGTCTACCTACAACTTACAGCCATTTGATCTTGCAGTACCTTTGCCTGCTATCTTAAAAAGTCATCAGACATTTGCTGCCCCCATAGGAATTGGAAGACACTCATTATATCACCTCTCAACCTTCTCTTTGATAAATTAAATAGATTGAGTTTAAGTGTATGCCTCCGCTGAACAAAACAAAGTATTTACATATACAGCTTTACACAAATTCTGATTTGATAATGATAAGCTGAAAATGAAGTCAGGTATTTGCAATGGACAGAAAATATTCAGCAAGACAAAAAGTTATGAAAATACACTTCTAAGGGAGAAGACTGAATTTAGACATTAAAAAATATGCCGTACAAGAGCTCATCAAAATACTGTATGGGGTATAGATTGACGGAAAAACCTTCTTTTGAGTAGGATTCCAATCCCGAAACACACACACACAAATCCCTTGTGTTTGCAAAGATCCTTATTGGCCTCAAGAGCCTGTTCCCCTGCATCAGATGATATGATTAAGATTTAGTTTAACAGTAGCTTGCTACAACTACGAAAAACAAAGAACACTATAAAATAAAACACTGCCGTTTCTTTTTCAGGCCTGACCTATTATAGCACAAAAACAAAATCTGTAGATAGAAAATGGCATAAAAACAGCAGTCAGCAGTTCAACATTATCAAATAATTAGAGGTGCACCGATACATCAGTCCTATAAATTAATTAATCGTACTGGAAATCGGCCTGATGTGGCCAAACATTGCCTGTGCAGGTGCACAGCCACAGCACAGCAAGGAGCACAGCCTGGCAGCTTGGAGAGCTACATGCAGCTGGTAAATCTGGTGTGGTGGAAGGGGAGGGGAAGGGAAGGGGCATGGGGAGGGCATATCAAGGCCCCTGCAGTAAGGGAGGAGTGGAGCTGTGGCTGGGGATGAGACAGGGGCAAACACTGCCAGGGCGCGGCAGGACAGAGCTATGGCTCATTGGCAAGTGGGGAGGGGCAGCTCCTGCTGCTACCTGCCTGCTCATCCAGCAGCTCCTGCTGCTACTCCTCCTGCTCGTCCGGGAGGGCATGGCGGGTTGGGGAGGCTGTGCCCCCAGATCTGTGTGGGATGGGGCGGGACAGGTCAGGCTGGGCCCTGGCCCCAATGCATCCTGCACGGATCCAGAGGCACATTTCCCCCTGTCCCCACATGCCCTCCTGGACAAGTGGCGGGAGCAGCAGCGGGAACCACTGGACCCGTGGGTGAGCACTGAACCAACGGCTCCCGGATGAGCAGGACATAGCAGCAGAAACTGCCTTCCCCTCCCTGCAGCCCCTGGATGGGCCAACGAGCCAAGGCTCCATTCCCATGCCTGACCCAGATGGGCAGGACTTGCCCCAGCCCCACTCCTCCCTCACTGCGGGGGCCTTGACCTGCCCCCCCATGCCTCTTCCACCACACCAGACTTACCAGCTGCATGCAGCTCTCCAAGCTGCTGGGGTGGTATTGGCTGATATGTCTCCTTAAAAACCGGCTATTGGTATTGGCCCCCAAAACCTCTATCAGTGCACCCCTACAAATAATGATAAAGCAGATTAAGTCAAATGAAAAAATTACTGAACGTAAGTCACGCTTATCTAAATGAGAATGGTTATAGATCATATATGGGCAAGTAGCCCATAGCAGCAGGTAAGACAGATGCAAATTTGCAAAAAGTGTTAATCTTTAAATCTTGCTCTGTCATTTCACCAGAAAACATCAAGTATTATGAGTTTGTAGAAAAAGAAGCAAAGACAGTGAGAAAAGATGGAGGTGGAGAAACTGCAGGAGAATAAAAGAATTCATGCTTTCAAAGTGAATGAAGCAAAAGCACCAAAAGATAGACTGTGGCCTATAAAAAGGAGCTGTTGTTCACAAATTCTTTGATTTTTTTCTTCCTAATAAGGGGGATCATAATGTCATCTCTCCAAACTATATCATTCTCTGATAAACAGTTAGTGAAGATAGACAAATCTCAAATTGGCATGAAAAAAATCAGAATGAAAAAAAGGTATGCCTGGATACCAGAGAAATAAATCACTTTATATCATCACATAGTCTTCAATGTCTCTTCTCTCCAAACTTATTACAATTCATAGTGTTATTTCTAAACTTAGGCTGTAACTGTTTTGGCACAGGAACTGCATCTGTCATTCCTATAAAGCATGATGGACTCTAATTGCATTTTATAAAAATACTCTTACTATCTTCTCTATTTCTGTTAAAGGTTTTCCATGAAGAATGTGGAAGATCTTTATTTTTTATGGTCTGGTCTGCCATATGATAACTAGGAAGTTAGTTAAAGTTTCTTCCAAAGGAAGTAGAACTGTTTCAGACAGACAGCCATCCATCAACCTTTTGTAAGACAATGACTCAACTCATTTTGATTGTCTTTCTATTCCCAGTATACCACTCACTAGACAAGAACTGGGACCCCAACTTGTGGACACACAGATCAAAGGGGTCTGCCTGCTTTAAAACACATATTTCCTGAAGCTCAGAATAGAAAAGGAGCACAGGTGGTGTCAGCAAGAAAGCAGAAAGAAACTCAGTCCTCAAAGGCAGGGGGATAAATTGATTCTGCTTAAACTTTGAGGAAAATGCTATATCTTAGACACCTGGGTTTTCGGTTGTAGCCGTGTTGGTCTAAGGACATAGGCAGGAGCTTTGCCTGCCTAAGCCGTAGTTAAGATGTAAGTTATTTTGTTATTTTAACCCTTTTCCCTCTGAATGCTATGTCCCTGTGGATAAATAACACTTTATTTCAATGAAGCTGTTCTGTTTCACTGCATCTATTTAGTGATTATGCTCCCAAAGGGAAGTCTTTTGTAGGTGCCAAACCAGTTGGACCCACCGAGGAAAAACACAGAGAGATGCTGTAGCCAAGAACAGGTGGGTGAAACAGTGAATGAAAGGACTATATCTAACCCATCTTTGACACTGCATGAGATCAGGCCAAAAACCCAGAGATGTTTGTATATTAATTGAAGGCGTGAGGGGACCAAAATGATGGAAACTCAAACTACTGGTGTAGGATGTGAAACTGGATATTGTTGGGATAACATGAACATAGATGAAAAAGTATTTATGACTGGAATACAAATACTAAAGATTATGCACAGTCAGGAAAGAGAAAAATAATGCTAAGGTAGTACAACAGTGCTATGTATCAAAGATACAATTGAGTGTAAAAAAAATAAGAGGCCCCATGAATAAAACACAGAATCATTTGGTACCAAAAAAGGAATTAATGGTGTAGCAATCAAGGTATCCAATCTGACCCTAGGAAATACAGTAAAAGGATAAAGATATTTGTAATATTAATAGAGAAATAAATGGTACTGGTAATTGTATCATTATAGGAGACTAACTTCCCCGATATACATCTTCTTTGGAACCACCCTCCAGGTAGTTGAAGGCTTGTATTAAATCTCCTTCTGTCTTCTCTTCACCAGATCAGATAATCCCAGTTCCCTCAGCCTCTCCTTAGAAGTCATGTGCCCCAGCCCCTCCACCATTTTCACTGCCCTCCATGGCACTCTCTCCAATTTGCCCACTTCCTTTCTGTAGCAGCGGCCCAAAACTGGACACACTACTCCAGATGTGGCCTCACCAGAGCTGAAAAGAGGGGAATAATCACTTCCCTTGATCTGATGGCAACACTCCTATCAATGCAGCCCGGCATGCCGGTAGCCTTCTTTGCAGCAAGGGCACTTTGTTAGCTCATATTCAGCTTACTGGCTACCGTAACCCCCCAGGTCTTTTTCTACAGAGCTATAGCTTAGCCAGTTGGTTCCCAGCCTGTACCAGTGCATGGCACTGTTCTTTCCTAAGTGCAGGACTTTGCACTTGTCTTTGTTAAACCTCATGAGATTTATTTTGGTCCAATCCTCCAATTTGTCTGGGTCTCTCCGAATCCTAATTCTACCCTCCAGCATATCTATGATTCCCCCCATCTTAGTGTCATCTGCAAACTTGCTGAGGGTGCACTCTATGCCATCTTCAGGTCATTGATGAAGTTATTGAACAAAATCACCCCAGGACTGACCCCTGGGGCACTCAACTTGATACCGGCTGTCAACTAGACATCAAGCATTGATTACTTGATGAGCCTGATGCTCCAGCCAGTTTTGTACCCACTTTACAGTCCATTCATCCAACCTATATTTCCTTAGCTTGCCTGTGAGAATGTTGTGGGAGACATGTTGATTTAGTTTAAATTAAATAGAAAGAAATAAAAACAGATCAGTAACTAAAGGTTTTCTGTTGCAAAAAAGGGGAAACTGTGCAATTAAGGAATCTAGTTATGTCAGCTAGACCAGAGGTGTACCTGTACACTTCTTCACCTAAACAGGTCAGCATTGGTGGCCATGTCGCTGGTGGCATCCAACAGGTCATCAGGGCAGTGGATGCTATTTTTATGCCTGCCTCCCCCTCCCCCTCCCACTCCAACTCAGTGCCTGGGGCCGGTTCTCCAGTTGCTCTCCTTTAGCTATGCTTCTGAACTGGAATGGAAAACTTGAATATAAAGGAGTCTTGGGATTTCTTTTAGTGAAAGACAAAAAACCTGTCTGAACTTGGTATTGCAAGAAAGAGAAAAAAATCGCAGGGAATGGCTTCAGACTTATCTGGATGAATAACTGCCTGAAAGAACAAGAGAGTAAGCATGCTGTCTACAAGTCATAGCAAAAAAATATGCTCTGGAAATCATACAATGTAGGGAGAATGTGAGACTTGTCAAAAGTCAAGTGGGCTGTACCTTGCAAATGAAATTAAAACAAATATTTAACCTTAAGTTTTTTGCCCTGTATATAAAATTTAGAGGAAAATGGAATAAGAAACAGGGCTACTATGCAGTGAGGGTGGGTGAGGGATTAAAGTATAACAATAAAACTAAATCACTACCTTGCCTCTGTTTTCAGTACAGAAGATAGAACAGAAGGTACGAACAGAGGCCAGATGACTACTGATAATCAACATACAGAAAGAGAAATTACCCCAGACAAAGTGGAAACAAAACTCAAAGAACACAACAACATCCAAAAATATGGAAAAGGATAGTCTCCAGCCCAAAATTCAGGAGGAGTTGGCATATGAGATCAGAAGTCCAGAACAATGGATTTTAATAAACCTATCAATTCCTGAGTGGTACCTTACTATTGGAGAATAGCAAACCTAATATCTATTTTTGAAAAGTGCCAGACTAATCTGATACTTGTATTCAAAAGACTGATTTTCTAGAGAAAGAAAATGCATTAAATTTCTTCTATCCAGATTTCATTCAAACTCAGAATGGAACATTTAAGTAAGCTGGAGAAGATGGAGACTAGTAAAAGACTTATAAACATGGGTAAGAAACAGGATAAGAGAGAGAAAAACAACAGCTTGTGCTGAAAGGGCAACTGTCAGAGTTGGGGGGAGATTACTAGCAGATTTCCTCAAGAATTAGTCTTGGGATTGATAGATTATCTATAAATAGAACAAAAAGGACTGTGCTTTTGAAATTTGTCAGTGACACAAAGCCAGGAGGCGCCATCAATACAGAGTAGCTTCTGAACATCATACAGAAGAAACAGAATTACCTTGAGAACTGAAGCAATAGAAATAGGGTGAAATATAACGTACAAAGTCATGTTGTTAGAGACTAACAAACAAGAAATTCAGCTGTGTTACGGGGGTTCATCAGTCAGAAAAAAAGAAAAAGGAAGACCTAAATGTATGAATCTATCACATTCCAACAAGGAGTCATAAATATGATGTGGCCATGAAAAAGGCATGTAAGTTCCTTAAACATATCAGGTGAGATTTCCTGTAGAGGCAGTGAGGTATTAACACCACTGAATGCACGTTCTATGGCCTTTCCCAAACCGAGTAAGTTCAGATAAGGGCTACTTGGATGATCAGAGCAATGGGTTGCCTATTGCAGAAGATGATACTAAAAGTGTTTCACTTGATCAGCCCAGGAAAACAAAAGGGATATAACTGTTATCTATAAATATATTGTGGTAGTAATAAATATATGAGATAAAGAGAGAGGTAGGAATAAATATATGAGGGAAAGACCCTGACTTTTAAAAGCCTTGATTTGACCTTTATTGTAAAAATATTTTATTTAAAAAGTGGAAGTAAGTGTGGATGTGTAAGTGGGCCCTCCTAAAGTGTGAGCATGAAAAACTTCTCAGACCAAAAGCACTCATATCACCAGAAATTGAACCCCCCCCCCCCACTGCCCTTCACTTAGGACTAGTGGTCCATCTTTCATCTCGCAGAGAGCCTCCTCAAGGGCCCTGTGTGACCCCAACTAGTTCACATTTAGTTGCAAGGGAAAGTGTCCAAACACAAATGAGATGTGCTCAGACCAAGAGGAGAAAGTTAGACGGTGTTACTGGAGCCAGCCCCTGCAAGCTGGTTTATACAGCTTTTCAGGGTTGCCATCTTGACCTGGCCCAGAAGGAAATTTGCCAGACAGATCATGATCCCTTTAGCCACTCGGTACAAGACCCAGAGAGGGAGGAGGTGGGCGGGGAAGGGAGTGGGGGAGAGAGAGCAAAGGAGAGAGGGAGGTGGGGCTATTTAAGCTAAAACATAATGTGGGCATGATAAAATGGGTAAAAACTAGCTATGAATAAAATTGAGGCTGAAAATTAGACTGTTTCCAAGCATAAGAGGAATGAGGTTTTAGCAACTCCTTCTAATAAGAGTGGGGACAAGCCACCTAAGATGGAGTATGACAGATTCATGAACAAAATAAATGACAGGGTTGCCTTTGATAGCAGGGGACTGAAGTCAATGACCCAGGAGTTTCTTCTAGTCATATGCTGTACAATATATTTCAGAAGCAGCTGATTTGCAGATTGTGAACCTCTCAAAATCCTCTTGGGCATCTCACATTCTCCAATGTTAATTAAACAAGACATTTATCCTTTGTATTCAGTGACCCCATGTATTACAACTGTTTCTAATGATGTATCTCTTAAATCTTACAATGTTTGTGTGGCCCAGGGCCACTAAACTTATTTGGTGTTTCAAATTTCATATTAATTTTATGTGTAAGTCACACTTGCACTTCAACTCAACTGTGCTATCCCCTTGATAATGGTAAAGTTGGATTCTGCAAGGATAAAAAGAAGCAACATGAAATGACACTTACAATAGTTTGCACACCATACTAAATTCCCAGTGCCTTGAAGTTAATGAATTAAATTCTGAAAGTGACATGTCCTTATTGGGCTCTTGTCAGTTTTCAGGAAAGAGTCATTACTTTTATTTCAACAGATATTTCTATTAAGAATATCTCTATTGCTACAGCTACCTCAACTGGAATTATAACAATATTTTATTGAGTAAGAGGAGAAACAGGAGGAGGGGAGGGAATTTTCATTTAAGGGAAAATATAACAAATCGACTTGTTTGTAAGTAGCATCTTGCAGAAGATTACTTTAATATTGCACATTTGTTACAAGCATTGGCGATGCGCAGGGGGTGCATGGGCACCCCCTGAGCATGGTGATGCACTCCCTGTGAAAAGGTGCCTCTTACACTGCCAGCGGTGCCTGCGGGAGTCACCGCTTGCCACCCCCCTCTTCCCACCGACACTGCTGGCAGTGCCTGTGGGTGGTCTGCAACTGCTGTTGGCCACCGCTGCTGGCATCCAGCTCCCACCGCCACCATTGTCCTACTGCCAACAGCGCTGTTGTCCCCTGCAGGAGCTCACCATGCCCCCCCACTCTCCGGGCGCTCATGGCATTCATGCTTACAAGTTAAAGAATTTTTGTTTGCAGACGATGACAAACACTATCATTTGGAGAGCTTACTGAAAGTGGTAGCTGCCTTTCCAATGACCACATTTAGCTCTTCATCCAGTAATAGGTTGTCAGTCACTGTGGATCCAAGGTAGAAGAACTTGTTTACTGCCTCTGAAAGTGTGTTGTCAAGACCGATAGATGGTGACTGGCAAACACCCTGTCATAGGACCACAGTCATCTTGATGCTGATGGTCAGGGCCAAAAACCTGCAAGCATGGTAGAGGCGATTCATGAGTATTTGGCCTTCTTCATGGGCAGTGAATGCAGTGTTGTCAGCAAAAAGTAGCTCTCTAATAAGTATGCCTCACTTTTATCTTGGCTTTTAAATGTCATAGGTTGTAGAGTTCTCCATCTGTTCTTCTGTGAAGGTATATGCCTTCCTCCAAGCCATCAAACCTGTATTGCAGAAGCATAAAAAAGAAGATCCCAAAGAGTGTGGGTGCCAGAACACAACCCTGCTTCACTCCACTCTTCATGTCAACATTGAACTGTGGCATATATTGGAAGTTGATTCAGAGCCTCTTCTGAAATGTCTGTTTCATGGGAGTAAAGTTCTAAGTAATGTTTGACCCAACGTGGCATCCGTCTATTTTAGCAGTGATTTTTATTTTGCCATCTCAAGACTTAAAAGGGGCAACTTTAGTGATAGCTGGGCCAAGGGCTTTCTTCAGGCTGTCATACATTATTCAGGTTTCCTGTGTTTAAGGAAAACTGAATATCTTGATATAGGTCAGTCCAGTACTGGTTTGTATGGCATCTTGCTGTTTTCTGTACCACTGTCCTGGCATGCTTCAGCTTAGCCTTGGAAACTTTCTGTTAGATTCTGGTTGTATTTCAAGTAGGCTGTGTTCTTGGCTTCAACAAGTGGTAGCAACTCTTTGGAGTGCGTCTCAAACCAGTTTTTATTTGACAATCTCTTTTTCTCAAATACTTCTATGGCTGTTTCTTGGATGACTGCTCTTAGTCCACTCCAAGTTCCTTCAGCATTTGAAGTTGTTGCTTTTGTAGACATAGCTAGCTCAAAGGTCCTTTGAAAGTCAAGGCACTTGCTTTGAACTTTTGTGCTGTGTATGTTAATTCTTGGCTGACTTGTGCTTGGCTCTGTGCAGTTTCTTTGGTCTCACTTTCACTTTGCTGACACGACGGGAATGGTCTGTGTCACAATCTGCACTGTGATAAGTTTGGGTGTCTAGTACACTGGGCAAGTCTTTCCTTCTAGTGATCACAACATCTAACTGATGCCTGTGGCCAGATCATGAGTGTCTCCATGATACTCTTTAATGCTCTTTGCCCACAAAGTAGGTGGTAGTGATACATACACAAGTGGTTTAAGGCGCACAGTACAAGAAGATGTTGGCAATTTTCACTCATTTTCTCTGATGCCATGATATCCCAGGCAGGTTGTCTGAGAGTCATGATGTGCGCCTACTCGAGCATTAAAGTCCTAGGAGGAGAAGCCTCTCATTTGATGGTAGGTGCTCAATGAGTTGGTGCAGGGCACTGTCCCACAGGAGTGCAGGGGGGCCCTCCACATGCTTGGCAATGAACCCAAAAGTGGACTGGAAGTACTTCTGGGTCTGCTGGAGAGTGCAAGGGGGGCCCTGCTGCACCCCCCAGTTTGGTGATCAGCTTCAGGGGAACAAGTTTCACAAAAACAAGTTTCACAACTGGATGGCCCAAAACAGGATCCAAGCAGTTAGCAGTTGTATTATGGTGGTCCCTTCCTACCTGCTTTGTTTCAACTCTAATCAACCAGCTATCAAGGAGGAATGCTTTGAAGCTATACAATTGATGAGTATAAGAACGAAACAGAGTTACTGGCAAAATGCATGCTGGGGGAGGGAGAGGGAGAGGGAGAGAGAGAAAGAAATCACTGCAACATTGTAACCTGCACCCAGCTGATCACTGTCAACATGGATCCATGCCCAGTGAAGGCTGCAAAGACTGAAACCACTACCTGCCTGCACTGATGTGAGACACTGGACACTATTGCATCTACACTATACCAGGATTTTTGTGATAGCTCATTTGGAAGGAATCTTTTTTGTCACTTAGTTTTATAGCTCATTTGTGGTAGTTATTAAAGCCTTTCTGCCATTAATCAAATGAGGTGCCATGTCAATCCTCAACTGCACTAGATTTGAATCCCACTTTTAACTGCAACATACACACTGAATATGGCAGGCAGACTATGGTGGGTCAGCACCTTACTGGCTGGAGGCTGCCCAGCTTAAGACAGGCAGTAGCTGACCAGCAGAATACAATTGGTTCCTCCTGTGATGAAGGTGATCCACAGCACTCTACACCAATTGAGTGAAGTTTATAATCTGTGACTGTCCCCTTCTGTGTTGTGCCTATACAAATGGCAAAGATGGAGTGTCCTCTCCATTCAGTTTTGGCTGCAGTGGCCTGGGCAGTTGATATGGAGATGCTTGAATTGCCCATATATCAATGTTCACCTCTCAGCTTAGCTGGTCAATTCCAAAGGAAAGGCAGAAGCCAGTACCTTTGGAGCCAGCTTGATTACAGGAGCTGCTGGTAGGAAGAAGTCCTTCAACCCATCCACCTTCTGGGGGTTCTACTCCTAGACTGGTTGCCAACCAAGGCTGGAGTGCAGTCCACCCTTCCGTGGCATCTGCTTTTTCGTGGCATTTCCTCCACCAGGGGTAAGGGCTAGTACCCCTCTCTAAGTTACTCCTCCACCCAAATCTGTTGGAACCATAAAGGTTACTAGGCTATTTCCCATCACCCAGCTCTCAGCATTGACAGATGCAGGTAGTACTGTCTACTGTCATAATAGTAGCAGACTTGGCCTGGTCTGACCTGACTATCCAGGTACAGTGTAAATTATAGATGTCAGGAAGCACTTCCAACTTATGACCACTGGCACGAAGTCTCTCCAGTTCCTGTCTCCAGAGGTATAAAGAGATCAGATGTAGCAAGGATCCTCTCCATGAATCTTCATCTTCTTCAGTCCTCATATGTCCCTTCCCATGCCCTCAGTGCTGAGGCAGAAGAGAAGATGGCTGGCACAGGACAGCAGCATAGTTGCCTGTACTAGCTTTCTGCTGGCAATATACTCCAGTACAGGAGGAATGTTCCATTGGCTATCTCTGCTCAGGACAGAAAGTTTATCCTTTATCCCACACTTTTAACTAGATGGGGATGAGAAAGAAAAAATGTGAATTTTATTTAATCTCAAATCTTATTTTAATCTATCTGGTATAACTATGCATGTTTTCAGTATGCTTATAAATAGTGCCCCAATTGTACAGCTAGGGAACTATCTACTTGCCACAACACTGACCTGGAACTGGTAAATGAGATTTCAATCATCTTTTTATAACAGTTCTGAATAAAACTTTGAAAAAGGGAACTAATTGTAAAGTCTGCAGATATCCTGCAAAAATAGTTGGAAGAAGTGTAAACTGCCTTACATCCCTGACGCACATTACATTTATTGTGCAATTAACTAGTTAATTGCACAAAAAAATTAGACATGCTACATGTGCATAATAATTATTGCATGATAAACCAGCCAAACATGAAGATGATGTTTGAAAAAAGGCAAAATGCTTTTGTAGCTAGTTTCTATCAAGCTTTAATTTGAACATGTGATATGTTAAATATAGGGTGATAAGTAGGGACCTACCTAAATTACAGTGAGACAAAGGGATTTTTGTAGGCTGCTCATGGTGCATAGAGCCAATTTTGTGGTTTCTTTGCTGCAAGCTTCCCCCCTCATCACTGATTGGCCAAGGGGCCTGGGTGGCTGGCCCTTGTTGCTGATTGGTTGGGAGGCAAGCAAACAGCAAAATTAAATAACAAAGTCAGCATAAATATCAAATTAGATACCGCATTATTATACATCTAAGTATTAAATCTAAATTGAAATATATTATGAATATAAATTTATACATAATATGAATTGTAACTAATTTCATCGTAAGTTATTATTGGCGTTGTACAAAAAGTTTAATAATGCTTAATAATGCTAACCTTGTTAGAAACAATTCATGTTAGTTGTTAAACACTAGCATGCAGCATCCACCAGCAGTTGCAGCTGACACCCTCTCTCTCTGTGGTATGAACACTTATCCATACACTGAGATTGAACATTCTGTGTAGGCCAATGCGAAGCTGAAAGTGTTCACTTTGGATTCGGCTGATTCGGAGGGACAGTGATTCGATTCAGAGATTCAAATCACTGTCCCAATTTGATTTGACCAAATAGGATCTGAAGATTCGCTGCCGATTCCGAGATTTGGCCACAGACTAAACAGGCAGCAGTCCTCGCCATGCTGGACACAGCTGCCTCCAGCTGGTAAGTCTGTTGCGGTGAGCAGAGGGGAGAGGGAAGGAGCATGGGGTAGGAAAGGACGGAGACTGGAGCTGAGACAAGCTGCCCAGCCAGGGTGGGGCGGGAGTCAGGGAGGTGCAGGGGGGAGGACAGGATGTGGGTGCAGCAGTGCTGAGGGTGGGAGCTATGACCTGCTGTTCCTTGCCCCCTTCTGCCTGCAGCGAGCTGCGCCTGCATCAAGCCCCCCCACCTCAGCTAGACAAGAGGCAGCAGGGCATAGCCCCCACTCCCAGCACTGCCATGCCCGTATCCCACACACCCCTGTCCCCCTCCCCGAGTCCAACCCCCCCCACCCCAGCTGAACAGCTTGTCCCAGCCCCAGTTCCAATCTCTCCCTCCCACATGCCTCTTCCCTCCCCACTGCACCCACAACAGACTTACCAGCTGGAGGCAGCTGCGTCCAGTGTGGTGAGGACTACTGCCTGTTTCGTCTATGGCCGAATCTCTGAAGCAGCATCAAATCTTTTCTAAATAGATTCAGAGGCTTCTGATTCAATTCAGACCTTTTAATTGGTCTCCCAATTCAACCTGGATTTGGAGATTCGGCCACCAAATCAGGTCGAGTCTCCTCCGAAACAAACTGGCTACCGAAGCTTTGCACAGCCCTAATTCTGCGTCCACTGAATTGGGATGGAATGGTAAGGCAGTGTTTTGCCAAGTTGTAGAGATATGGAAATTGATCAGAAACAGGCTCCCAAAACACAGTCACAGTCAAAGGCATCTGGCACTTTTTCACAAAGTTCATGTAAGCAGTACTTTCCTTGTCATACTCTTTCTGCGTTCCAGGGATTGATTTTAATAGCTGAGGGTCACAACTCAAAAAAGGCACTTGATTGGAGTAAAAAAATGTGAACAGCTCTAAAAAAAGGAGGCAGCTAATTGTTAAACCACAGTGGTAGTGACTGTTTATATCTGTAGTACTGATTCAACTTCACAGCTATTGCCTGGACCAGTTCTGGTCTCTGCTGGTTTTCATATTGACAGTTTGAAAGTTGTTGTGATACCATGTCTTCAGCCCAGCTTATCAAATCCATTAGCTTGTTGTGTGCTTGGTGGACCAAAGGATGCCGACTTTCAAACCACATTAGAAGCTCCATGAACTGGATCACATTTTTAGCCACAAACTTAACTTGATCTTCAGTGTCGCCCTGTCTTATTAGATCACATACTTTAAGCATGCACTGTGTGCTGGGTGTGATTTCAAGCTCCTTACATGGGAATTGCTTGGAATATTTCAGGGATATAGGTTGCAGCTGTGTTGGTCTAAGGCAGGGGCGGGCAACATATGGCCCATGGGCCGGATGACAGGAGCCGGGGCAGTAGATGTCAAAGATGACAGGTGCCAGGGGAAGTAGGACAGATGATAGGATGTCAAAGATGACAGGAGTCAGGAGCAGTAAGACCCAGGGGAACAGGCAGGACCCAGCAACACAGCTTGCCCAGGCCCTGCCACCTCCAGCCCTGCCCTTCCACCTGGAAGCCTCTGTCTAGCAGAGCCTTCTGGTCTGGTACCCTTCCTACCTACCTCCCTGCACCAGAGGGGAATTCAAGAAAGAGTGTCTGCGCCAGCTCCAGCTGAGTCCCACGGTTCAGCCACGCATCTAGGAACCATGTGGTACAGAAGCGGTGGGCAAGCAGGCAGGGAAGTGGTGAAAGTGGCGAGTGGGGGAGGGGAGTGGGAGTGAGTGGGTGTGCGGAGCATGGGGCCCACACCAGTGTCCTGGGTCCAGCTCCAGTGAGGCCCAGAGTGGAGCAGGACGAGTATGGGGCCTGGACCAGCAGGGGTCTATGGAGCCAGGCCATGCTGTGCCAGCAGGGAAAGGGGAGAGCCAGCCTGGCTTCAGAACTCCTTATGGCCTGGGCCCTGTGCTCCTGCCACTCCACTCTGGGCCCTACCGGTGCTGGCCCTGGGACACCAGTGTGGGCCCCACGCTGCCACCCAGCTGTTGCTGCGCTCTGTGCACCTGCTTACTCCCACTCCTCCCCCCAACACCACTTTCATCACTTCCCTACCAGCTCACCAGCCACTCCTGCACCACATGGCTCCTGGCTGCACGGCTGGATCGTGGGAGCACAGGACCTGTGCTGGTACCCTAGGGGTATGAGTAGGGTGTGCGTGTGTGTGCATCTGTGCAATGAGGGAGGGACAGCGTGCATGTGTACAATGAGGGAGGGACAGAGTCAGTATGTGTGTGCATGTGTGTTTGTGTTTGCGTGCAGGCACAATGAGGGAGGGAGGGACAGAGTATTCAAGAGTGTTCATAGGGCAAATCCCACATCCGCCCCTACACCCCAAATTTGAGTTGGTATAATAAAAGATATCAGATTTACCCAAAGAACCTTGTCTGGGAATATTTCATATACTTTGCATGTGATTTAATGCAGTTCATTACCAAATTGCACCTTGTAAGCACCGGCTCTGGTGAAATCTACAGTTGCATGTAGATCCCTGTTGTGATTGGTGATGGAATCCCTGTATCAAAGCTTACAGCCTAGACAATGTTTTAACACTTTTTAAATGAGAAAACCAGGCAATCCACATCAGGAAAGTGTGTATGCCCAATATCACTTACTAAAGAAAGGATGTGTGCATTGCAGGTTATATGAATTGAATTGGGCATCATTCCATGGAGCACATTAGAAAAAGCTTTGCACATACACATTGCATTATCAGACAGAAATTCTGAGCCGTAGTTTACAACAGCCTTCACTACAGCTTGGGCCACCCTAGAAAAATTGACAGAAATGAGGTGAACCAGCTGTTTGAAAAACAGACAGGCCACAGTCCATCCAGCTCCCAGGTACAATTAGACCATCGTTATCCTGGGTATCTGTTGCTTCATCTGCTACAATAGAGATTGATTTATATTCTGCCAATGCAGATTTTGTAGACTGAACATGTGAGGCAATTACTCTTGATAGATAATCTTGGTGAAACTGCCAGCATTTGACACGTATTTATTCAAGTTGCACATGGGAAACTGCCAGCATTTGGCACATGTTTATTTAAGTTGTCCTTTAATTGAGGAGTATCATTTTTTTCCAGAGGAATGGTGGCAGACATGAATGCCTCCACTAGCACTAACGTAGCTTCTCTTCTGGTCAAACTACTTTCAGTGGTTCTTTTAAAGACTGAGGACATAGTTACTTGTTTCTTGCTCTGACCTTCAGTCTCTGCAGCGGCTGTTTGCTTTATATGCAATTCAGGCTCTAAACGTGGATCAGTGCTGTTTTCCCTCAACTCATCCAGTTTCACTGCAGAATGAACAAAACAATTTACCAACATCTGCATGCAGGGTTCCTACAGGGAACTGCCTTACACAATCCTGAGCTGAAATGTATTTAGCTTCATTGGATTTCTTTTCACTCATCATTTTCAGGCAGCAGCATTGCAACTGGCTTGTTTAAAAGATGGTGCCAAAACCTTCTTACTTTTGTGACTGGTGCCTTCACTGAGTCTACATCAGTAGTTCAGCCTCTCAGTAACTCTTTCTAAAACTGAATGCTCTAGGGCTGCAGGGATTGCAGCACTTTCTTTGTATTCCAATAAGTTATTTTCTTTGGGCAGCTTCATGCAAAATTGTGGGAAATACAACTTTTAGCAGTGATCACAGAAACCACTGTTTTTTGCAGTTTCCCCCAAAATTGCAAAATTGTGATTTAAGTAGGTCCCTAGTAATAGGTCTTTGCAGGGTCCTCTGGCATCCCAAGGTGCAGTGGTTGTCAATTAGCCCTGGAGCAACCCCAGGACCACATTCGCTGATTGTCAGCATCAGTGTAGGGAGGGGGATTAACATCAGGATCAAGATAGTCCTGGCTCTGATGCCAAAAATGGACTGTAGGGGGAGTGGATTGGAAGGTTCTCCAGAGCAGGAAGCCAAGGGGATCCCCTTGATGGAACCCAGGGAACCCTGAACAAAGCAGCTTGCAGGGCAAGGAACTTTAAAATGCTGGGTTGCTGAGCTGAACGGGTGGTTTTTAGATGTCTTGGGACCTACGGACCCCAGATGAGAAAGAGGCTTCTCCATACCGGGACATCTAAAAATCACATGTGCAGCTGGGCAGTTCTGGGGTTGCTCTAGGGCTGGATGACAACCAACTGATTGTGAGACCCAGTCACAGACAGCCTAGGGTTTTCAACCCAACCCAGAGCTGGGTTTGACAAATCTGGGATGCTGTGGGCTGGAGGCAGCCCTGAGTCCAGGGTACAGCAGCTTCCTGCCTCATCTGCAGGATTGGGCTGGGGACCGCTTCACAGTGGCATGATTAGTATCGAAAAATCCCAAACACTGTATGTACTTCCTGCCGTACCAGGAGGTGTGTCGTGTGGGGTAGGGTATAATGTTCCTTGATCACAATTGCACCATTGTTTTAATACCTGCCAGATGCTTTACCAAGCTATATGAAATCTTAAAGAGGCAGTTTCAAAGTGAACAGGTTTAACTAGTTCACTGCTTATCATTTCAGAAGAATCATTTGACTAATTTATTTGTATTACAATTCTAATAAAGCACCAAAAGTCCCATCTGCTCCACAGACAACTGTCAAAACCTACTGCTTCACCCCTGACAATTTCTACAATATGTTTTCAAGATAAAAACTATTGGCATATCACATACTATGAAAGGACTATCCAACTAAATATCAGAAGTTGCTATCCTGAATAACATTCAATTAAACACTTTTAAAAATTAAGTTTCAATTAAAGTTCTGCAAAACATACAGTTTACTTGAGGCATCCAGTTTACTTCCAGAATGCTACTAGGCTCCTAGTATCATGGTTATATTATGACAAAGACTACTGCAAGCTAATAATGCATTGTGTAAAACAGCCTTTTATTAGTTTTAAATTTGTTCTTTTCAATTCAAAGGAACATCCTCTTGCTGTTCTACAAAAGGACAAACAGGAGTACCTTGTTAACTTCCCTATCCCATGCATTGCCTTGCAATATCTTGTGCTTCCTCTGGTTCCTCACCAAGTAAGAGAGTTCCAGTGCTTCCAATAGAAATTCTTCTATACTTATATAATTATGTTCACTGACAGTTCTCAAACTTCATCTTTTTACTCCATTTTTTTAAAACTTTGATGACCTCAATGTTGATGATCAAGTGTTATTCCCGAAATTTAGAAATCCATAACATGGACTCTTATTTAAAAACATTCTTTTCAACATGCATTTAAACAAACTTGAATTTTCTTTGTAATCATTTTATCCATTCACCTAGTTAATTGAGATCTTTTCTTCTACTGAATAACCTATATAAATTCTTGTATTCTACAAATTTTGCCACTTCATTGACACCCCTATTTTTCATACCATTAATAAACATACCACTTTTGCTAATAAAGTTCATTGTGGAAGTTACTGGTAATCTTTTGACATGGGTAAGACAAAAGAATAGTCTCAAAACAATCAATTCTGGATAAGAGGCAGGAAGTTTGCCTTCAGGCAGCCTCTGTTTCTTTCTTCACTGTCTTCTAGTACATATCCATGTAGGGCACCAAAGTTTAAACATACCACAGAAATATTATCCATCCTATGCCTTAGGGCAATGCAATTTTGATTAGAAAAAAGGAAGAATATCCTCTGTATCAATATGCATGTATATTAATGAATATGTACATGATATCTCTAGAAGTAATTTATTCAACTACTTAGTTTTCTATTCTCATGCAAAGTAGATTAAGAAACCATAAACTATGTTCTGAGTTCATTTTCCTGAACCTATCATTACTTAGTTCCAGTCTCTTTAATGGAAACCATGTATGTAAAACCCAGCCCGAGAGGAATTAAAGAACACACGAGGAAGGAATATATTTCACCTTGCAAAAATATTATGACATTTGTGCTAAGTACAGACAGTCAAAAAGTCTGAGGCTGAATCAATTCAAACCTTACAGCTTAGTCTAAGATGCGTAGATTGAACGAATAAGCAAGTGAATAGATATTCACTTTTGATTCCAGAGACGCAGCCACACACCTGCAGTGGCCCAGGCCACAAGCTGAGCGGCCCTAGAGCATAACTCCCTGCTCAGATGAAGCAGATAGCTTGAGCCAAGGCTAGCCTGCCTACCCTGCAAGACAGGGTTTGCAGGGAAGGTACAAAGCATCCTGGGATGCTGGGGGACTGATTTAATTTGAATCTGGTGCGGATCTGGGACAGAAGTTCAATAAATCATTTTACAACTATTCCTTTTCAACAGGGGCCGAGCCCTTTACAATCTCCACTTGGGATTTTCAGGAGCTGGGATTCTTTAATTTCCTGTCAGATACCTGCAACATTACTGCATTCCCAGTATAAGGAATCTGCATATGTATTTAGTAATTAGTTTTTCTTCCTAATTCATATTAGAAATGCTAACCTAACCAGCACTACAAATGAAAGGGATCTGGGGGTAACAATAGATACCAGCATGAATATGAGCCAGCAATGCCATGCAGTAGCCACTAGGGCCAATAAAACTCTGGCATACATCAATTAATATATCTCCAGTAAATCCAAAGAAGTGATTCTCCTGCTTTACTCAACATTGGTGTGGCTGCAGCTGGAGTACTGCGCCACCGCACTTCAACAAGGACGTGCTAAAGCTCGAGAGGGTCCAGAGAAGGGCCACCTGCATGATCAGGGACTTGCATGGCAAACCATATGAGGAGAGGGTGAAGGATCTTGGACTCTTCAGCCTAAAGAAAAGAAGGCTGAGAGGGCTGATTGCAGCTTACCACTATATCAGAGGCATACATCAGGGGCTTGGTGAACAACTGTTCACCAGTGCACCCGGGGGGAAAACTAGAAACAACGGCTACAAACTCCTGGAAGGTAGTTCCAGGCTGAACATTAGGAAAAACTTCTATAACTAGGGTGTCCAGACTATGGAACAAGCTCCCTGCACAGGTGGTGCAATCATCTACCCTAGAGGTCTTCAAGAGAAGGCTGGACTGTCACCTGGCTGGGGTCGTTTGAACCCAGATGTCTTTCCTGCTCATGCAGGGGGCTGGACACGATGACCCTTTGGGGTCCCTTCCAGCCCTATGATTCTGTAATTCTATATTATTTACACTACTTAATCCAAAGATTTCAAAGACTCAGCATGTGCTAAGGATCCACAACTCTCACTGCATCTGATGAGAGCTGTGTTGCCTGACATATTGACCATGGTCAAGTCTCTGTCTACTCCCCAACTAGTGTGAAGGAGGGAAAACAGGTCTCTGTGAAATGTTTCCTCACCTGGGCTGTTGTTTTCATGAGTTTCTTTCCTCACACCTGCTTCTGTTGCATTCTCCAATCCCCTGAAATGGCTCCTACTTCTGATCTCTGCCCCCAGCTGCCAATTTCAGTCTTCCTCAACTTCCCCTCCCCCAGGTTCACTGGCCCAATCTCTCCAGTCTGTGATTCTTCATTCCAGTTTTTTCCCCGCTGGCAGTGCTTGTTTGCTTCACACGCTCAACTTCTTATTAGATGTCTTCCCTCTAACTCACTCAACTATTCCCCCATTGCTTGTTCTTAGTATGGATCTGCCTCCAGCTCCCATTGTCCTCTTCCCATTAATCTCCCCAACTTCTTCACAGTATTATCACACCTCATAAATTAAACATGAACTACTGGATTCTGATGCCTGTATGATTCTTTGTGCTGATGTGAGAGACACCTTTGTTTCAATTTGCAGAGTTGGAAATGATGCTGGAACGCCATGCAAATCTCTAGGTAAAGGACACAGAAATGGGCTGCCACTGACTCCTGCCTTCATCTATGGGTCAACCTTAGAGCAGAGAGGATTCAGGGGCATGAGACAGCATGAGAAAGGTAGACAGGTCAGTAAAAAGGTAACGTCCCGGGAACAGCAATAGCACTTCTATGTCTCCTACTGCCCATTGGCTTTATCTGTCCTGGACCTAGCAGCAGCTTTTCTCCAACCCCAGTACCCTTCCATGGCATCTTGTTATACAAGTTCCCTGCCTGGAAATCTGAGAAACTCTTTGTGGCAGTATGGGGATTGGTGGGTCTCCAGCACAGATGAAGTCCTAGGCAGTAGGAGTGAAGAACAGTTAAAATAAAAATGAAGTATTTGTAGGTATTTAGACAATTGTAGTGTGATTATAAAACAACCTGAACACATTAGTATAATTATTTAATCATGTATACATTCATGTACTTGATCAAAATAGTCAAAACAAAGTTATAAAATTATTTTAAATGTTTTGAATGGAAGTGAAATGATTTTATTAAAAAATGTTCAAGAGTTTTAAAACTACTGTGCTGCATTATAGAAAGTTCTGCTTAGATTAAGGTTTTATACTAATTACCAGGATGTTTGATATTATTAAAACACTTAAATGTCTAGAGCTTTGAAAGTTACTCTCTCTTAAAACAAAAAAAGAAAAAAGAAAAAGAATTCTTCATGTTTCTTGCATGTGCATTGTTAATTTTCCATCTTATATAGTCTGGTTCTAAAATGTATACAATTTATATTTTATTCATGTTTTAACTGCATAAATATGTTTTTCATGTGCATTATGTTCAGAGAGCTTTCCACTGAGTTGTGCAATACCCTCGTATAAGAATTATAAAAGTACTCCACACTTTTTTCCTTTCCATAAGTACATTTTTGAAGGAGTAATTTTAAGAAGATAGGCATCCTATCAAAGATTGCATCATCTCAATTATGATTATCCTTAAAATATATGCATATATTTAATAAGCCCCTTGCATCTGTATCACTGCAGAAAACCATCTTTTACAGCTCTTAAAAAACATTGCATATGCTGCCACATATTTAAACCGGAATGGTTACTGGTATCATTCAGTAAGGAAAACAAAGTTTTGAGAAACATGCCTATTGTGCAGCCTAATATGAAGATATCTATATCAGCAATTTGGGCACTGACGATTTAAGGAAGTATCTGACAGCTTCAAAACACATAACCTGTGTAGCATCAGTCTCTGCATAGCAGAATATAAATTCTGTTATCTTCCAGCAGTCATTCGAAAGAGGTTAATTTTCCTGAAATGCTGTTTTGTCGAGAATTACATAGCATGCCATTCCCCGTGACTTCACTAATCATTTCATCAGGCTGATTAAAGTGATGTATTTCATCTCTCCCATCACACAAATTTGGAAGAACAAAACAGTCCAACACCAGATAACTGTCAGAATATCATATACAGTCAGGTATGAACCATGCCAGGTGAGAACCTTTCACTGTAATGATTCAAGCAACCACAAGGAGATTTGTATCATGCTCTAATGTAACTTGATCAGGATGCAGGATCTTCTGGCAATACCTGCTTGCAATATTCTAAATGCAGAAACCCATTTTTGTCTCCAAAACCTGTCTACCTGGACTACAATATATCAATAAACGAATACAAGAGGATTCGTTTCTAACTCAACAAATATGATGGTTGGCCAAAATAATTGTCTTAAGTAGAGTAAAGGAAATGTTATTCTTTGTATACTGCCTTTCACATACATCTCATGTTTACTATTTGACAGCCAAGATGGTGTTAAAGCCACTGTCAATCTTTGGAAGGTGCTTTATCTGGTTGTCCTTGTTCAAACATGTGTGGTTTACGCCTTGACAAGCTGCAGAAGGATGCAATAATTGATGAGCCGCTTCATACCTATTTCAACAACAGTTCTGTAGGAGAAAAGCTGTGGAGTTCCACATATTGCTTGTAACTTAATGTTGAAATGCTCTTCATCTCCCCTGAACAATTTAGTGGAAAACAATACCCTCTTTCAGGCAGTAGATTCAAGGGTGGCCTATACATTGGAAAGGTACATGAGAATCTTTTATAGACAATCCTAATCAGAATAATTTCATTTGAGGCAGTGTTTAGTGGTGCAGATTCTACCCTTCTGGAGTTAGACTTCCACTAGTACCTTAGTGAAAAATATCCTGTCAAGCCAACACAGATACAAAATTAGTGGAACAGACCTGAATTTTAGATGATACCACTTTCCACCTAAGTGATTAGCCACATAACCTGCTAAATCACTTAAACGTCTTTCAGTAGTACCTGAAGTTCTCTTTAGAGGTTGTTGTTGCAAGTAATGACTTAACCTGAGTAAGTACTTTGAGAGATAAAATGAATACCCTAAGAAGTTAAATGCATTTTATTTCTAGTTTAAGCATGCTCAAAGCATATTTTAACAGTATAAAAGGATATCCGTGTATTTCTGAGGTATGTGTGGGAGACAAATCTCATGTTTTCTACAGTAACAGCATGATTTTGTCTGTCCTATTAATAAAGGCAAAGTTGACTGCAGGAAGGCAAGAGAATGGGGAGAACAAATCAGGAAGGAAAGCTGAGTAGGGGAATTGTAGACATTTAGGGTTGGGAAGGGATTTCAAGAGATCATACAGTCCAGCCCCATGCATAAAGCCAAGAGCCAATGTAGCTAGACAAGGGGCGAGCAAAATATGGCCCTGCACGCTGGATTCAGCCCACCAGGCCATTCTATCCAGCCTGTGGGGGTCCCTCTAAAATACAATTAACAGCCCATGGCTGCCCCTCTAAAAGCCAGCAGGAGATGGACTTTCAGAGGTTGTGCACCATTGGACCAGGTGGACTTTCTGTTTCCACCTCTGTGGGGCTCCTGGCACTCCATCTGGGAGCCCCACGTTGAGGCACTGAATGCAATGGCATGCGACTGGACAGCTGGTGAGTGGGGAGGGGAGCTCCTGACTGCAGGAAGGTGGTGGGGTTTGTGGGTAGGTGTGGGCACCCCCATTACAGTGCACAGACCCTGTCATTGGCAGCAGCAGGCCCTTGGGGTGCTCCTGGCCTGCTGCAGGCAGACCCCCCCTGGTAGTATGTGGCTGCAGCTGAATCCAAGGAGCTGCATGTGGTGGCATGGAGCCAGCCTAGCCCACTGGTGTGTGCCTATGAGCCAAACTGGTCTGGCTCCGTACCAACACGTGGGGCTCCTGGCACTGCAGGAGCTGTGTGCCATCAGGCAAGGCCAGGCCAGCTCCATGCCTCCACATGGGGCTTCTAGGACTTCAGTGGGGAGTCACCTGTGGAGGCATGGAGCCCACCTGGCCCAATGGTTTATGATTCCCCACGGCTCCCAGTCTGCACACCACTGGGCCAGGTGGGCTCTGCTTCCACATGTGGCTCCCTGCTGGAGTGCTGGAAGACCCATGTGGAGGCACGGAGCCAGCCTGGCCTGATGGTGCGTGGCTCTCCTCTGGAGTGCTGGGAGCCTCATACACTGGCATAGAGCAGCCTGGTTTGATTTGAAGGCATGTGCCAGTTAGCCGGGCCAGGAGGGCTCCATGGAGCCACATGCAGTTCCTCGGATTCAGCCAAAGCCGTGCACTGCCTGGGGGCTGTGACTGCCATGGGCCAGTCTGAGTGTCCTGAGGGCGTGCCACCTGCTGCCGCCACTAACAGTGAGATCTGTGCAAAATGGGGGTTGGCAGGGAGGCCCACACCCATACATATCCCACACCCACCCATCCCACAAATTCCACCCACCACACCCATACCCCCATACCCCTTCACCACTCCCCCAAAAGCCCCCCTCACACACACCCCACAAATCCCACATCCACCCCTCACACACAATATATTTTATTTTGAGCTTTTATGCAATTACCTCTATGTATCCTATGCAAACATACGTAAATCAGGACTCTTTTTTTAGAAATAAAAGTAAAATATGTTATAGCAGATGTTTGATTTTTATTATATGGTTTTTTTTTCTGGTTCCAGGATGGCACGCCCCCCTCCCAAAAGGACTACTTCTGGGGGCAAAAGGGGGAGGGGGCGGGAGACTTCTGGTGGCAAAGGTCAAGGGTTAGGGGTGGAACATCTGTTCCCAAGATGGTAGTCAGGGGGCGGGGCTACTCTTGTGGCCCTTAACAGCTCACCAAAAGTTGTTAAGCAGCCCTTCAGCTGAAATAATTGCCCATCCCTGAACTAAACTGTGTCTCATAGGTGTTTGTCTAACTTACCCCTTAAAATCCTGAATGAAGAAAATCGTGCAACCTCTCCAGGGTAGCCTGTTCTACTGCTTATGAACTTTGGAGGACAGAATCAGAATTCAAAGCATTTGCAAATCCTTCTAGACTAGCAGTATCCACAAATTTTATGAAATATCAGTCCCATCCTCCAAGTTGTTAACACTAATATTTGAATAGAAATGAACTCAAGAAACACCCTTGCAAAACCCCATTAGAAACACTCTTCCTGTTTCACAGTTTACCACAGATAATTAATCTGAGAGCTGGTTTGCAAGCAGCTATGCATCTCCCTTATCGTAATTATATACCAGACCATATTTCTTTACCTTGCTTATGAGAATGCCGTAGAACAATGTCAAAAGCATGACTAATGTCAAAGCGTAACATATATATTGATCCCCCCCTTACACAGAAGGCAATTTATCTTGTTTATGAGGGGAAATTACATTTGTTTGAAACATATATCCTTGATAAGTCCACATTGGCTGCTTATCACCAGGGATCCAGGTTTTCCATTTCCCACAGAAAATCATGGACTTTCTTCTTTAAAGGAGAAAAACCCAGGAATCTGTGGGTTACCCCTTGCAGGCTGGGAGAGGTCCGGAGAGGTCCAGCCTGCAAGGGGTGCTTGGGGATGGGAGGACTGGGAGGAGGGCAATCAGAGGCAGGGGGCTATGTGCATGTGTGACTGCACAGATGTACATGGCTGGCAATGCAACCAGGAAGCACAGTGGAGAGCATCTCCCACATCTCCCTGCAGGTAAGTCTATGGGGGTAACATAGGAAATGCATGGAGAGGGACAGGGGGTACATAGGCGATGTGGGGTGCACAGGTGATGCGTGAGAGCTTGGGAGGCACAGGCAGCACATGAAGGGGAATGGGGGAGCACGTACCCTCCCATGCCCCATGTCACCTATGGCATCCCCTTTGCCCACACTGAGGGGACTGGGGGCAGGGAGTGTGGGGTACCAGCAGGGCTACAGCATTGGGGGAGCTGTGGGTTGGGAGCAAGGGCACCAGCAGGGCTGGAGAGGGGGTGGGAAATTGTGGGTTGGGCATGAAGGGCAATGGCACAGGCAGGGTACTGGCATATCAGGGCTTCTTAGTGCCACAACACAGCAGGAGGGATAGCTGCAGCTGGTGAGTGGAGAAGGTAGGGGGAGCTCTGATTTTCCATGATAAAAAAAAGCAAAGTCGAACACCAAAATATATAGGTATTTAGAATGTATTTTAATATAAGGATTAAGGTACTGGTATGCTTCCAAACTGCTTTAAAATTGTAAATATATCAATAAAACATTGTGTTCAACTGATACCAATAAGTATAGTTTCATTTTAATTGCAAAAAACCCATATATTTGCGGGGTTTTAATCCAAGAAGTTTGGATTTTTTTTTTCAACAGAGAAAGCCAGGAACCCTGCTTATTACTTTATAATTTTGCAGTTACTTACAGACTTTGTTCCAGAATTTTTCTAGGGATCCAAGTTAGGCCGATTTGTCTAAACATTTTCTTAAATCTCTTTCCTCTCAAATTTCAGAGTTTTAACATTAACAAGACTCAATGAGCCAAATTCATCTTTGATACAACTCCACTTCAACTGGGATTGAATATATCCCTGCTAAGTGTAAATTCTATGCTAGATAAATCAAGATGCTAAATATATGAAGATTCACACTCCCACAGAAACAGCAGAAAATAAAAGGTTGGAATCTTAAAATAGCCAAAGAATGATTAAAATTCTTAGTGATTTCAGGATGAAGCAAAGAAATCAGAACGACTAGGAATAAGCTGCACGAAGCAGCTCTGTAAGTGCATATTTCAACATGAACAAGGCTATGAGCAAACAGCTTGAAGTATCTCTTCCATCTATCTAGCCACCCACACACTTCCAAGATTAAGAACAAAATCTTATTCATCACTCTGTCCTTTTAAAGGGACATATTTTGTTTAGAGTTAGAATTTGGCCTGTCTTTAAAATGATAAAATAGGGAAAAGGAAGTTTTTTAGATTGTGTGCAGTTACAGACCTGTGGTCCACTTACTCCAGTATCTCACCTTCAACAGCAGTCATCACAACATGCTAGAGACAAAGGTGCAAGAAACCCACAGAAGGCAGATAAGAGAAAATCTGACTTACGTGAAAGTTACATCTTTACTTTAGTAGCTAAAAACTGTCAAACTCTGAAATACGAAGTTTAACCCCCATAATACTTTTAACATTAAGTATTATAACTCTTGATATTCCTGTTATCTCTGTAAATATCCAACCCCTCTTGCTAAATTCTTGATCTCAGTAATTTGTGACAATCTGTTTCAAAGTCCAAACACAAGTATGAAAAGACAGCTCAATGTAAAAACATTAAAACTGAAATTTGGAGGCTATAAAGCATAGTTATTAAGTAAGGGCGTTGTTACATGTTGCACTTGAGCTGCTTAAATGTCAATCAGTGTTAGTGCTAGCTAGAATTTGGCACAGTTGCACCTTAAGGATAAAAGCCTTCTCTGACTGACCCTGCCTGCACAGCTGTGAAGTTTTGTTTGGGTAAAAAGTCTATGAAGGTAACTGTTATCAATGGTACTATGCCTCTACGGCAGTGATTCTCAGCCAGGGTACCACTGTACCCTGGAGTGCCTTCAGGTCCTTTGAAGGGTGCCATGGGGTGCCATGTAATGTTAGTGCTGTTAGGTGTGCAAATGTGATTCACAAAACAATCCAAGAGATTTCAAATAGGAATTCATTGTGTTAAACACATTCTGATCTGCTGTGATCTCTCTGAATTCTCTGCAACAGAAAAATTACCCTATTATTTGTCCTTAGTCAAAAAATGAGTGAAAAATAAGAGCTGGTATTTTCCAAGGAGTGCCTTGTGTCTAACTAGGGGTGTATTGGGTCTAACAATGTATGTTTTGAGTCAAGAAAGGTTTAGAACTGCTGCTCTAAGAGCCTGATCCTATGATATGCTGACTGATAAAAGCTGAAGGTGTTCAGCACTTCTCATGATCAGATATCTGGAATTAAGTAACACCCAGAGAACTGTTCAGTACAAGATTCTTATTATTATTCATCTCGATTTGTTTGTCCATCTCGGATTCTAGAAGCACATAATCAACATACATGTTTTTTGAGAGTTTTTTTTAATGGTTATTGCTAGCAATACTCTTTCATTAACAATCAGAGTTGGAAGGAAAAGCTATGCCAAGATCACATTTTCAAATATATACTACCTTCATGCCTAGGCTCAAGACAGAAAGTAAAATATAAACAATTAGGAAAAATAAATTAGGTTCTTAAAAACTTTTAAATAATGCTTTTGGTTTTTATAACATACAATACTGTTAGTATATGAAATGAAATGTTTTTAAATCATGATTTTATTCTGCCAACATCCCTTTTCATTTACAAACTTACAGGTGCGCAAATAGAAATGGGAGAAGGAAATACTGTCTGGATGGCCAAGAATATTAGCAATGCAACACGGTGCCTTTTATCTCCACATCACCACTTCAAAACCAATCGCTTTCAGTAATGAAAGGAAATTCTCATTCAATTTCTATACACTGATCTAAATGAAGAAACACTGTGGTACAGTCTACTTCCTAAGACAAGATAAAAATAATATACACTTGGAGGAGATTAAATATCAGTGTTTTACAGATGGTGAAACTGAGACACAGAGGTGACAGACAGGTGTAGCTTTTCTCTTAGAGTTGTAATCAGCAAGGAACATTGACTCTGAAGAGTTCTTTCCCCACCTAAAGCACTGCTCCGATTAACATACTAGACCTCTCCAGTTACAGTAGGACAGTAAAACATTCCTCTAAAGAGAATTTAGAAATGCAATATGAATGTTGATTCTCAGGATGTCTATAATTTTCAGTATAAAATCAATACCAGTTGCTAAAAGTTCCTATGTATTATCAACATATGACAGTAATTAAACTGTGACTAATTTACTTTGAACCTCACTGAGAGAAATCTTTCAGACTGTTTGAAATAAAAAAATGACCAAAGACAATGCACATAAAAAACTCTTCAAAATCAACCTAATTATTGACCTCTTACAGTATCTCACTAACTACCACTATAGATATGAAAGAGTTTATAAAAAGCTAAAAGAATCAAAAGATAAGTATGAAACAACTCATCCTTGTGAGTAGTCATCCGTGTTTATATACAAACTCATAGAACTAACTACAGTATTAAAAAAAATGGTTTAAGTTTATATAAATACATAAATCAGTGGTTGTTAACTGGGGGACTACATACCCCTAGGGGTACTTAAAAAAGGTAGTAGGGAATACGCAGGCCACTTCATGTCACATGCAGGCAGGCAGGTGGGGACTGAACACACCCCGGTGCATGGCAGTGGCATCTCCCATGGCACATTCCCATGCTTCACCTCTTACCCGGGGGGGCGTGCTGGGTGCCACTGGCCCTATGCAGCACATTGAGGCGCCTCCTGGCCCCCCACCTCAGCTTGCTCTCCTGATTGGCCACCAAGCCACCAAGCTTAGCCAATAGCCGATGGTGAGGAGGCACCGGGGCCACCCCCTTCCTGTAGAACTGCAAGGGTCTGAATGGCAGGGAGGGAATGTGTTCTGTACCCACGCCTGGTGGCGCATGACTGGCTGGGCGCAAGGCCTGTCAGCAGCCCGTGGAGTCACATGCGCAGCTGGCTGTGGAAAAATGGCACAGGGCATGGCCATGGGGGTGGTGGTGTGACACATCATGGTGGGTGGTGGTGCCGGCTGCCTTGTGCAAGCCTCCCCCAGCCAGCTGGGCGGTACTGCTGCCCTTGCCACTCTCCCTCTGGGCCCTGCTGCTGGGAGTGATATGGTAGGTGGGACAGTGGCTGCACGGCCCCTGGCCCTGACAGACATGGCCCTGAGAGGGCACGATTCAGCCCCATCTCATGTGTGCAGCCAGCTGCACCTGGGGGCAGCCAGGGGCACCTCAGTGTTATTACCCCAGCTAGCAATGACTGTAGCTGCAGCTGATTCCCCTTGCGCCATAAAGGGCTTGTGTGGCTGTCCCGTGCTGAGGGGGCTCCACGTGCTCCTACCATGGGGGTACAGGTGGCACATTAAAAACAAGAAAAAATATAAAGGGGTACATGAGCTGAAACTCTGAGACAGAAGGGGTACTCCTGTTAAAACAGGTTGAAAACCCCTGACATAAAACCATTATTTGCAGAAGACAATTTTGTTCCTATTTTATCCTTTTCCTCAACATCTGAATGGAAAACAAACCACAGTAATGAACCATACATTCCCCTCAGTGTCCTTTGGCTCTCTTCTGTTCGACCATTTACCTTATTGGTATTTCATTCAAAGGGCAGTAGGAGTCTCCTGGTTTGTTTTCTGTTTAAATTCAAGGCAACAAATCCAGGATAAAAGTGTTCAATTTCACGTTATTCAGAATACGAAAGACTTATTATCAAATTATTTAACTTTGTGAAAGTAGTCACATCATTTGCTATAACTGTTAGAACGCCTTGTTTAAATCTTGTAAGATTTGAACAAAACTTTAGTAAATTTTTCCTAACAGAGTTTTTACTTTTTTATGTAGCTTCACTCCCAATGATACTATGTCAAAGATGGCTGTTGAGTAACTCCTGGAAGACCGATTCAGACTCAACGTTAGGAAAAACTTCTTCACAGTCAGGGTGTCCAGCCTGCGGAATAAGGTCCCTCCAGAATTGGTGCAATCACCTACCCTGGAAATCTTCATGAGGAGACTAGTTATCTTTCCTGCTTCATGCAGGGGGCTGGACCCGATGAGATTCCAAGGTCCCTTCCAGCCTTACAATCTATGAATCTATGAAAGATTCTCTCTGTTCTTTTAAACAAAGGTTTGAGCCAACTTTGTTGCTCGTAAGTGTTAGCCAAAGAGGGCAAGCTGATAAACCTAAGGTGTTCCCAGAGAGGACTGAATGCTCCACCTGATGTGTTTTTAAAGGTCAAGTCAGGTGCCAGGTAGCACCATACTGAGGCAGGCTGGGCTCATACCATGTGCACTAAAGAAGTAGTGTAGCCATCTTAGTACAGCACGACTTCCGCACATCAATGAGCTCTCCCTTTCAGCAGACACAAAATTTTCCAGTACAGATACTGACATTCTTAGCATCCATTAAAATGTGTATTTAATAAAATGGAAGCAACCTGGTAAAAAATATTTCTCAAAATGCCATTAAAGCAAATTCTATGAAAAGGTGCATTTACTGAAACATTCCAAGACTGCTGGACACTTGTGAAAATGAATGTAGTTGATTTAAATTAGAGATAAAAAAAAGTCACAGCTTTGAAAATATTAACCTGTAGTTCAGTAGGTCCTGGATATGACTGTAAACTACATCCAACTGGAGGGCTAGGTACAAATGTGATAGGGCTATTCATGGCAAGATAGCTCCTATGAAATACCACAACACTGCAGACTCCTGAGTAAGGGGAATTTAGGCCTCAAAACCCTAGCCCCCACTACCTTGCAAGTATTCCTCAGTTGGAAAAAGGCTAAGGACATCGCCCTGACAGAAATATGTCCTTTCTGAGGAATTAGGCAGTCAGCATCAGCTTTAATTTGTTGATCTCTGGAAGAAGCTAGAACCACAGAGGCACTGAAGGCATTTATACACATTCTCTGGGGTAGAGGAACAGGGTGCTTTAAATTAGAGAGGCTTTGAGAACTCCTCTAATTAAAGGATTTGCAGTGTCATGTGTATTCAGCAAATGGAGGCAGAGGTAGTTTAACTAAAGCTCATTCAACAAGCTTTAGTTAAAGCGCACTCAAACCACGGGCAACAGGGGGCTGGGGCTGGAGCCTGGCCATGGGCAGTGTGGGGCTAGGGCTGGGGCCAGTGCCCCCCCCAACAGCATTGAGCTGGGCCCCGCAGCAGCAAGGGGCTGAGGCTGCAGCAAGGGGCTGAGGCTGCAGCCAGGCCGTCGCCAGCACTGGGATGGGGCTGGCAGCAGCACTAGGCTGAGGCTGGGGCTGCGCAGGGCTGAGGCAGTGGCAGCAGTGGTGCTGCCAGCTAGGCCTGGGCCCACACAGTGCTGGGGCCCACCAACAGCATGTGGCTGGGGCCGTCAGCAGCGCCGGGATGGGACCAGGTCCCACACGGGCCCCAGCCCCATCCCCACGCTGCCAATGGCCCCGGCCCAGCAGCGCCACTGTGCTGGGGCCAGTGGCAAGTGAGGGCTGGGGCCGGGCCTGCTGGCATTCGGCACCACCGCTGCGGCTGGGGCCTGGGTCTGGCCTGGCACGGCCCCAGCTGGCTGCCGGGGTGGTTGGCAGCACCAGGATGGGGCCAAGGCCTGAGATGGTCCATGTCCATGGGTCCTGGCGCCGGCAGCAGCACTGTGCTGGGGCTGGCAGCAGCGGTGCCGGCCAGGGTCAGGCTCACCGGCAGCACATGGCCGGGCCCATGGCCTGCACAGGTCTACAGCCCTGGCCCCAGCCCTCACTGCCACCGGCCCCAGCCCACTGCTGCTGCTCGACCAGGGCCATCAGCAGCATCAGGATGAGGCCAGGACTGACGGCTGCCGATGGCCCCTGGCCCGGGGGCGGCACTGGGCCGGGGCTGGTAATGGTGCCAGGCTGGGTCTGGGGCCTGAGGGGCACTTACCTGGCTGGGGTCGGCAACAGCGCAAGGCTGCTCCATCTGGGCATGACTCTTTCTGCCCTGAGGGGTGGGAAGCAGTTTATGTGCCATGCCATATGCCACCTTCGCCACATGTGCCATAGGTTGCTGACTCCTGTGCTAAGCACACCAAGAGATTGAACAGCTTTTACCTGAGATGTCTGCTTAAGATCCTGAAAATAAAGTAGAAAGACAGAATACCAAACACAGAGATACTGGAGCACACAGGACTGACACATTTAGAAACCACTATCAAGAAGAAGAGGTTGCGATGGATCGACCATGTCAGGAGAATGGGAGGAGACCATATCCTTTAGAATATTTTGTATAGCAGGATTTGAGATGGCTCTAGAATGTGGGGTTGCCTTTTATGGCAGTACCATGCAAAAATTATATGAAGTTGTTCAATATCAACGTAGAAAGCTGGGAGGAGTGCGCAGAATCCTGTCTGATCTGGAGGGAACATCTGTCACTTGGTACAGAACAACATTAAGCAGCTTTGATCCAGAGGATGTAAACAAAGCAAGAAAGAAGAAAGCAGCATGCTGTAAATCCTGGACTCCAACACAGACAACATATGGGTCTGTGAAACTTGTAACATGACATGTCACTCTCAAACTGGGCTTGTCAGTCACAAATAGATTCATCAGGCATCTGACTAGATCTCTAACATGTACACTATGATCCAGAGCATTGACGGTTGTCAATAGCTATAGGTATGAAACTAATCTACGGACTTGAAAGAAAATTTATAACATGACTGAATTGCATTGGAAGCAATATAATTCTTAAGGATCATGAAAAGTATTCAAGATATCAATTCAGACTAAAAAGAACTTAAACTGTTAGTGAATTAGTTCTGGCTTCCATAGCACTCTGCCCCCTAAATTCAGAAGAAAGATCACATCAAGTGACAACGAATGCAATCAGTGGAACTAAGTCATTTCATCAGCAGAACAAATTTTGATTGTTTCTTTATACACACAGGGCAAGGCCATTGTCCCTGAAAGATCTTTCGCAAACTATTAATAATTTCCTGGGCTTCACCTAATCGCTAAAAGTTGATGACTCTACTGAGCTTGTATGTTAAAAGATGTAAAAAGGTGGGTACTGATATGCTCTACAGTTCTAAAACCTGTTTTAAAGAATCTGTTGGGGAGTGATGGGGAGAGACGGACCAACAGAATCTTAGCACCAGATCAAAATCAACCACATAGGTGCCTCCACTTAAGTAGCGCAACACCTAAAATATAGATGTCTTGCTCCAGGCACTACGCCCATTCCACTGCTCTTACTATTACAGAGTTGCTAGAGTTAGTTCAAAAGCCATTCAAGAAATCAGGGACTTACATGGACTTAAAGTGTTGCCTAGCACTGATCTAGACTGCAATGGGCCCTAAGCAGGATTTACACATCTTGGGCTGCTTAAGGATGTTAAAAAAAACCCAAACCACACTTTACTGGAAGTAGCAGCGCATTAGTTTGACCTCACTGTCCAGCATTTGTATAGATTGGGTCCTTCAGTGGGGCTTTTTGGTGCTTTTATCTGAAGCTGATTCAATCAGCTCTTACATAAAAGCACCAAAAAAGCTCCACTAAGGTGTCCAATCTATACAGATGTTGGGCAAGCCAGGTCCAACGAACATGCTGCCTCTTCTAGGCACGTGTTGGGCTTGGTGTAAGAGTGCGCTGAGTTTAAAATAAAGCAGCAGGGGTTTTTTGTTTTGTTTTGGGGGTAGGGGGGGTTCACCTTTGTAAGCAGCCTAGGTGTCTGGTTTAGATAGCTTTGGAGAATTTGAAGTAGCCCAAAGTCTAGGCTCCCAGGAAAATTTTCAGGCCAAAATGCGTGACCCTAATGAATATAAAGACACAATTTTGCATCTGATAGCATGGATTTAATGTGGACTGGTTTTTGTTACTTAGGGCATGTTTACAACTGTAGAAGTTTCACAGAAATTTCAATTATAGCTTGGTCATTCATATATTCTTCCTTATGTTGATAAAAGTTTCACAGGATATTTATGAATGGCAAAACTGATAAGAAAAGAAATAGTAATAATTTTCAGCTGAGGCACTATAGTGGAGGGAATCACTGATATTTTGGAACTATTTAAAGAAGTGGTCAAGTTGAGAATGGTTTATAGTTATGATTTGTTTTTGGTTTTTTTACCAAATTTACTATAATATGAATATAAAGGTGTGTTTTCCTTAATGAAATAACTTCTCCATTCAAGATCCTAACAACAGGTTTCCATCTTCTCTAGACAAGCAAATAACTAAATCATTGTAGAGTATGGCTTTGGTTCCAGGTTCTTGGGAAGGAGTAAAGAATTATTCTTTTTGCTTATTAGCCATACATACATTTCCAGAAAGTTTTGACTGCTAACTTAATTGCTTGACTGGGTTTTGTTCTAACAAGTCAAGTGTAAGTGGAGGTACAACCACTACTTCTTCAAAGCAGCTACAACTTCATGATGTTCCTGGGGCTCAGTGCTCAGTGCAACCAAAAGGGCAGTATTGACTTAAGACACTGAATCATATGCATGAGCAGGACATGGGTACATGGACTGGATAGTGGATTGAAAGGCTAATGAAGCAGCAGCTAACAGGTAGTATGTGGGGGGGAAAGGATCTTACTGCAGAGACCATTCTAGGAGCAAAAAGAAAAAAAATCTTCCTTTAAGCAAAGCTAAATGCAAACACTAAACAGAGAAGACAGCTTCTGGCTTTCTCTTTTATTTTTGGAAGGTTATTCTGCCTTCACAGGCCCCAAGTCAAAATGATTACAGAATTTTGTGGAGCCAAATACCAATGAGAATCATGAAACCAGGGGAAAATAAATCCTGTAATGTGGCATTGGACAAGATGAAGAAATTCTGAGCCCTTGTTACTATAATATTGGAACACCTTCCAGAAGTGCATTGTGATATCTTTCACATGTATCATATGACTTCACTTTTTACCCCATATGAAATCATATATGATTTTGCTTTTTCTACATTTGCTCCGAAGTTTGCAACTTCATGGGAACATGCCAACATACCTCTATGCTGCAGTCCACTTTCAAACAAGGAACAAAAGTCTCTTGCTGAATGCTGAAACTATTTTATGGATTCCAATTGTTCAAAATCCAGTGAAAAGGGCAGAGACCTTAAGGATGTTTTCAGTGGTCCTCAGTGGCCTAGTTGGGTATCTCTGTGCTGCGGGCACAGGCGGCCTCACAGAGTAGCCAGTGCTGCTGGGCTAGCAGCAGAAACTGTTATTTTTGCACTCCCTCTGCCACTAAGTCAGCACGTTTTTGTGGGGTAAAACTTAGAAAAATGTAACCAAGTGTAAATGAAAACAGGACTATTTGCTTGAAACTGCAGAGCATCAACCATGTATGAATAGTCACCTTCTTTGCTATAATCTGACCAGTGAATCATCTGAACCCCAATGAAAGAAAGCTGACTATGAGGGGCAGCATCTCTGTAGTTTACACCTGCACATTCTTCTGCAAGTTATGTCTCTATTTGGCATCTCAAATTCGTGAGTTTTGGCTTGCAGGCTGCCCTTTGGAGAATACCATCACTTCTTCTAAATATACTCTCAACCTAAGCTCCACAGAGAAAACACAGTACAACAGATAACATTTTGTTTCACTGTCCATGCTAAATGAAATACTAAAAGTAAACAAACAGAAATAATTAAATACAACAAATTTGTTTAAACTTTAATTAGACAAGCTATCAAAACACAATTTTTATCTTAGCAATTTTCCTTTAACATTTAACCATAGTGTGATAGACAACTGAACAAAGAGATGAGGTTACAAAAGATAATAAGGATACAATTAAATCTGACATAAGTGGTGGTGTTCTTATAGGAATTTCTTACAAGTCACAGTAAAAATGAAATGTAGTTTTGAATCTATACCATGACCGGTGACAAGGGAATACTGATCTGCGTACACGTATGATTTACTGTATAATGGAATGCTCATATTCTTACAGGCCAAATCTATAGAACTGTTTATGAAGATTTATAAGCAAGTACCATAGAATATCATCATGTCCATAATGCATTATCAAGGATGTAAATTATAGGAATAAACTTTAGGCAGAAAAGAAAGATTTTTTAATCTTGAAACATTGCTTGTTACAGGCAAAATCTGAGCCTTTGCTGCTGAATGGAATGACAGGCTGAGTGGAGGGACAGCATCTTCTGTGGGGGGGGGGGGAGGGTCAACCTCTAGCACAAATGCCACAAGTGGCACAGGCAGCCTTTGTGTGTGGCACATGGGTAACTAGAAAGGGAACAGGAAGCACAGTGGCAGATAGGGCAGGCAGCAGAGAGCAGAGCATCAGGTTTAGGCAGAGAGCAAAGGACATGGAGCAGAACACAGAGCAATAGATCAGGCAGGGGAAGGGAATGGGAGTAGTATTCTGGGAAGTTACAATACTAATCTATGGCATGCTGACCAAAAAGTTGGGCCCCCACTGTTCTTTGATTTAATCCCAGACTGAAATAATCCAAGAAACACCTGCCTAAGAAAATTACTGATTTTTCAAAGTATTTGCTTCATTTGTCCTTTTTTTTTTATCTTAAGAACAGTTTCCTTTAATATTAATTGCTCTTTAGCCTCATATATATTGTTACCTACCTCTAAATTTTGGCTTAACATATGTAAGCCCAAAACTGTTTGATCTATTTGATCTTATTTTCCTATATTGTGAAAACTGCTTTTAAAAAATAGTTATCACAATATAATATGGGAAGAAACAAGAACCTATTGTGACCATCTTTAAATCTCATTAGTCAGCATACTGGGCTGGATTGGTAGGTATGTTTCCAGTAGGTCAAGGAAAGTGATTATTCCCCTCTATTCAGCACTAGTGAAGCTACATCTGAAGTACTATATTCAGTTCTGGGCCCCCCACTACAGACAGGATGCAGACAAATAGGAGAGAATCCAGTGGAGGGCATCAGAAATGGTGAGGGGCTGGGGGACATGACTTATGAGGACAAGCTGATCTAACTGGGCTTACTTAGCTTAGACAAGAGAAGACTAAGGAGGGATTTAATGGCAGCCTTCAACGACTTGAAGTGAGGTTCAAAAGAGGTTGGAGCTAGACTCTTTTCAGTGGTGGCAGATGACACAACAAAGAGCAATGGTCTCAAGTTGCAGTAAGGGAAGTTTAGGTTAGATATTAGTACGAATTTTCTCACTAGGAAGGGAGTAAAACACTAGAACAGGTTACCCAGGGAGGTGGTGAAATCTGCATCCTTAGAAGTTTTTAAGACCTGGCTAGACAAAGCTTTGGCTGGGATGATCTAAGTTGGGGATGGTCCTGCTTTGAGCAGAGGGCTGGACTGCATGACCTCCTGAGGTCCCTTCCAACCCTAATTTTCTATGATTCTGTGATTCATTACTGGCAGGATTTTGTTTTCTTTTGGTTTTATATATACTGGCTGATCATTTGATTAGAAACAGAAGGAAAAAACATTAGTAGAATACTTAAATTTGCATAACTTAATTATAATAAAACATTTTAAATATGAATGGATGACTAGGAGACCCATTACAGATTACTGATTAGGCAAACAAATATGATTAAAAACATAGGTTGCTACATTACCAAATTAAAATGTGTTCATTTAATTTTGTCAATTTATGTTGATTTATTATACCATTTCACACGCAATATCATTACATGAACGATTAATAAAATGAACCCTTTCTGTGATAGAATGTTTGCAAGAATAAATTGGTTCACCCTCGTGTTTGTGGACTGAAAGAATTAACAGCTTGACAGTACTCTGTACTTCAGAGTAAGTTTAATCTTTATGAGATGACGTGTACATTACAGATCACTTTGGCAGTACAAAATAGATACTCTACTGCACAATGAAGATTTAGTCAGGATTACTTCCACATAATACATACTTGGAATTTCATGAATTAGAACAGGGGTGATCAACCCCCAGCCCATGAGATATATCTGGCCTGCAATACCAGGTCATCTGGCAAACAGGGATCCCCACTGCTCCCCTGCTGCCAAATTTCTGAACCCATGGGGAACCCCGAGCTCTGTGTGCTGGATAGGGTGCCCAATCCCAGTGTGCAAAACTAGGAGGGGGCAGCACTGGGCCCCAATTCCCAGTCCCAGTGTGTGTGGGGCAGAAGTAGGCTACATCAGGCCTCTGGGATCCAATCCTGGTGCTTGTGGGCAGGAGGGGGTGGTGCTGAGTCCCATGGCCTGATCCTGGCACACAGGGCTCAAGCCAACCTGCAGACAGTCCTCGAATCTCTCTTCTGGCTCAAAGGGACAAAACCCTGTAAGCCACAGAGGATTTTCTTTTGCCTAAGGCCCAATTCAAGATAAAAGCCTAAGGACAACTTTTCTGTAATGATATACTGCCCATTAGAGCTTAGAGCCTGAAACTCCATGATCTTCTAACATAACATATAGACATGTACAATATGACCTTCAAGTACAATTGATAATTTAAGATCCCCTCCAGGGCATTGAGGTGCCATAAAAAAACTTGAAAAAAAACAAGTGCACGTCTCATGAAACATTAAACACCAAATTATAGGGAAAGAGAAGGACAGAGGCTTACATATCCACATTATTTTTTCCAAAGTTTTCTGTATCCTGGACATACTTAGGTAACAGCCCACAAGAGAAGTACTATATTTTCTTGTATTCAAATCCAGAAAATAAAAAACATATCTTGTTTTTGGAAGGCAGAATATAGAAACAGATTTTTTCAGTCTTGGCCACTGTATGATAGAGTAAATCCTCCTGGAAACTATATAGAGCGTCCAGGAAATGGGGCATCAGGGACTTCCTGGTGTGGAAGACTGTCTCCTGTGATACCACATTTCATGGACACTATGTTTCCAGGGGGATTTACTCTATGGTATGCAACGTTAAATCCCAGACCCTTGCAAGGGCAGTAGCAAGATTATTAGCTCTTTACTGTAAGTAGTTTTTATACAAGTCTGAAAATAAAGTATTGTTTCCACATTGCAAGCCTCATCAAGAGACTAACAGCCCAGTTGTTACTTTAAGTACAAGCTACAGTGCTTAACCATTAACTACAACTGTGATTGGGTTAAGGTAAGACAGGGGCAGGCAAAATACAGCCCGTGGGCCAGATCCAGTTCACCAAGAACTTTCATCCAGCCTGCAGTGCCCCGCCCCCCACAACAAATTGCACCACCACAGTGCTTCCATTGATGAGGGTGGGAACAAGGCACCCAGATGGACACAGACCCAGACATACCTTATTGTGCCTCACTCCCACCTTCATGGGTGGTAGGGCAGAGCCCAGCCAGCACACAGCTTCTGGGTGGGGCAGCTACTGCCGCCCCCGGGGACCTGCTCTGCTCTCCAGGTCTTCTGCTGGCTCCAGGCAGCAGGTAGGGAAGTGGCAGGTGCAGGACTTCCCACAACCCCACACATAAAAACACCTCCCAACATACACTATACCTCCCCACACACACAGTCACAACCCTTCACAACTCCCCCTACAAACACATCCCACCCACACCCCACCATACACACCCACACACCCTACTCACATCGCCCATTCACACCCCACACCCATGCCCCACCATACACCCCCCCAATATACAAGACTAAGAATTTTTGAGTTATTATTCAATTACCTCTATATTCGGTACACAAACACAAATCATGACAAAAATATTTTTTGTAATAAAATTTTAAAATGTTATAGTATATGATTTGTGTATGATTTGTTTTTTTTTTCTGGTTCTAAGATTGCACCCCCCTCCCCAAAAGGAGTATTTCCAGGGGGCAAGGAGAGAGACCTCCAATGGCAAAGGTCAGGGTTAGGGGTGGGACTTCAGATCCAAAGTGGTGAAAAGGGGGTGGGGCAACCATCAAGAGGTAGGGTTACCCATGTGGCCCTCAACAGCTCACCAAAACTTGTTAAGTGGCCCTCTGAAATAATTGCTCACCCCTGATATAAGACTTTAGTCTGCTGAGCAGACACAAGCGGCAGCTCTCTTGGCAGCTGCATGTCATGCAGCGTCTCCAGACATGCTTCTTTTCCAGCAAGGAAAACATCTTCCCTGCTTAAAACATGCACCCAATTTTGGGGACTGTTTTTTGGGGGGGAAAGATGTGTTGTATGTTATAAAATATGATATTTCAGTACCATATAAAATATCTTAATAGAGCTCACACTCAGTACCAAATCCACAACCATTACCAGGAATTCCAGAAAGTCTGGAACTGGAAGACCAAAAAAATACATTGATTATTGCTCATCTACTCTAAAATTTAAAAAGCTTCCAAGTTTCTAGAAGTAGGAAGTAGATTAGATTTGGAAATTTGACATGATTGACATGGCTATTTGAGGGAGTGTGTAGCCATTTGCCATACCCAGTCTACGTTCAGGAAGCTTACTTTAAACCATGTGAACATAGAGCAGGAGTGGCACAAAGGTAAACTGGAATAAGTAATTTGGGGTGGGGAAAGAAGGGGCCTAGTGATTCCACTGGGAGGTCTGGCAGGACCCAGTGGGGAAAAGGGTGGTTGCCTAGTCAGTGCAGGAGGTTGGGGGCCTAAAATAGCCCAGTCAGGGTCAGAACAGATAGAAATAGCAGAGCTTTGGGGCTGGGGCAAGCAAATGGGCTTTTCCAGATCCAGGGCTACACTGCGAACATGTACAAGTGAACTAACTTAGATCAGGCACATCATTTCTGGGATGATTTGAGCCCTCTACACACCTGAATGATTGGGCATTTAGATCAACCTAACCCTTGTTAGGTCAATCCCAATGTACATAATGCTTGCACATGCCCTACTTTTCTGTTTGACTCCTTTATAGTGAAGCTATAATTCCAGTTCCAGTAGGATCAGTTCTATCCTGATGATATCCTTTGTGTCTAGTAATTTAATGAAAGATTTTTGAAATACATGCGATAATGCCTATTTGGTTTGTCTTGGGCTATAGGAAATAACCTTTCCTGAAGCCCTTATGATCTTCTGAATTATAAGCCATGAAACAAAAATAGACAAAAACTTCAGTGAATTACTAAACATGCCTGTTATTGTTGTAAAAGCTCTGAAAACATACTTTGTGTAGGCAACCTTAATTCTGGTTATCCCAGAAAAATAAGAAAGGGGTGGGAGACCCCTCCCACAGCATAGGTTGTAGTGAGGACAGCTTGCCATGACAAGAAGAAAAGCCCTGAGAACAGGGCAAACTTACTTCCCCCAGGTACAGTCAGGCCAGACAAGTGACAGAAGGAAGGAGCACCCACATAGTTCATCAGGCACTTTTCTCTGAGGCTAGGGCCAGTGTGGCCCAATTACATCATCAAGGAACACTGCCCAGCTGGGACAAAAGCTTGTGGTGGGGAATCAGCTAGAGGGATGCAGCAGGGAAGTGGCTGTGGAACCATCCCCCGAGTCAAGCAGCAGCCTCCTTGGAAGGGCCAGAAGGACCCAGAAGAAGGGTCCAGGGCTCAATTAAAAGGCACATGTCACCTCAGACAGCAAGGGAGTCAGTCTGGAGGAGGACGCCGAGGGATGGCAAAGCCGTCAGACACAGGACGCGTGAGTGGGGAGTGGGTTGAGGCCTCTCCCTCAAGTTTTGGTTATCTATTTATTTTTTGTTTTACTTTGAAGCCCTGGGACCAAGAGAAAGGCCAAAGGACTGCTGCTGAGGGCCGGGGCCACTCAGGGGATCCTGATGATGATAGGCCAGACCCATCTTCGAGGCTGCCTCACCAACACAAGTATATCATGTGCTGGGGGAAGAAAACTGCTATTACCACCAAGGGCCAGAATGGTAGAGAAGGAATGGGACGTGACATCTAGGCAGAGTTGAACTGTCCATCATTTGGCTGTCCCAATAGGTTGGCCCATGGCTGGGGTGTAGGAGAGGTGGAGCCCCAGGGAACACTCAGTAGTGACAACACCTGATGCATTCTCTGCTGTGGTAGGGAATCTCACTACCAAACATAATATCCAAGATGTGGCAGGACAGTATCGGGGCATCCTTCAGGGAGAATGTGACCATACATCGCAGGAACAGCCTCCGTGGCAGACCCCTAGCACCTGCTCCAGGCCTGCAGGAAAGACGCTCCATGAAGCCAGGTGAGTACACTAGCATTTCCTGATTTTTGAGGGGAAAAAGTTATTTTAATGGAGATTTTGTTGCTGTGCTTTGAAATGGACCTACAAGATCTAGATACTTGACTATGTTTGCTTTTCACTGCAAATTTGGAAGGTGCTCTCATGAATTCTACTCCAGTGCTGGTCCAATGCCAGGCTGTGGGCAGCCAGATCTGTGGGTCAACTCAGGGTCAGGAGAAGCCAGTAACTCAAAAGCAAGGAGATCTGTCCAGGAAACCAAGCTAGAGATCCAAAGGGTCAGAGAGAGTGTGAGGTCAGGAGGCTAGATGGATCAGGTATCCACAGAATCTTTTACAGTCAGTAGCAGCTAGGGGTCCACCGATAAAGATATTTTGGGCCAATATTGATGGCTGATTACTGACCAGCCATATCGGCTGATACCAAACCAATTACCAATATGCAGGCCGGCAGCTTGGAGAGCAGTGTCCAGCTGATAAGTCTGTTAGAACAAGGAGCGTGGAGAGGGAAAGGGAGTGGGGCGGGGCAGTTCGAGGCCTCTGCAGTGAGGCAGGGAGTGGAGCTGGGATTGAGGAAAGTGCTGCCCAGCCGGGGTGGGGAAGGGCATGGGATGGAACTAGTGGCTTGTCCAGGGATGGTGGGGGGCATCTCTCACCACTGCACATCCCCGGGAGAGGCATGGTGGGGCATGTGACATCCCAGATCTGTGAATTGGGAGAGGGCATGCCTGGAGCTGCTGCAGCTTCTTCCCTGTGGCTCTGCTTGGGTGGAGTGGGGCAGATGGCAGCAGCACTGGCTGAGGAGTGGCTGACAAATTTTAAGGTGGCTTTAACCTCCCCTGTATCTCCTGTCCAAGTGCTGCTGCCACCCACCCTGCCCCACCTGGCACAAGCACAGCCACTGGGAAAAGGCTGGAGCAGCTCCAGCCCTGAGCACACAGCTGCAGCCCACCCTTGCCCTGCGCACAGATCTGGGAGGGGCACATAGCCCCCAAGCCTCCCTGGGGGTGTGCACAGAAGTGGGAGCTGCCCCTCTCGCACACCCCAGATGAGCCACTG
>NW_017728947.1:45649845-45670245 GCF_001723895.1 Crocodylus porosus | reverse complement strand
CCCCAGCCCCAGCCCCACTCCCTCCTTCAATGCAGGGGGCTCAATCTGCCCAAGCCCAATCTGCCTTCCCTCTCCCATGCCCCTTCTCCCCCCTATTTACCAGCTGGACACTGCTCTCCACGCTGTTGAGCTGTACTCCTGGCTGTGTGAATGCTGCTGCTGAACACATGCACGCAATCTTTACTGGCAACATTATCAGCCATATCACCCAAAAAAGGCCGACTGCCAATAATGTCAATTTTTCTTTTATCGGTATGGATATGATATGGACCAATGTATCAGTGCACCTCTAGCAGCAGCACAATCCAAGGGGACAGCAGCAAAGGCACAAGGCTGCACCTTGTAGCCCAGACATTTCCCCTTCCAGGTCAGGATCTTGCATGGGAAAAGGTAAAAGGTTGGCTGGCCTACACTGGCCAGTGGTGGCAGGAAGTAAGCATATGCCTAGGCTCAGATTAAGTGTTTTGGCTACTTGCGTCTGGCCCAGTGTTCTGTTGGGGAACTGGGCTGAGCTGCTGGATTTAACTTTTTACATTATACTCATTGGAAAAATCATTCCAACTCTGGCAGCCAGAAACATGGTTTTCTATGTATCCTCAATTTAAGCAACATTAAAAACTGTGCAATTTGGCAGTATATTTGGACTTTGATCATTTTTAAAGTACAACAGTGACTTTATGGAGACTTAATCCTCAGCCAAGAGTTAGTTTAACTTCTGTCCCCAATTTTCAAGCAACTTACTGACTGGTATTTATTACACCCCATTACATATTCCTCAGATTATTTAAAATCTGAGGCCAACTGAATGTATAACATGTTCTAAGCCTTTTGTGAAAGCAGTGCAGAATCTTTAGGATTAAAAAAAAGTTATTTAAAAATATTTAGGTGGACCAAATCATTTATCTATAAGGGGTCTATTATATTTAGTATTTATTACCTGCAGAGTGATCCTTCTCTGGAGGATCCACTGATTAGGAAGGGAGGTTTTAAATAAATGCAGAAATTGCCATGGTGATGATATCTTACATAACTTCACAACCATTTACTCAACAGGGTCTAGTCCTTCAACATACCCATGTGGGCAAGTCCATTCAGATAACAGATGCAACAAGGGTAGGTGTTTGTTAGTGCAATTTAAAATGACAAAGTTTAGTAACGGAAAGATTTTGAAGAATAATGTCAGTACATACGTTTTAGTTTACATGTTATTTGCAAACTATTTACCATGACTATTGCCTTGAGTTTTTTTACCTACACCATGTGACCGTTCATATGGCATTGTCCCCCCAAATTGATCTTAAGATGGCTTCACTTCTGGTGTTAATACTGATGTGAATAGTCACACATTTATTTAAAAATATGTATGCACAAAAAAATCTAAAAAAAAAAAACACATTTTCTCTCTGTAATAAGTCTTCCAACAAAATCTTGCATGTCATTTGTTTTTTAAAGATACATGAATAGTAGAGCTGTGCAACATTTCACCAGCTGTTTTGTTTCAATGCTGTTTTGACTCGTTTCAAGCTCAGAACAGCGAAATTGAAACAAAATGAAGGGCTTTGAAACAGCCTCGAAACAAAATGAAATGAGGGCAGTTGAAACATTTCGAGTTTCAAAGCTGAAGCTGGGCCTGCCTGCAGGGAAACAAAGTAAGGAAAGGGAGGGGGAAGAGTAGGAAAGGACTGCTCTGGTATTGACTGTGTAGCTGGCCAGTGACTGTCACCCTTCCCTGAGGTCCCTTCCAATCCCAATGCTCTGGGGGAGGGATGGAAAAACAGCATAAAAAACAGAACCATTTGAACTGAGCTGCTTTCTGCCTTGGGACCAGTTACTGAGCTGTCTTCCAGAAGCTCAGCAGCATTAGACAACAAAGCCTACCAGTTATTTCCTACTTGCTAGTCTAGCAAGTGGGATTCAACAAGACCTTCTGCTTTCTTTCTGTACCCTTTTATTATTACATTCAATGATTGATTCCTTTCAATTTATTCCTCCCTCAAAATCCTCTTTTTGTTTAGTCTATTTTGATTCTTTTCAAATCTGTGCTTTCTCTCACAGTGTGCATTCGATTCACTGAGCAGGGAAGCACAGCATAATTGTATTGCATATTATAATATAGAATTTATATAGGAAAATACATAATTTATATATTTTTATTTTATTACATAAAGACATACAAACAAACATACATAACATAAATACACATACATATATACCTACTACCTAGGAGGCTGATGAAGTGCAGTTCATAGGCTCGTCTGTGAAAAGTAGCTTGTAAATTCCCTTTGAGGATGAGGTCTGAGAGATTGGAGACAGGTAGTGTTCTGTTCTTGTCTTTGATAGATTTTTGGTGTGCGCTCATTCTGGCGCGCAGTGGTTGCTTGCTGCCTACACATATTTTCCATCAGGGCACTTGGTGTACTGTATATGTATTATATTGTGAAAATATCTCCATACTGAAGATATTGTTGGCAGGTTTTGTGTGTCTTATCATGGCACGGGCTGGATCCATTTGGTGTGTTTTGAGCTGTAGAAAGCTGGCTTCTGGTGATGAGGTTAGTGAGGTTCAGTACCTGTTTGAATTTACAAACCACTTTTCACAGATGAGCCTCTGAACTGTACTTCATCAATCTCCTAGATACAGAAACTCCTACAACCTGCCAGACATCTGACTCCCCACGTACCTCTCCACTTTTACCTGCACTGCTACATCCTCCTCCCCCACAGCCTGTCCCTCACCCCGACACCTCCATTTCCATTTTCAGTGACTGGCTTTCTTGCCTGCATTGCACGCCAGCCTCTGATTTCTTTACTACTGCTTCCATCCAGGAACAGCAGATACACAAACTGCAGGTGCTTCCTCAGCCTGACAAAATGTTTTTCAACTCAAAACCTTGCTAAGATATATTTCTGTAATTATTCAGTTGGTCTACTAAAAGATACCAGATTATATTGACCCAAAAAACCTTGTCAACCAGTGCCAGGTCCTTAGACCAACACCCCTAGCACCTGTCCCTCATCAGCTGACCAGAAGGACGCAGGGCCCATGGCACATCTAAGTCCCAGGGCTGGGGCTGGGGCTGGGGCTGGCAGGGAGAGTTCTCTGGCAGCTGCTAGAGAAGAAGCTCCTGCATGAAAGGAAAGGAAGGCTCTGTGACAGTTTTGCTGCCTGAGATGCTGCTGGTTCTAGTGTGCTGCTTACTAAGTTATTACCTGCTGTTATTTAAAGTGGTGGACCATGCTGAGATTGTAGGGGAGGAGGAGACTTCATTGGGACATACTACTGTGTCGTGTAGAGGTCCCAGGGCTGGTGAGGGCATGCCTTAACACACACACAAAGTCACACATCATGAATTCTACTTGTCAGCAGCTTGAGGTGCAGTTTCCCAGAAATCCCTACACTTATCTCCTTGAAACTTGGCAGGCTTCATGGCCTCAGCAGGGTTTACCATCCCTGCTGTTTTCACCTCCCCTGCCGCCATGCCTTCACACTTACAACAGACATGAGTTTTGCTTTCAAGACTTTGAGGTGCAGTTTCCCAGAACCCACTAAATCTATCTCCTTGAAACTTGGCAGGCTTCATGCCCTCAAAAGGGGCTACCATCCCCGCTGTTTTCATCCAAATCTGCCAAAAAATGACAAAGTTCTGTGCTTCCCTATTATAGCCTATGGGCGAAACATCAAAGCAGCACTGAAACAGCAAAACAGTTTTGATGAAATGAAATGGAACAGTGCTTCAAAATGAAACGAAACTTGAAATGAAACACTGTCCCATCAAAACAGCAAAACGGAAGTCGAAACAAAATGGTGCTGTTTCACAAAGTCCTAATGAATAGCAATAAATTTACTGTTTTTATTTTATTGCTAAACATTTTAGTGGTATTTTCCCAGATCTATACATAATATAATATAGAAAGAGTAAACAGATTTGAAAAAAATCAGATCATACTGTAAGGACACAGAAACAGATGCTAGACTGGTACATTTATTGTCTTTATTACTTTGTTTTTATAGTTCATAACAATATGGTAGTCAAAATGCAAGTGCAAGGTAAAATTTGAAAGCAGAAATGTAATGGGTTCCTAATTTAAACTTTTATTCATATACTATCTTAATGAATGCAATGAAAACTTGTAAATCAAACTATTTTTTTTACATAAAATATTTGCATTTTAACTTTTAAATTAAAATATCAAAAAATAATAATTTAAAGAATGTACCTACATATATATAGTATGTATAGTACTATATAGAGTAGTATATAGTATGTAAAAGACACATGTAGATGGTAATTTAATAAGAAAGGCAGAGATCTTTAGAACGAGAAATTAATAATATTCAACATGTCCACGTAATATTTAAATATCCATCTAGCGTTTAGCATAAGGACAATTCATAAGGAACAGTAAAAAGATTTGTAAGTGTGAGCAAGCTGAAAGTTAATATAGTATTTTATTTTTATTCTTATAAGAAGAGAGCAGTCCCCATGTAAAAACAAATGTCCTTCACAAAGTTGTAATCTGTACCTCACTTTTGTACTCAGAGCTGATTGGGTTAGTGACATGACCTCTTGTTTTATGTTCGAACTTTAGTTCAATTCTCAATGTCTGAAAAACGTTTTTAAAATTGTATTTCTAGTTATCCACATGCTACCATATCTAGATAATTCTTTAAAAAAAAAAAATCAAGCAAAACATTTTAAAATAAGCTTTTATTAAAACTGCAGTTAACAGTGTAAAAAATGTCATAGATAATTTTTCTTACTCCATGGCATTCAAATTATATGCTGTTTATGGGCAAATAACATCTTAACTGCTGGAAAAGTTTAAGTCTACCTATATCACATGTCCTTGCAATCAGCACCGAAGCTGCCCTATGTGGACAGAAAAGAAAAAGTAGAATCTAATTCATTCTCTCAAATTTACACACTTCAGGTGAACCAGAAGTCAGGAGCTATCAGGTTATGAAAAACCAGCAGCTGCAACTGGAAGACATATGTTGAAGATTTGGGGGTATTTTAAACATCATTTTTCAAACAACAAAGACTTTTAAAAAATCTTCATATAAAAATTACAGCATTTTGTTAAAGCAAGAATGTTTTGTATGCACAGCATGAACAAATAGACAAAGCAATTCATAATTCTTGGCCCAGTGGGCTAAGCTGTAACATTTACTATTAAAAGCTGTCATAATGAAAAAAGATAAGTGGGAGAGAAAAAAAAAACACCCAACAAAAAAACCAAAAATACTTACCAAAAAAAAAAATGCAAACCGTGGAAAAACATTAGCTGGTTAGGGACACTCACAGTACTACAAGGTTCCAAGGTTATTAAATAGCTTCTTCCTTTCCCTACCACTGACCCCTCAGGAAGCAAATTTTTTACTGTGCTCAACTTCTCCACTCTGAAGGACCAGATGAGTAGCGTGGAGTCAGTCCAGAGGCCTAATCTAGCATGGGGTAGGTCTATGGGTGCACTGATGTGACTGTACATGCTGAATTCTACCACAACATGACCCCATGTGCCAAATCTAGCTGAGAAGCAATTACTTGCCAGAGCTATTTGGCATGTGGATCATGTCCTTTCAACCAGCAAGGCTCCCCATGCATGGTTCAAGAATTTTGGCACTGGGGGAACAGTGGCAGCTCTGGGAGCAATTAATGTTGCTACTGCTCCCCCACTGACCTCTGGAGAGCCCCATGGGCCAGATGACACATGTCCGTGGACTGGAGATTGAGCACTATTGCTGTACGACAAGGGAATGAAAGCTTACACACATTAATGGATATCAGAAAAAAAATGCAGCTCCAGGAGATCTGACAAAACTCATACAGTGAACTCAGTTATAATAATAAAATTGTAGTTTATTGTTAAAATAGTTGTTTAAGAAAGATGATGTATAAAGGCACATACTATTTTAAATTAACTTGTATCTTACCCCAAAATAAGTCAAAACCTTTGCAGATTCAACTCAAGGTTTCCACAGATATTAAGAAACTAATACAATCTGCGTAATTAAAGACACTAATCTGAATTTTAATTGAAAGTATTTTACATCTGGCCTCTGTTACGCTTAAAAGGAGAACAAGATAACTTAATGAATGCTGAAAATCACAGAGTGATGTCTTCAAAGAAATTGTTTTAAAATAATTACATGTATTTTATGTGGCAATAATTTTTTTTTAAGAAAGCAAATGTGATTGTACCTGATTATGCAGTGAAACAAGTTGTCCTTAATAGTTTACAATGAACTGATGACATGGCTTTTATAGTCCTTGTGACAAGCTCAGGTATTCTGCCTTCCCCAGGTTCCAACGCCCCTAGGGCCAGACTGGCCTGCCCATGTTCTCTGGTCTCCTCTATCTCCTGTCTCTCAGCTGCCATGGCTTGATGTTGCATATATGAAAGAGAGGCTGCCCACAGGGGCTGAGGTGACCTATTCCTTGGTGCCTTTTACTTCTCTGTCCTCATTCCCACAGGTGTACTTCCTCTTTAAAAGGGACTTAGTGGCTTTAGGGTCTAGAATCATGAGCTCCAGCTGCCTCTGCAGTCATGCCTATGCTTCACAGGTTACTTATTTGCCCCTTGTCAGGAATCTCTTGGTCCCAAATAGACAGTAGGCTTCTCAGGCCCCAAACCCTTGCTCAGGCTTCAGCCTTCTCAGCTTTTGCCCTTTTTATATGACTAAACCCCCTCAGTCCAGGTCCACTGCCTTGGACTCTGGGTTCCAGGGCCCCAGCCCCACATGTCTCTGATCAAAGCTAGTCTTTACAAACATAGAGTATCCCTGGCAACCTGCTCTGTTGTCTCTGGACCTTCCCTGCAGCCACACCTTGTCCTCTGGATATAAACTTAAATAAAGAAAAGAAAACTAAGACACCAGGGATTAACCATAAAGGCTGTAACTCCAACTCAACCCCCTCAAGGCCACTACTAATGTCGTCATTATAAGGCTTGGCCTCAATTCCCCCAGCCCTAGGGTACCTCCCTTCCCCCTGGCAGCCCGTTCTGCCTCCCAGCTCTTTCCCTTGCATCTTGCAGGCCTGGACTAAGAGAGTGGGTTTATATGCAGGCAACCTACACCCCTTCCGGTCAGCTGACTGTTGCCCCAGGAGATGTGCCCAGCATTTCCTACTTAGCCTAATAAGCTGTCGGACTGCTCTTACACTGCAGCTTTCCCAAGTTCATTAGCAGGCCCAGGCCTCAAGGCTGGAGTTCTTGTTGGGGCTGGCTGTAACGGCAGTGCTCCTGCAAGCTATGAAAGTCCTGCTCCCACTTCTATTTCAGTTAATAGGGTTAGGGTTCCTTGTTACCATTCTAAATATTGCAAAGGGCAAACGACTCTCAGACTGGATTTTGTTGTTAATCAGTTTGATCTGAATACTTAGTTTAGAGGAAAACAATCTGACAAGTAAAATCAAACAACAAGGAAGGGAAAACAGAGAGAGAGTGCTGAGAGCATTTTTTTCTGCATTTACCTTTTCTGATAATTATATTTTTCAAACTTGATCCAGAAAATTTTTCACTTTCCAAATCCTATCCTATGTTAGGGCCCACCAATGCTGCAAACCTTTGCCCATATGTAGACCTTACTCAGTTGAGCCATCTCTGTGTACTCAAGGGAATTACTTTATTCATTCGCCTGTTTGGGAAAATAAGTTAAGAAAACAATCATGGATGCTAAGAAAAGATTTTCAGCTCTTTATATGGAGCTCACACAATTAAATTCCACTGACTTCAATGGGGTTACTCATGTGAGTAACTGATTACCAGTTAAAGGATGCAATCAAGGCTTAATTCCAGCGAGCTGATATCAGCTAACTGCCAGTGGCAACAGCAATGTACTTAACATTCTTGTAGAGAAGATAATAAAAAGTTGTAGCATTCTAGCTTATTTTCCCTTACATTTATTTTTTCATAATGTTTCTGGACACTTTAAGTTATTCATTTCCCCATCACCATCTACTCAATACATTCCAACAAACAAACATCATTAAAAAGTTAACCACCAAACTGGAAGTCTACCCAGAAATGCACTGGCAGCCAGGCAAACCCTGGAGCCCAGATGTAATGTACTACCAATGTAAGAATCCACCTAGTATTAGGCTGACATTTAAGATTTGTTTGCACAGAAATGATCATTCAAATTAAGGCAGAGCATGAATTTAAAGCAAAACAGTTATTTTTATTAGACAGTATCAGCAGAATGCACTATTCCTATGTTGATGAAAAAAGGTCTCTCTTAACTACCCTTTAATACAAAAGATTAAAAAATCTTTTATTTTTTAAAATTTAGGTGTACCAATAGCAACGTCTAGAGGGTGCTCTTCTTAATTATGATAATTCTAATATCGAGAGCTGTGTGAAACACCATCATTACATTTCAACATCCATTTCAATGTTTCAAAGGGATAGTGTTTTGTTTAGTTTTGAAGCACTGTCTTGTTTTGTTTCGTTGAAACTGTTTCGCTGTTTCAACGTGTTTCAATATTTTATCCATAGGCTATAATAGGGAATCATGAAAATACCTAAGACTTTGTCCTTTCTTGCCTGATATGGATAAAAATTGTAGGGATGGTAGCCCCTTCTGCAGGCATGGAGCCTGCCAAGTTTCAAGGAGATAGGTGCAGAGGTCTCTGGGACACTGCACCTTAAACAGTTCAAAGCAAAACTCCTGACACTTGCCAGCAGCAGCAGCCTACTGTCATCCAGCACACAGATCTGGGGGCCTGGACCCCTGGAAGGGCTGTGGGGCCAGACTCCTCCCAGGGGTGCAAGCCCCCAGATATGTGCACTGGATGAGAGGCGGCTGCCGCTGCCACCTGGGACTGGCACTGGGCACAGCCCAAGCACAAGCCCAGTGCCAAAGAAGATTGCTGCTGCTGCTGGTCCCCAGAAGGCAATGGCAGCCTTCTCTCATCCGGTGCACAGATCCGTGGGCTTACGCCTCCGGGAGAAATCTGACACTTTTGAAATGTTTCAAGTGCCCATGTTTCATTTCAAAGATTTTTGAAGCCTTTTGTTTCATTTCAATTTTACTGTTTCAAGCTCAAAATGTGTTGAAACAGCTTGGAAACAAAACACCTGGTGAAATTTCATACAGCCCTACTAATACATACCTCAAATTTTGGTTTTTCATTGTCTGATACAGTTAATTAATGAACAGTGGTTAAAAGCATGTCAACAAACAGCAGCACAGTAAATACTTAAGGAAATTTTTGAAAAATCTTTTTAATTTTATAATAAATAAAAGCAAACACACACATTTCTAGTAGAAAACTGAGTAAACAAAACCTTCAATACAAAAATTGTTGTAATTCGAGTCAGATTTCTTGTCCATTTTTAATTATGAAGATATGAGTCAATACAACGTTGCTGATATATTCTGATAACATGAGACTGGGTTCTGACCCAAGCTATATATCCATGAAAGAGACTTTAAAAGGATATGAAATGACTCTTATTCCTCTAGATGAGTTAACTACAGCAAGGGGCACTATGCAAAGGGAGATCACCCTCCACAGGTTTCAGTTCTCTTCCTTTTGGGGGCAGGCATAGAATAAGGGATGGAGACTAGCTTTATTCTTTCATCTGATTTTTCACATACATGTGTAGATGCACATAAATGTAGATGTTCTAAACCAGGTGAAATAATATAGTAGCAATTTTAGTTTGGGGGAGGGGACATAATATACTTTTAAAGTAGCATTTTGGAGCTAGTAAAAGACTTTCTGTAAACATTTTCAGCTTTGTGTGAAACTATTATTTTTCTACAGAAAAAATAGTTTAAATTAACATATTCCTTCAATGCATATTCAGGAATTTTATTTCATTCAGGTTCTACACTAATTTTAAAGTAATATATAAACCATGATGTGTAGGGCTGGGACAGCAACAGGATAAAAATGCATTTTTGCTGCTGTGGAGTTCATGGGTGATAAAGGCCTATTATTCATAAAATAACCTGCAGCAATGTGTATTTCAGTTACTAATCTGTTGAACAATCAGCGACATCATCATAAGTAAATAGCCCAAATAGGATTGCTGACTGCAATGGTAGCAACTCCCGTCCCTCACTTTAACTGAAATTTGAAAAGTTGATTTAGACTGTGCTTCTGATTTGAAGCCAAACTGTCCTTTCATATAAGACTTCAGACATTTCTTCAAAAGTCTAATGTATCATTGGACATATCTGTATCATTTTTACAGCTACATCACGAAAATGAGAATTCCTTTTCTGCCCTTAAAATACTAACTATGTTCATAAACTTTCATAGTATTGACCAGTAATGTTTTCATTTTCCATCAAGGTTCATATCTTTCAAACAGTTATTCAGCATAGCCTTCTTTTTTATCACCACTTGCCAGAGATTATTCTTTGTTTATGGAATAGCCACAATATGTTAATGCTTTCTAGACATTCAAGAAGGGAAGCTCCATGATTCAATGAACTAACTCTCCAAAGACAGGCAGGTAGACAGATGTTAGGGAAAAAAACAAACAAAACAAACAAAAAGGCCTGCAAAGTTGATTAAAAATGCTAGAAGTAGCAGGGTAGAAGCTGGTCACAAAAACAAGCTTACATACACTAACAGAAACTTAAATACAACAGGGTAGGGAGAGGTCTTGCAGATAAACTCTGGGAGACAGTAGCATGCACTCAGGATGCATGGCAGAAAAAAACTATGGCAAGAAAAGCTGACAAATTAGCCAGCTAGGAAACAAGAAAAGAATACAAGCAAAGAGATAGTTATGTATTTTCTTTTATAGTTTAGTTCATCTTTATAAACTTCTGTAATTCGTTAGCTATTATATAATGATTCCCACTGTTACTAGGACAAATGTGGGTGCACGCATGCACATACATCACCCCCCTCTAACAGTGGTCCACTGTGGAACTTGCCTTCACAGTGGAGTTCAGTTGAAGGATACTGGTCTGCACCTTTCATAGACGGCATTCTTACAGAAGTATACATTCCCTGTTGTGAATACTGGAAATACAAATCAAATTTGTGCTTAATTTTTCTAATGAATTTTTCTCGCATTAGAATTTATGAAGCCATTACAGCATAGAACAGGTCCTCCTTCAAAATGAGGCTCAGAACTATACATGAGGACTTTCATAAATATGTCCAAGACCCACTTCTTCACTGGAGCTCCAAAATACCTGTTAACCAAATTTTCTTGTGGTGCCCTCCTTTCAATCTATCCTTACACAGTTTCGTATATCCCGAATATTTTACCACCTGTTCTTTTACTACTTATATTTTTTCTTTCTGTTCTTATTGCTTTTCTCTGAATTATCCAGATTCTTTGTCATTTTGTATACTATTCATGAAACTTTCTATCTTTGACTCTGGAAAGAACAGCATCTCATGCTTTCGAGTTCACTGTTGCAAAGACATCATTTCAGAACCCTGTCAGAATTTTTTGAAGACAGATAGTAGTCAATTTGTTACCAAGAACGTATCACAACAAAAGATACTCTAGTTTAACTTTTGATTCCCTTTTCTCTTGCCATATTCTGGTTCAGCTAAACTTCAGGAATCAAAATAATTACCTTACCAGAAAAAAATTAAATACAACTCCAAACAACTTTAAAAAATCATTTTTCAGTTATTCTCCCCAGGTTTCCCTCTGCATACCAATTTAATCTTTTCCCTCATCCACACCCTGAAGGGCAAGTTAATTATGTGTGAATCTACTTTCATGAATATATCATCTTGCAAGGTTCTCCATTCTGTAGCCTGAATGCCAAACTGGTGATGCATAGGTAAACTTTCTTTTCTTTTTTAATACTCTTTAGGCAGCAGCAGCAGAGTAGAACATGAACCAAGAACTCTGCTGGCCATTGCCCACAGGTATCTGTTTGTTAAAATAGTGCCCTCTGAATGTTCTGTTTGGTTGCTTTCAATGAAAAGAAAAAAACTCATAAACACTGATTTAAACAGATCAAATTGTAATCAAGTCAGTCCCCAAATAGATTCTATTCTAGAAGCTAAGATAACTTGGGATGTGAGTGATGATACACTTCCTGTCTCTAGCGCTAGGGACACAAGTTATACATAAACTAGTTTAAGTGATCAGAAACTAATTTAAATCTGTAACAGAACAGAAGTTCAGTGCACATTAACCAGTTTCAAAATGGCCGAAACTGATTTTAGATAACCTGGTTGAATGTAGGTTGAATCTACTCCCTCCACCATTGCGGACCATTGTACAGGTTTGTGTGCATCTATCTTGTTTCTCTCTCAGCATTGCGAACCCCCTCCCTCTCCTTCCTCCCCCCACTTCCCCACCCCCAGAGTTAGTTGGCTAACATTGTATTTTCTGTAACCTAGTTGTGTTGCCCTCCTCACCCCCACGCCTCTCATGTTAGTTCCTTGCTCGGGTGGTCTGTATCTCCCTACTGGCTTTGTCATCTTTTTGGTTCAATAACTCTTAATATCTACTAATAAAAGCAATCTGTCTTACCTGATTTGGGTTAAACTGGTTTATGGAAGTTCTGTCCCAGACCTCTTCTTGGTTTAAGTTAAGTCAGGGTCCCCCCAGCACCCCAGCATGCTTTTGACCCCTGGACTGGGCTATACTGTCTGCCATAGAAAGCAGGGTGGCCCCACCCCTCTGCTCTTCAGCTGGAGCAGAGGCAGAGGTTGACCAGATGCCGGATGGCATGGCCCCCTGAAGTAAGCGGGTTTATTTGGTCTCCCTCCCCTTTATCCCTGGGGGACCACAGCTGGGATCTGCCTGGCTGGGGTGGAGCAGCCCCTGTCAGAGTCCTCGTCACTCTAGCGGCAGGGGCAGGGGCAGGGGCGGGGCAGGGGCAGAGTCGGCCAGCATGGCTCTGCCATCCATTCGTCTCATTCAGGGCTGAGGCTGGGGCTGGGGCTGCGGAGCTAAGCTGGGCCTGACCACCGGCACTGCTGAGGGTGGGAGTGGAGGGGTCAGACCAGGCTGGACTGCGGGGCCCCTTCCCAGCCAGCTGCAGTGCGGGCTGGGGCCATGGGAGCTGTGCGACTGGATTCTCTTAGCTTCCCACACCCAGGCTGGCCTGGGGCTGTCATGGAGCCACAGCTGACTGGGAAGGGCCCTGCCCCCACAGCCTGGCCCATACACAGGCGGTGACTGGCTAAGCAGGGGCATAGAGGTAACACCACTACAGCTGCAGGCAGGCATCTTGGCAGCTGGACTGGCTGTGCTGGACGAGTCCTTCATGTTCACAGCTGCCTAGGCTGGCTTGGAGGTGCCAGTGGGCCCAGAGCCCAGGAGCCGCCTGTTGCGGGGGCTTGTGTGCCTGCAGCCACTGCCACCATGTCCCCTGCACAGTGCCTGCTTGTCTATTTCATGTAGCAGCTACACACGGATGAATAAGCACCATGCAGGGGGAGCAGTGGCTGTGGGCACACAAGCCCCTACAGTGGGAAGTTGCCAGGCTCTGGGCCTGCCAGTGCCTCCAAGCTGGACCGGGCAGTTATGGGCACAAAGGACTCATCCTACCCAGCCGGTCCAGCTGACAAAGTGCCTGCCCACAGCTGCAGTGGTGTCACCTCTGCGCTGGTGCTGCTATCTGCCTGTCTCACCCGGGGCCAAGTCAGGCTGCCTGCGGGCACTGCTGAGGCCAGGCATGGTGGGGCCAGCCTTTCCCAGATGACTGTGGCTCTATGAAAGCCTGGCCTGGCCTGGGCACATGGAATTGGGAACAATCTGGACACACAGCTCCCATGGCCCCAGCCTAAACCACAGCTGGCTGAGAAGGGCCATGCCCCCGCAGCTCAGCCAGCCCCTCTGTACCTGCCCTCAGTAGCACCTGCAAGCTGGCCCAGCTCAGCCCCGCAGTCCCAGCCCCAGCCCCAGCCCCAGGTGAGGTGGGTAGATGGTGGGGCCATGGCGGCCAGCTCTGGCAAAGCCCCCTGCCATGCAAGTGGACAGGAGGGCAGAAAGCCAAGCAGATGCCCTGTGCCCATGCCTGAGAGGGACAGGGGAGTTCAATCCCCCTCTTCACCTGAGATGCTGCCCTGGCCCGTGTCTGGCCATGCCCCCCTGCCCCCTCCCTCCAAGGACAAAGAGGGCAACAGCTACTTTCCGTTCCTCATCCAGGCACACCCCTGCTGTAGGCCAGGATGGGAGTTTAAACCCCTCCTCAATCATACTCAGTGGCCTGCCAGGGCCTGGCCACCGCCCCCGCCCCGGTCAGCTTCCCTCCAGCCGTGTGGCAGCTGCCAGAAGGAAGGTAGGTCTCTTTCTAGCACCCCTCAGCTTCTAGTCAGAACAACTGCAGGCATATGGCTGCATATCTGGAATCAAAGTGAATGTCTATTCACTTGCAAATCGGTTCAATCTATGTAAGTTAGACTAACCTGCAAAGATTAAATCAATTCAGGCTCAGGCTTTTTGAATGTTTGTACTTAGCCTACAGCTCCACCTCTTTAGCAGCCAAGCTATTAGGGAGAGGAATCCCCAGCTGGAATGGAAGTGGGTCACCCTTGCTCCAAAGGCCAGATTCTGAATAGGATGGAATTGGCTATGACAATATAAAACAGAGTTGATAACTGTAGATTGTATATGATAACAAACTAAAATATAAGACAACAATAATAGACCTTTTGGTCAAGATGTTAATACAATGGGGGCATGTCTACCTGAGGTTTACTGTGAAGTTAACTTATTGCGTGCTTACACTTGTTCCCCTATTAGGCTGGAGTAAACTAATTAACTGTGCAGCAGGATAGTACTTGCCTGCTGGCTAGCCCCAACACTGAAGCACTGTTTTGCCCCAGCCAGCCCCTGTACAGCACTTTGAGCTGGGGGGAGCTTCCCTGGGCTGGTAGGCTGACCCCACCCACCACAGCTGCTCCAACTTGGTTCAATGCAGTGCAAGATGCACGTTCAAATGGTGCACCTGGGAGCAATAAATTCCAGAGTTTATTGCTTTGCATTATTTGCACATGTAGATGCACCCCGGATGTATAAATATGGAGTTAGAAGCTTAATTTAATTCCCCAAATATACCTCCTGAACTCCAAACAGTTCCTACTGTTACTGGAAGAATGTGTTCTAGTGAAAAGGGTACTGTACACAGAGTCAGACCGGGGGGGAGAGGGGCACGACAGGGTTTGACTCTGTCACCGACTTGCCTTATGACCTTGGTAAGTCATTTAATTGTTCTTTGCTTAGCTTTCCTGTCCAACAGTCTGCCTGTCCTATCTATTTACATTTCAAGCTCTTGCAAGCAAGGATTATCCCTCGCTGTGTGGTCATACAGTGCCTACACATATTCAGCCTTACCTAATCTCATCTGGGACCACCAGATGCCTCTGTCACAAAAACAGCAAACCACAATGACTGTTCATTGAAACTACCTTGCATGTGTCCTCCCAGATACACTAGCAACAAGGTACATATGAAGGTACTGTGCACTATGATGGCAGTTATTTTGCAATTTTACAAGTTGAAGATTCACAGTTTCCTGTTCAGGGAGACAAATTTATTTTCAGTTTCCCCATGGAAAGGAAGTGTGATTAACTATTGTCTGACCTAGAGATGGGTCATGAGGATACATTACATGCCAAAGTCCATCTGTAATAGTATTCTACTTCCTAGATCACGATCAGAAAGCATCTGTCAAAGCCCAATCTCATACCTTCAGGGATTCAAGCACAGAACATGGTGACCTGACACTTCCCTGCATAAAAACACTCATCTGATTGTTAACCAGGACCAACTTTTACACTAAAAGTCCTTGGTAATCTCAGGACCACTCTTTCCTCCACAAAATTTACTCCTGGAGTTCTTTTATTTGTGTTCCCCTTCCCAGGTTGGACATATCTATGCTTAGCTTGGATGGAAGGAGTTTTGAAATCATTCCTAAATACAGTGACCAGACTGTAAGCAGGTTAGTCATCCCTCCCCTGGATTAAAAGTGTGTGCAAGTGTTCAAATGAAACAATAGAAGTTAAGCAGTTCAGTTCAAGCAGCTGAAAACTCTACTGATAGAACTGTATATAACAGAGGTGGGCAAAACACAGCCAAGGCATTTTGTCTGGCCCAGACAAGATCCTTTGGCCCCATCCAGCCCAGGTATAGGGGGCAGTCTGGGCCATGGCGTGTGCACCTGGTCTCGCCATCCCTAGGTGCATAGCAGGGCTGGGGCAGCATAGCAGCTGGACTCCCATTTTCTGGCAACCCCAGCAGTGGCTCCTTCTGGCTGTACTCCTAACCTGGCCTTGCAACTTGGGCACGCTAGCTTGTGTGCCTGCACCCACCATTGGGGGCAGGACCCACATGGGTAAGGCACATGACTGGGTGGATGGGATGGGGCCCACAGGCAAGGAGCAGCATCCAGGAGCAGAACGGGCAGGCAGGGTGGGGGATCAGGATTGTGGGGTGGTGACAGTCAAGCTGAGCCCAGGGCTGAGCTATGTTCCATTGCCAGCACATCCCTGAGATGGGCACTGATTCTGCAGGCAGGGGTGTGTGGGGAACAGATTGTGGCTCTGCCCCAGGCCCTAGACCCATGCTGTCTCCACCCCACAATCCTGATCCCTATCTAACCGGCTCTGCCTGCCCATCCTGTGCCTGGATGCTGCTCCCCTCCTACAACCCCATCCTATCCATCTCACTGAGCACTCTGCCCACACAGGTCCCACCTGGTCTCCACAGAGACCCCAGGATCACTGGGTGGTGGACAAGGCAGTGGGGAGCTTCTCCCCTGTGCAGCACTTCAAAGCTGGTGCCCAAAGTCCCATGAAGGAGCAGGACTCTAAGAGTGCTTGCAGATGCCCCAGGAAGCTGCTCTGATGCTCTGCAAATTAGAGCACATCGGAGCAGATTGAGTTGCCTGAAGCATGCTAATTAGCGTTCTCCAGTCAGCCTCCACGTCTCATCATTAGCATCAGCAAAATGGTGACAGGGGCCCTTTAACTAAAGGTCATTCAATGAGCTTTAGTTAAAGCACCCTTGCTGCCGTTTTGAAGAGCAGCAATGCTGATACCCTTTTAAACATGCTCATGTTCCCTTTTAAACACCTCTTCTTCAAGCAGAACATTCCTATTTCCTTCAACCTCTCTTCATAATGCTTGCCTGGATCTGGCCCTACATGCCATATATAGCATGCAGGGTCATGCTATTTGACCCACCCAAGGATCCAGAAATTTTGGCAGCAGGAGAGTAGCAACGAATGCTCCCATTGCTCCCCTCCCACCAAATTTTTGCCAGATGACACAGCTGTGTGGACTTGGGGTTGAACACCCCTGCTTCAAAAGAAGAAAACTAACCACCTCATTGTCATACCCATTGTCTTTCTAAATTCTGCCTTGTTTCCTGCAATGATTGTTCTAAAGCCCAAATTTTCCTTTTGGTTCACATGAATAAAACCTGGCATTCCAACCTTCATCTTGTGTCTTGAATGACCACTACAGTCTTTTCCTGTGCTCTACTATTACTCATTTGAAATACTGCTCCAAGGACAATGGTCCTGACTCATCTTTATAACATGCATTCCTCCCATGAATACCCTTCATCCACTGCAGCAAACTCAAATGACTTTTCTTCTCTTTTAAGGGTTTCCATGGTTGATAGAAAACTATTTTATTTTAATTTTAAAAAGATAGTATTTTTATTCTTTAAAATGACATTTGTTTTTTAAATATAAACTTGTTTAAATGGAATCTAGATTTAATATAAAATATCTTAAAGCCTAAATTTATTAGTTTCTTAAAACATTTAGATATAAAAATATGCTGAATCCCATAGACTCATAGAGAGGTAGGGCTAAAAGGGACCTCCACAGGTCATCTAGACCAACCCCCTGCCTGAGGTAGGATCGTCCCAAGCCAAACCATCCTACATAAGTGCATAATTTAACTTCTGCACCCGTCTGGCCTCAAACATCCGGTCACGCGCCGAGCAGCTCCATATGTTCAGGGTTGTTCCCTTATCCATCCCTGGTGTCCTGTTGTGTAGATGTCCCTCCCCTGGGTAGTCTCTCCCCCAATCTCGCCAGCCACGACTTTGTGTCTTAATTCAGTGGTGGAGGTCCAACTACTAGGGTTCTCGCGTGTACGGGACCAATGGACGTTGATCTTCTGTGAGGCTCTACCTCCCCTATACCTCGCCCTTGCACCCTGCCTTGATGGGTTCCTGATGACCTTTGGACCGATCCCCGACTGTTTATGTCCCATGTCTTCTTGCAGCGACAGGCTACGAGTCTGCTGGACCAAACCCTCACTCTCCCTACCAGGTCTCACCACCGTCTATCTTCCATTGAGACTGCACACCCCCTTTAGGTTTAGCCAACACTCGGGATCTCTATGCTATACCTCTCAACCCCTCCAAAAGCGGGAAACTGAAAGAAAAACAAAAGAGAAAAATACCAACAACAGAGAAATACATGTGCTGCTTAGGAGAGGCCTTCTGCCCCCTTATCGTGTGTTCCCACAGCCGACTCTACCCCAACAGGCTTCGACCCCTAAGGCCCCTAGCTGGCCCTGAACTGGGGTCCATATTGGACTGCCGGCTACTATGTTCTCTCCTCCAGTCTTCGCCCAGCCCATGAATTCACTGGACCCTTGGTGGTCCCTCTCACTGCGTCTTCCCTCATGTCTCCCACTGGGCAGCTCTGTGCTACTGGGGCCCATCTTCTGCAGCCCTTCCCGCTGCTCATGCCCTTCGTCAGCGCCTAGGACACCTCTTCAAGCCCACCCGAGCCCACGACGGCCCCACCTGGTCTGGCATCTTGACCTCTGCAGGCCCTTCCAGCTCTTTGGGGTAACTTTGAGGGGTCCATCCTGAGAGGTACAGAGGGCCCCATCTGTCACCAGGACCCCTCTACATATGAGGTCTACTGCCTACCTGGAGCAAAGATTCAGGACGTGAAGGGGATGATCCAAGCCATGATCCAGCGCACCGATTACTACCCTATGGTCCTAATCTATGTGGGTACTAATGATGTGGCCAGAAGCCCTGATTGCCTGATGGCAGACTACCACACTCTGGGGTGCATGCTAAAGGAGATAGGCACACAGGTGGTTTTCTCTTCTATCCTACTAGTGAGTAGACGTGGAAGATGGCATGCACCATGCATCACGGAGACCAACTGGCGGTTTTGGGAATGGCATCTCGAGGCGGGCTTTAGCTTCCTCGACAATGACCAGCACATCACAACAAGAGACATGCTCAGATGGGATGGGTTCCACCTTTCCCCTAAAGGTAAGCATGTGTTTTCTTCTACACTGGTGGATCTCTTCTGGCAGGCTTTAAACTAGGCTTGTTGGGGGAAGGGGAAGACGAGGGTGGAGGAAACATCGGACTGCCAGACCAACCAACACCCACAAGTACAGCCCAGCCTAGACCGACGAGTGGAACATATACACAGGTAAGTGACAGGGGCCAGGGTAATGCTGGAAGTAGGGGGCCAGTGCACACATCCACAGGAGGCCTCAAATGCCTCTACACAAACGCTCGTAGTATGGGAAACAAGCAGGAGGAACTTACTCTCCTGCTAGCTGACACCAACCCGGACATAGTGGGGATCACTGAAACGTGGTGGGACTCAATGCATGACTGGGCGGTGAACGTCAAGGGCTATAGGCTGTACAGGAGGGACAGGATAGGAAGGAAAGGTGGGGGCCTGGTAGTCTATATTAAGGAGGAATACACATCCTTGTCAATTAATAAAGAATCAGAAGAGGGGCACTCTGAAGTACTTTGGGTTAGAATACAAGGCAGTCAAGGGGAAAGAGACTTAACGGTGGGGGTCTACTACAGACCTCCCAAGCAAGGGGAAGAGCTAGACTGGGAATTCTTAAGTCAGCTCACAGAGATAGTGAAGCCAAAGGATGTGGTCATCATGGGGGACCTGAACTTTCCAGACAACTGCTGGGAAGAGCAGTCAGCCAGGTCTGACCGCTCACGTAGGTTCTTAGCCAGAATGCAGGACCTCCATCTAACCCAGGAGGTGCACAGCCCCACCAGGGGAGATGCCTTGTTGGACCTGGTACTGGCCACGGGAGACAACCTGGTGAGGGGCTGCGGGTGCTCGACCACCTGGGTGACAGTGATCATCGCCTGCTGGAATTCATCCAGCACAAGGTGACAAAGGCAGCAAGGCAGCAGCCCTAGATTTCAGAAGGGCGGACTTCAATGAGCTAAGGAGAACAGTTGGGGAAGCACTGAGGTACCAGAGGGGAGAGAAGCCAGGTGTCCAAGAAGAGTGGTCGCTCCTTAAGGAGACGATCCTCCAAGCCCAAAGGGAGGTAATCCCAACACAGATCAAAGGGAGCAGAAGGGAGCATAAGCCCCCATGGCTCACCAAAAGCATCCGGGAATGTCTCCTAGCTAAAAGGGAGGTGTACACCCAATGGAAGGGAGGAGCCATCACCAGGGAGGATTATACTGCAGTTGCTC
>NW_017728947.1:45644905-45649745 GCF_001723895.1 Crocodylus porosus | reverse complement strand
GCGCTACTTCACAGTCAGGGTGGCTAGGATCTGGAACCAACTTCCAAGAGAAGTGGTGCTGGCTCCTACCCTAGGGGTCTTTAAGATGAGGCTAGATGTACACCTTGCTGGGGTCGTTTGACCCCAGTACTCTTTCCTGCCATGGCAGGGTGTCGGACTACATGATCTACTCAGGTCCCTTCAGACCCCAGAAACTATGAAACTATGAAACTCCCGCTGTCCCGCTCCTCCTGCTCCTCTCGGTCTTCCAGTCTGAGTTCCCGGTCTGAGTGGGGTGCCTCTGCTCCTTTGCTCCTTGTGCTGCCGCCAGCAGCGTCCTCCCTGCGGCGAAATTCACAGTGTCCTCCTACACTGAAAGAGGCAGTTCTCCCTCCTATCACCCCCTGTGGGTCTCCGCGAGCGACTTCCCAGCTGGTGACCCTCCGGTTCTCTCCCCCACTTCCTCACCAGCGCCTTTTTTTATTTTCCCCATCTGGCTCCTGCCACCCCTCTTAACTGAGCTGTATAAAGGCTGCAGCTGTATAAAGGCGCAGCTAACGAACCACTCGGGTCCCGCCGCCATTTCCGGCTTCACTGCAGCTCCTGCTACAAGTAAGGTATTTTCTGTTTTGTCCTTCTTTCTTTCTCCTTCCCCCGCGCATTCCTGATCCCCGGATTCCCCCCCTAGCTTCTTGGGGTCTATCCCTCAGTTCCTCCCTGCGACACCTCTTAGTAAAATTGCTGTCAACTCTGAGCCAACACCCTAACCTGCCACGGGTAAAGCAGGATGACCATGACAGGCAATGTCCTACTTCTGTAACAGTTGTTAATATGCACTCAAGAGATCTATGAGAAACTATCGATTTACAGGTTGTGTGCCTTTTATGTAAAGGAGGAACCAGTGAGGGGGGGAAATCTAACTTCTGAGTTAAAGCTTTATAGATACTGAAAAACATGTCACATAAAAAGAATCTGATCCTGTATGGGACCAATGCCTTGGCTACCATGTGCAAAAGACTGGAAAAACCACCACGTGTATGACGTCCTAACCTATGACTAGTAGACATCTTTATATATCTCATCTTGACTATCCACTGAGATACCCTGGGTGGCCTCAGACCCCAATCTGTTTAACTCTGCTGGATTTCTGATTTTTACTAAACTTTTTTTTTCCAATTACATCCCAGTTACCATTCTGATGCGACTGCCTGACACACACCATGAGCTCAAAGTTAGCTGTCTAGTAAATAAGTAATGCATCATTCACCACATGCTAACATACTAAAACTAAAAAATTTAAATGAAAATTGCTTAAGTAAATGTATATGGTTATAGCATCCCTTGTATGCAGCAAAAAAGTACCAAATCTAGCATAAAGGCTATATTAACTAAATGTACATATTTGAACAGTTATCAGTCAATGAGAATATAACTGCCTTTAGAAAATAACTGAAGTACAAGTCAAAACGCTGATTAAAATTAATTATTTAAAATACTGACTTAAATTGCCTTTAGTTTAAATCAATCCACTGTGCGCCTCACAACTGATTTTTCCCTATTTGTCATTTCTTACATGTTATTGGAATGTCGACTCCCATCCCTAATCTGCCACCACAGCCAGCCTTCATCATTTATTTGTTTAATTAGTTTCATTGTTCCATGCCCTGCATGTATGGAAGGAACCCCCTGTGAATAGCCACAAAGCCAGCTCATTGTCCTCCAAATCCATGCTCAAAACCTCTCTGCAGCATTATCTAGTAAGAATTCTGTTAGACAGCTTGTGTACTATGACCACTGCTTGCAGTGTTTTGATTTCAAAATCCATCATGCTTGTGCTAACCTGTGGTATAGTCATATAGGTTGTAGCCATGTTGGTCTAAGGGCATAGGCAGACAAGATTCTTTGGGTAAATCTGATATCTTTCATTAGACCAATTCAAGGACTTGGAAAAAATTCTTCTTTGCACAAGCTTTCAGGTACAAATACCCTTTGTCAGGCTGAGGAAGCATTTACAGTTGGTCTATGCTCTTCCCGGATGGAATGAATAATAAAGCAGCCAGAGGTCGGTATGCATGCAAGAAATCCAGGAAGAGCACAAACCAACTGCAGATGCTTCTTCAGCCTGACAAAGGTTATTTGTACCCAAAAGCTTGTACAAAGAAGAATTTTTTAAGCTGCTTGAACTGGTCTAATAAAAGAGATCAGATTTACCCAAAGAACCTTGTCTGTCTGCAGTATAACCAGTATTTGTGTAGAAAGAAAGATGGGATCTCTCTCAAAAGTTCAGCATGGTGCTCCTTACACCAGGTAGTGGTATTTCCTGAGTAATGAGAATTGTGTTCGCTCTCACTTGCAGGGCTAACTACCACTTATACACACGCCTGTTAAAGTTCTAATGATGTGTCCAAAAGCGTATCAAAAAGAGACTACGAAACGCAGGACTGGCTGTTGGTGTGCAATTCTGAATACCTCGAAGATACGTAAGGGGAGCTTCTGAAGAATGTCCATGTGTAAGACAAGGTTCTTTAATATCAGTAACACTAGAACTTTTAGTCTGAAATCTTTGTTTTAGTCAAGGGCACCCCTATGTAGTTCACAAATATATTTAATAAATGCAGAGGGGGCTTAAGATGCAACAAAATACAAAGAGCTTAAAATGCAACAAGAAGTTATATGTAATATTAATACAAGTCCCTCAAATTGCAGTGTTAGCATTTTATGGTTTCACTGGATAGCCATAGGAACAAATTGCTTAGCAACAGTGCTCTAAGAAATCAGTAAAAATCCCAGGCGAACGAATCTGATTAAAAAGCAGCCACAGAAGCTAATAACAGAGACTTAATTCCTATCCTTCTTCAAATAATGACATCCCTCCCAGCCTCCCTTCTTACCTCCATATAATGCAATGATTCTAGAAAGAATTGAGCCATTCTTTGGAACAGAAGCTCCAGAGCTCTATGATCCGTGCCTTATGTTCACTATAGCTATTCTCCTTATGTGACCTCAAAGCAGCATTACACATAATAATGCCATTAATTTGATGTTAACAGAATTGTTTTCTTACTAACCTCATACTCCTTCAGGTCTGAAAAAGCAATGCATTAGAGAAAAGAAAAAGGGATCCACCGTGTTCTACCTCCCCCTTCCCCAAACATTCTGGGACTATATAGATTGGACAATAAATAGAAACAATTCTAAAAAAAAGGATTAATGTCACAATTATTTTGTTGAAGTTAGAACTGTAGGTGCGTATTAGTGTTGAAAGTACGTTACCTTTCCAAGAATATTTAAAAACTTCACTGTAAAATTGACAGGAAATCTAAGCATTTTAAGAAAAGAAATTCCCTGCTATAGAGTATACCCAAATCTACACTTTCTGTGATGCCAATTCATCTTAACTGTATTTGTTCCCCTTTTATAGAATATTCTTAGAGCTATAATTCAAAGGATTTTAAGAAGTTTGCTGGCTTAAATTCTAGACAGCTACTGATAGGTCCGAGAGAAAAAGAGTTTATCACTTAACACTAACTGGTGACTAGTTTTATGTCATCTCTTTCCTTCCTCCTCCCCCCTCTAACACACACACACACACACACATTCTGACTGTCATGGATAAGAATGAAATACTATATATCAGTGCACTTCTCTAGTCTAGTTGCTACAGTACATGGGTCACTGAAATTTGATCTACTGGGCAACCTTTCCTGTTGATTAGGCAACTTTTTCCCTCTAACTCTGAAGACAGTTTACTCAACTCTGCTGATTCTTAACGTTTTTAGGAATATCTGGGGTCTGCTGTCCACATTCATAGAATCATAGAAAATTAAGGTTGGAAGGGACCTCAGGAGGTCATCTAGTCCAACCCCCTGCTCAAAGCAGGACCATCCCCAACTTAGAGCATCCCAGCCAAAGCTTTGTCTAGCCAGGTCTTAAAAACTTCCAAGGATGCAGATTCTACCGCTTCTCTGGGTAACCTGTTCCAGTGTTTTACTACCCTCCTCGTGAGAAAATTCTTCCTAATACCTAATCTAAACTTCCCTTGCTGCAACTTGAGACCACTGCTCCTTGTTCTGTCATCTGCCACCACTGAAACTGTTTTGAACGCCCCTTCAAAAATATGCTGAATCCCATAGACTCATAGAGAGGTAGGGCTAAAAGGGACCTCCACAGGTCATCTAAACCAACCCCCTCCCTGAGGTAGGATCGTCCCAAGCCAAACCATCCTACATAAGTGCATAATTTAACCTCTGCACCCGTCGGGCCTCAAACATCCGGTCACGTGCCGAGCAGCTCCAGATGTTTAGGGTTGTTCCCTTATCCATCCCTGGCGTCCTGTTGTATAGATGTCCCTCCCCTGGGTAGTCTCTCCCCCAATCTCGCCAGCCACGACTTTGTGTCTTAATTCAGTGGTGGAGGTCTGACTACTAGGGTTCTCGTGCGTACGGGACCAATGAACGTTGATCTTCTGTGAGGCTCTACCTCCCCTATACCGCATGTTTTCTTTCGAAAGCCCCTTCAAATAGTTGAAGGCTGCTATTAAATCCCTCCTCAGTCTTCTCTTCTCTAGACTAGTAAGTCCAGTTAGCTCAGCTTGTCCTCATAAGTGATGTCCCCCAGCCCCTCACCATTTTTGTTGCCCTGCATTGTACCCTCTCCAATTTGTCCACATTTGTTCTGTAGTGGGGGCCCAAAACTGACCACAGCACTCCAGATGTGGCCTCACCGGTACTGAATAGAGGGGAATAATCACTTCCCTTGACCTAATGGCAACACACCTACCAGTGCAGCCCAGTATGCTGTTAGACTTCTTGTCAACAAGGGCACACTGCTGGCTCATATTCAGCTTATTGTCCACTGTAAC
>NW_017728947.1:45564806-45644355 GCF_001723895.1 Crocodylus porosus | reverse complement strand
AGCTGACTTCCTGCCCTTTGGGCAGGGGGCTGGACTCGATGATCTCCCGAGGTCCCTTCCAGCCCTAATGTCTATGAAATCTATGAAATCTATGTTGGGCCTCCTGCAAGTGGGCCAGCATGATGCCCATGGCAGTATCATGGTCTTCAAAGTAGCACCTTACCAGAAGCTCACACTGCCAAAGCACAGAGTGCCTATGGATTAGAGTAGCCAGGGCAAGGATTTGTTTGGTTCCACCATCCATCATTTTCAGAAGGCCCCTGGAGATCCAATTCCAGCTGGGACAGTCAGTCAAGGAGGGATTAGAGATACCATGCCAGGCCAAGGACGGATTGGAATTAGCATACTCAGCAAAATGGTCAGTCATGCAGCACTTATTTCTATACTCAGTTGTTTTCAACTGCTATTATAAAATTAGGAAAAAATGGCTCCAGCGTGGCATGCCAGGATGCCTGCTCACTTGCCCCTTAGTAGCAAAATACAAACTGCATGTTAGTGTTTGTAGCAAACATTATTGTGCATCTGTTCTTAATCCGTTCCAACTTTAATACTGTATAACATTACACAGATTTAACTTATACTAAATGTCCTATGCAATGTGGTCCATATTTGTAGAGAGCAATCATATCCCATTCTCAGCCTTCATTTTACTAGGCTGAATAAGCCAAGTCCTTACCCTCATCTCCTATAATAGGCTCTCTACTACTGTGATCAGCCGAGTATCCCTTCAATGCAGCTATTAAAATTTCTTCTTTCTTGAACGCAGGAAACCAAAACTGTATGCAGTATTACAACTGACATCAAGCTAGTATATTGTGTTATGATGGTATTAATACTTCCCCATCTCTGCTGGAAATACCTAGACTAATGCTATGCTTGCATTGGTCTTTTTCATGGCCACATCACATTGATGTCTCTCAGCTATCTTGCAGATAACATATAGGCCTAAACCCTTCTCCTCTGTTGTTTCTAGCTGATAAGCTTCCAGCCTATAAAACAGAAATTCTTATTATTAGTCTCTAAAGGCATGGCCTTGCATTTTATATCCTTAAATTTCATCCCATTTCAGTTATTCCAGTCCTCAAGGTTGTCCAATTCCTATAGTCTTATTTACTGTGATATCATCTCTTAGCTTTGTTTTATTAATAACTTGCTGTAATACACACTTTTGTGACAAGGTCAGATCCAAAACTGATCCTTAGGAAATAACTTCTCCCAGCCAGCACACAACTGTCCAGTAATAACTTCTCCCAGCCAGCTACTACTTCTATTACCCTTTCCTCTTCAGCCAGTTTCTTACCCACTTTACAAATTATTGTACAAATCTTCATCTTCTTCACTTTAACAAATAATTTCCCATGCAGTGTTCTATCAAATACTTCTTAAAGTCCACATATATTAGATTGTTTCTCTTTAATAAGATACCAGATTTTTTAGACAAGATACCCAGATAGTCTAGCATGATCTACCTTTGGCAAACCCATGTTGCACCTCATTTCATCGCATCTTATCTTATCTTTGTTTACTCCCACCCTTTTTGGGATAGTGTGGTTCAGAGCACCTGCTTACACATTCTTCCCCTTTCATGAGATACTTAAAGAAATTACAATTCTTCACAAGCAAGTCCTTAAGCTCTTCAATTTAGTTTCAAGAAGAGGTCAGCTCTTAAAGTCACTTCACTAACTAGCTCCCTTATTGCCTCAAAATATGCCCTTTTAAAGTCAAGAAACTTAGCTGCAGACCTGCTTGCATCAATCTTTAATTCAAGCTTAATCAGTTTGTGATTGATTGGTACAAGGCTAGGTTGTTCTATGACCAATTCTTCTATGATGTCCTCACTACTAATTAAAGTTAATATAAATCTAACCTCTTCTAGGTTTAGTGACTATTTGGTGAAATACCATACTCACTACCATAGCCAGGAATCCAGGATTATCTGGGCCCTACTATTATTACTCACTTTATATCTGGAAAATTAGTGTCTCTCTTGTAGCTAATGATATTGGAGATTTTTATCCATATCCAGTTCCAATCTGGACAGGGATCTAAAGCAGATTCCCAGCATCACCCACATAAAATTTTTTGCCCCAAATTATTTTAATTCAAACAGATTCTATTTTATCCATTCTAACCTTTCTTATTCCTTTAGTGTCACATCATGAAAGACTGATGCTGCCCACAGCTAATCTTGTTAACATGAATGGTAAAAAATTGTGACTTGACAAAAATTTTTAATGGGTGGTTTATAGCAGTTGTCTTTGCTCTTCAAGTGAGAAAATCTTTCTCCTGTCTTCCATCTGAAGAATGTAAAAGGAAAATATTTTCCACTATCTGCACTTTAGAAATATAGCTGTTGATGCATTGTAATTGATGTCTTAGGACCACTGAGAAACGACTGAATTGCTGTCCTCCATTTAGATGGTCTCTGCTGAAAACATTTTAGTCCCTGTATGTATATTGGACTGTGCTGTATTTAGTTTGTTCTCATCTCAGATGACTATGAAGCCACGAGATTAAAATTGACAGGTGCAGCTCAAATCTGTCTTAAGTGGCAACAAAGGAGCTCTTCTGTTGCGAGATCAGACAGTTTAAGTGAGACATTCCTTTACCACTTTAATCCTGAAGTAACTATTCAAGGCAGAATCCAAATTCTTGCATAATGGACTGGGCCCAGCATTTTGACCTCAAGTAGTTTATGTCTCTTTAATGCTTCAAGCAAGATTCAGTATGATGGATAAGGCTGGATCACATTTGGAGGCTTATTTAAAAAAATTCAAGTGCTAGAATCTCCCCCCCCAACAATGAAATTAAAGTTCATAATTCTACAGACACTCATGGTCACACTTACTGGAAAAAAGTCAACATGGAATTGTCAAATGATTTTTAACCCCATACCCAAATATAATGTAAAGCATTTCTACTACTATTATTTTCTTTTCCAAGTATACATGTTAATAGCATTCAATCATTATGGTTCTATGATATCATAGAACCATAGAGAAGTAGGACTGGAGAGGAAGTCTGCAGGTCATCCAGGCCAACTCCTTACCTGAGGTAGAATCATCCCTATTCAAACCATCCCATACAAATCCACAGTCTAACATGTTTGCAGAACTACACGGAAAACCCTGACAACATCAGCCATAACACCCTACCATGTCACAGGGCAAGCAGGGGGACCATGATGGCCGATGTCCTGCTGCTGTAAAGGTTGTTTATATATATTCAAGAGATCCAGGAAGAGGGCCATGCCCTCTACTATAGAGGAAGGCAAAAGTCTCCACAGTTCGTACCAATTTGACTACGGGCTAAAATTTCTCCCTGATTTCAAATATGACAGCTGATCTGCCCCTGAGTAGAAGGGCAAGACCTTCTAACCAGGAATCTCCAGGTTTAAGTTCTAGCAGGAGCACTGGCACACCTCAGTCACAATCCCCAGTCTTGGCTGCAGCTAACACCCAAGGCTTCTTAGGAAGGCTTTAAAAAAAACAAACCCCTCTCCCTCCCCCGCAAAAAAACCTTGATGCATGTAGCAGCAGGAGGAGGGAAGAAGAGGGAAGTCTCTTCCAGACCCACACAGCAACCAGCAAATACTAGAAGCATAGGAAATACCCATAGTGGAACTTAACTACACATAGGTCATCCCTGACCAGTGGCCATCCAACCTATTGTTGAACACCTTCATTGATGCAGAATCCACAACTTCCCTATGCAGTCTATTTCAATGACTCACTGTTCTAACAGTAACGTTTTTCCTGATATTCAATCTAAACTTACTTTGCTGCAATTTTAAATCACTGAACTGCATCTCTGCATAGATCTGCATGGATCTCTCTGCAGCAGGAGAGAAAAGATTTTTTTTTCTTCTTTATGATAGCACTTCAAGTCTTTTAAAGACTATCATGCCCCCTTTTAAGCTCCTTCAAAATGCCTAGCTCCTTCAGCCTCTCCTCATATGACCTGCTGTCCAAGCCCTCTCTCTCTCTCCTAACACAGAAACAGTATCTATATATCTCTTTTAACTTCAACAATATCCAGTCCAGAAAATCATCAGCATAATATGAGGTGTATATGCACGTGGCAGGAAAGAACAGTATGGCAATAATGTAAAAATGAAAGTTCAGCTACATACAAAATTCATAAACTAGAATGCTTTTAGCAACCAACAGCCTCCCAATTCCCCTTTTCTTCCCAAATCAGCACTTTCTTTGCTTAACCATCTGTTGCAAATCATAGGGTAGAGTTCTCTTATTGTGGCTACCTGACATCTTCCTGTCCCTCTCATCCACCCATAAACACAAACTGACTTCTACAACTTGAACCGATTTTTAACATGCTTTTACAATTAATGGGAAAAAGTTAAACATTATAGTAACCACAGCAAAATGAAAGTGTGCCAATTTTTGTGCAGTATTTTTAAAAGATGAATCATTAAAAGTGCTATACAAACTGACTAAAAATATCTCGAGCTAGAGAATCTTAGCCAAGAAAGGTGAGACAGAAAGTAATCCAAAGACAATCTGTAAAACTCAAAATACCAGACAGAAGAATATTTCCTTCCTTTCCAAAAAAATTAAATTTAATTAAAAATGCTAAATCAACATGAGTTTCTGCCAGAGAACTACAGAATCCAGGGATCTTAATTACACATCTTATATTACATTTTTAAGAAACTACATTAAAAGCAAGTTATTCAGACTGCAGACTAAGAAATGTAGAAGTTTCAGAATATACGCTGCATGTGCAACTTTAATTTTGTCCCCCTGTGCACATACCTTATATACAGTCTTTAATTACCTGCCTCTTTTTTTAAGCTAATAAAAATATAAAGATGCTATCATGTGAAAAAAATGCTGATCCTCACATGGTCATCGGCAGGAGTGGATCCATAGCACAAACCTCTATTACTTGAATAGAGTAACAGCAGCAGATCATTATCCCTCTATATGGGTAGTCACACGGGAAAGATGAAACAATCAGTTTGACATAATGTTTCACAGTTAACTTCAGACAACAAAGGAATATTGGGACTCAGGAATCCAGTTACTTTAGAGGAGTCTACTCGAATAGCGATAGACCCCTGTTCCCTGGTATGCCCTCGTCAACTTTTTCCCTTGTCTCTGTCATTGTACTTCCAGCCTGTCCCATTCTCCATTTGCTCTTCCTCCTTCTTCCCAAGTCAAGTCAAGTCAAGTCTGTCCCAAGGTCACTGCAACTGTTGGGGTACCTTAGATGCTGTGCATCATTGGTGATTCTTTGAGTAAAGTGACCTGATGCCACTCATCTCCTCTCCAGATATGGATGGCTGTTGGCTCACAGGAAGTTCATCCACCCTGTGACAGGTCTTGTTTTTAGTTCTGCTGGATGTCCATACACCCTCCTCACCCAGGCTAGCTCAGGAGGGGTCACTAATTTAGTCACCAACAACCCGACCGTGGAACAGGCTGTACAGGTTTACATGGTACCAGATAGCAGACCAAGAGAGGTCTGGCTTGACAGGCCTTCTCCCCAACCCATCCATATTTTGTTTCTTCCTCTTCTCCAGCTCACCCAATTCCCTGTCTACTCCATGGAAATACAGGGGAAAAAAAGCAGATTTTCCCTTTTAACTGAGAAAAAAAGCAGACTTCTCATTTTAACAGATGGATTTTCAACCTTTGCAAAGAGCAATCTGCAGGCTCATACAGTTCCAGCCTGCAAGGGACTGGAGGGAGTGGGAGGAGGGCGGTTAGGCAGGGGGCACCATGTTCATGTACCTGCACATGGTCACCAAGCAGCCTGGAGAGCAGCTCCTGCAGGTAAGTGGGGGAAAGGAGGGATAAAGGCCCCCATAGGGGAGGATGGAGTGATCTGGGCAGGGATGGAGCTGCTGTCCAGTCAGGGGTGGTTGGGGCTTGGGGCTAGAATGTGTGGGTGGCTGCAGGGCCCCAGCAGGGAGTGAGTCAGGCTGCAGGTGGCTCATCCTGAAGTAGGGGTTGGGGCCGTCTCCCTGCCACTGTGTGCACTTCTGGGGAGGTCGTGAGGGGCACGTGCCCCCTAGATTTGTCCATGGGTAGGGGCAGGCTCTCTGCCCTGCTGCCCTCTCCCTGGGGCCTCTGGGGCCCAGCAGGTGGGACCTAGCATGGCAGGGTAGAGCAGGGCCAGGGGGGGAACTTGCTGCCGTTGTGAGCCCTGCACCACCCTGACAAAGTTCCCCCTGCCTGCCTGGCAACAGCAGGAGCAGCAGTATAGAGTTGTGCCCCACACTGCTGCTGAGGAGGTACAGGGTGCTTTGCCAGGATGGCACAGGGACCACAGCAGCAAAGAGCTTCCCTGCCTGGCCCCACCTTGCCCTGCCATGCTGGGTCCCACCCACTGGGCTGTGAAGGCCCCAGGGGGAGGGCAGCCCCTGCTCATGGGCTCCACTCCAACCATGCCACCCGCAGGGGAGGGGGAGCCAGGGTCTGTGCTCTGCTCCCCGCTTAAGCCACAGCAGCCAGCGCCTCCCACAGGCAGCAGCTGGAGCTTGGGAATGCTGTGGGAGGTAGGGGACTGAGGACCCAGTTCCCTGGCCCCCTAGCCCTGGCAGCTGGAGTCCCGCTCCGGCAGGGCTGGGGGGCGCACCGCTAAGGGGCTGTGGCTTGGGAGTAAGGGGCCTGGACCTGCATCCTGGTGAGTGAAGGGGGCAGGGGGAGTTCTGATTTTCCATGATAAAAAACCCAAAATCAAATGCCAAAAATGTTAGGTATTTAGAATTAATTTTATTATAGTGATTGAGGCGCTGGTATGCTTCCAAATTGCTTTAAAATTGTACATATATCCATAAAACATTGTGTTCAACCAAAACTTATATACATAGTGGTGTTCCATTTTAATCAAAGAATTTAGCGTTTTTATCAGAGAATCTGCAGATTTTCATCAGAAATTTTTGGGGTTTTTTTTATTTATCAGAGAAAACCATGTTCCCTGCTTATTACCAGCCTACTACTGCCCCACCTCTGCTCTTCACCCTGTGGCACTTTAATCTGACTGCTTCTTTCTGATGGCAACCTGCTGTCCAGTACTGATTACAAGGAGTTTTAAGAGCAGTTTTGCCTTCAGTTCTGGTGCCCAATTGCACATCTCTCTCTGTCATCTAGGCTGCAAAAGGTGCTGAAAAAAATTCTCCTAAGCCTCAGGTTACTAAAGGTTCAGTGAGCCCCACTGAGTTAAAACATGTTCAAAATGACTGGCATAAAGCTCAGTAGGACAAAAGCATAGTCGGTGGAGACAACATTAATAATTTTTCTGCCAGCTTCTAACAAGCTTTTAGTAACCATGTACAAACCATGGCTTTAGAAGTTTAAAAACTGCCCAAATTTGGGTGGATTTTCCCAAGGACTATGAAAAGCAAACAGTGATTTGCCATCCAAATTTCAAGCTGATTCAAAGCAAGACAGTCCTGTAGTATCTCAATGAAACAGCTGCGAGAACTTTAAATTAGAAAAACAAGATACTGCCCTGACCTCAGAGTCAGAAATGGCTGAACAATATGAAAACTGCAAAGAAAATTCAACTCTCAGCCAGACACCCAGCTTGAAAATGTAAGTCTGAAGAATAAAAGTTTATTAAAGGTATAAGAATTGGTAAAGGGTTAAGCAACCTTAACTACAGGTATTTCTACCAACTCATGCTATAAGGACTGGAGTAAATGTATGAAAAAAATAAACAAACTAAAAATCCCTTAGGCACTCTGGAAAAGCGACTTATATTCCAATATGAAAAACTTATTTTTTTGTGAATCTAGTTGACAGGGTTTTATTTACCCTATTAGCTCAAAATTGTGCTCTCTGTACTTCATCAAACTCTGTTGAGAGATGTATTTATCCCTAAATATGAATAGATTTAGTTAACCCTTGATGATATCTCTTTATTTTACCTTACCAATTTCTTTCAGCCAGTAACAGGCTTCTAGTACAAATAGCAGCAGCCACTTTGGATAAGCAAGAGAATAATATCCACCTACAGCAGTATCACTCACTCTGTATAAACTCTGAAATTGTTTGAATTTAAAAATTGTAGGACTCCTCCAGTCCTCTGAGAGATTCAGAAGCATGCTTCTTTATACTGTTATGCTAACTTTTTGTTAATTTTCTCCAGGACTTATACTTCTGATAATGTGTCTAAGAAATCTAAGCAGCAGCAGAGTAAGTAGAAAATGACCAAGTACAGCACCAAGCATAGAAGTCTTCTAGGCTGAGGCTCTTAATTCCCTGGGAACAAATCTTGTCAAATATGCTAGGGCAGTACCCCAAGCCTGCGGGCCACATCTGGCTCCCATGTTACGTCTTTGGCCCATTGGGCCTGCCATGACTTTGTGGGGAGCCCTACAGTCTGTGGTCCTGGGCACTAGATCAGGCACAAAGGGCAGCATGGAGCCTGATCCTAGCATACAGAGCTCCTGAAGCCTCATCCTAGCAGGTTCCCAGTGTATAGGGGCAGTATGAAGCCTGATCCGGCCTACAGTCTGGCCCTGTGCCTTTCATCTGGACTGCAAGGCGAAACAATAAGCACCACTTTGCTAGGGTGCAGGCTAGCCTGAGAGACCCTCTACAAATGCAGGAAAAGGCATGATGGGATCTAACGTGCAATCCATATAAACACACTTCCTGCTGTGCCACATGTGCACGGCAGGAAGCATGACTGTGGGATTGCAAACCAGATTCTGGCCCCCCCCCAGGGAGCTTGGAGCAGCTGTCAGGGTTCCCAGCTTCAGGGGCCCCTGGCCACACATTCAATCAATTATAGGAAGCAGCTACAAAGTTTTACACATATTTTGTGGAATAACTTTGCTGCTTATTCCTCTCTTTATCTTGCCATTAATTGAATGAGCGCATGGCCAGGTGACTGCTTATGGCATGATTAATTGGTTAATCACGCTTTACATATAACATGTAAATGGGGCCTGTGTAACATACCAGTTAATCCAGGTTGGCAGAGAACACTGTCTACTAGATATCTCTATTTTTTACTTTATTGTGACATTCTTTACAGCACAGAAGAGCAGCCAGCAACTTTTACAAGCTGCAGGATAAGAACCTGGTTTCAGTACAATGCAGGCTGGGGGCTTTGTGTCAGCAGCAGAGTGCTTTGCCCACCTCCCCTGCCCCAGCAGCTGGGAGCTGAAGCCAAAGTTATTTGATTATTTACAATAGCTAAATACTTCAATCAATGTCTTTATCATGGAACCTATTTAAGCAGAAGCTTAGGACTCTGGCCCCAATTTGGCAATGTAACCCAGGCAGTTAGAAACCTACATATATGCAGAGTTCCATCGACTTCAAGTTACAGCAGGAGGATTTGGGGGTCTGTCTGCACAGATCTAAAATTATCTTAGAAAGAACAGGTCTGGAAAGTAACAGCTTCAGATGAAAAGACCACTTAATCCAACAGGAGAAAAGAAAGCAGACTTAGAACAAAAACAAACAAAAACTATAGTAGTATCAATGCACAAGAAAATTGAAATGGGGACTTGGCTTCATGAATGCAAAGATGTGCCAGGGTAACTGGGGCAGGAGTATGAAGGAACCTCTCAAGGGCAGATTCAGTATCAGGAGTCAAGTGACCGACCTCTGCCACACCAACATAAACATCATAGACTTCTTATTAACACACCTTTCTAAATCAATAAATGAAAAGCAAATTAAAATCAGACCCAAATGGTACACTCCAGTGGCTCTGCATAGTTCTTGTGACAGAGAAGAGCTGGAAATGCAACTGAATTATCCAGTATGCTCTAACTTCTTTATGAGGCTTTAGTATTCAAATAAACCTGCCCTTTACATTTAAACAAAATTAAATAATAAATATTAATGCTGCATATATTCAAATAACTAGAACTACTGCAACGTAGCATTCAGCCTAGGGGTTTTAGTGCTGTATATATAACATAACATGCTTAAATCTGTCTTTTATAAAGACATACACAAAATATAAAATTTAGAAAACACCAAGAACTTTCAAGACAAAAAGCTACATTCAAATGCAACTAAGGTTGAGAGGACATATCACAGATTCAAGAGAAACCAAACAAATGCTTTAATTATCCCAACTGCACACATTACAATTTTAGAAATACAGTGAGGTATCAAAAGCTGTGGGTAAGACTGCTATAGTGCCCCACATCTAACCTGTTAATACCGTTTGAGATGAAAAATAAGAAACTGGATCTTTAAAAATCAGTTTTGTCTAATTCAGGAGAGACAAACACTAACAATGTTTTAATTACAATTGTATTTTCATTGGATATATTACATAGATGCAGCAGAATTGCTACATGTTTACCAAAATTCAGTCTCTTCCAAAATAAACTCAATGTGTTGACATGCCTCAACATTTAGATAAAAGAGAATTTAACTCCTAATTTAATTTTTATCTAGAAATAACTGGAGAAAACAGCAGTTGGACACTGGAGGGCAACCAAAAGAATGAGCAAGACAACTTGGAATGCCAGAACTATAAGTAGGGCAAAGTATATGAACAGGTAAGCTAAAATATTCCTGTGGTATCCTACCACCGCCCAATTTTTTCCGATTCCTTTGACTAAAAACAAGAAAAATAATTATAATATAAAAATAATTGTACATAAAATAATCATTGTATAATTATTTCCCACTGTCACTACACTGTTTTTGAAGGTAGGATAGACACAGATAGGAAAAAAAAGCTCTTTTTTCTGCCTTTGACTCCTCAGAATGCTTCCTCACTTTCAGAGCATCCAGCCCTCAGCAGTCATTTGATTCTTGAGCCCCAGTCCCACTAGCTATCTACTCTTGGATTATTTCTAATTCAGCATTCTATTCCCTTCTTCTTTTGCCCACAAAACGAATCAATAAAGGCAGCTAGTAGCCGCACTGATTGACAGAGAGCAGAATGAAACAAAATAATTTTTTAACCCTCCACCCCACTTCCCATCCTTCCAAACCTAGCTCTTACCCTGACTTGCCACACTATTCTGGTCCAAATCCCTCAGACAGTTAATATCAGTGGTAAATTGTTTCTTCTAATCAGGTGCCAATTCCTCCCTATAAATGCATCTGTTCCTAATATCATCCATAATAAGGTGGTCTGCAGCACAGAACTATATGAGATATGCATTAAAATGGGAAAACAATGCATTTTAAATATTTGTACTCTCTTCAAACTCCAAATTATTACTTTACAAGGCAGAAACTTCCCAGAATTTAAGAGTGCAGCTAGGAAAGCATTCTACACTGGAAAGGTAACTGTATTCTTACCTGATAATTTATTTTCCCTGAATTAACAGGTCCACTATGCCTAATAATGCATTTACCCACTGCTCTGCAGCTTAGGTGGTAGGACCAAACCTGCAAGTCACAGGGACAAGACTTAGCTTAGAGAATCTAGAAGAAATCTACTTCCAGGGTGTAATACAAACAGTCCTTAGATTTCTGGCTTTCTACAATAAAGTGTACCTTAACTTATATATATAAACCTTTGTCCTTGAGACAGGGGTGGGAAAAGCTCTTTGTTTAAAATTCAGTTCTTCCCATTGTTTTGCCCAACGTCTGTAGAAAATCTATCCAACAGTTATAGAACAGTGGATATTCTTGGTAACTGTCTCCTACTCACTTCCTTTTTCACCACTGATCCCCTTTTCACTGTTGCTCAGAATGCATATTATAGCAATATTATAACATACAATTTTACACCTGATATTTAAGCAGATGTGCACAACTGTTACAATTAAATGCTTATACATTGTATCACACAAACATATGTACAACTGATACTCATTTGATAAACATAGCACTCATCTTTGACAAGCAAGTGGGTATAATTGAGGATGAGCAAGCAAAGAATAAACAATGGAAACAAAATTTTGAAGAGCTGTCAACATGCAGAACACTGAAGATGGAATTGTCCGGGAAAACTTCTGCAAACAAGGGAGAAAAGGTCCCACAATTTCTAGTATCAATAATAAAATTTTGACAAAGTTTGAAAAAAAGAAATTTGAACAGCAAATGACAACATAATTACAATATAATGTCAGAGATGCTGCAAACAGATGAGGAATATATGGGAAGTGATATGTATGCTATTGCTATTATTTACATTATTACAGTGACCAACATCCCCAGTTAAGATCAGGGTTCTACTCTAGCAGCTACTGAGCAATCACAGAGTAAGACCCATTCCCTGTACCAAAGTTTGGTTTATTAAAAAATAAGAGAGAAAGGGGAACAGTAACAAAACCAAATGATTATGAAATCCAGAGAGTGCAAAATTTGATGAACCAGATTAAGTCTAGTTAGAAGCTTGATAAACAGTTTTCTGTTTATAAATAGGTATTTTAAAGAGCTTCTAAATATTCTGCACTCCATTGTCAAATAAACACAAACTGTTTAAGTTACATTGCAACCCTCTTACTGATAGATCAGGCCTCCTGAAATATGAACCCTTCCCCCACCAAAAAAATATGACATTGTTGGGCTGCAAGTGATTTGCTGATTTCTGTGGTCTTACTTGAAAGTCTTAAGTCACTCTTATCTCTTAGTCCCCAAATGAGGTTCAACCTTCATTGGCTCAAGAAGGGAAAAACCTGAAGTAAGAGGGAGAGAAAAGATTGTTGCAAGACATATCCCAGGATGGTTCTGTGATAATACCAGTCCCCCCTATACACGTTACAGGTAAAGCACAATTAACTGAGACCAGATACATGTGCAAAGTACCCATCATGCCATTAAAAGGTCCAATCAGCTATAAAGTTAGACCTCAAAAATGTGTACTAATTTTACAGCTGGTTGTTATTCAGCTTTAATTTGCACGTGTAGCAGGGTCTACCCTTGTGGCTGGGAGCCCCGTCTACTGACCAGGGTCCTAGCTCAATGGGCTCTCTGCGGAACCAGGGTGGAGAGTCCTGCAGCTGTGAGACTCTCTGTCCTGGCACTGTGGGGTGCCACTGGGGCAGAGAGTCTGTAGCTGCAGGACTCTTCAGTCCTGACGGCTGTGAGATTCTTCCATGGCTGCAAGTCTAGTGGTATAGGACTCACAGCTGCAGGAGCTTTTTAGTTGCTGGTGCAGGGGGAATCCTGGATGGAAATCCAAAGCTTCCCCTGTACTGGCCATAAGGCATGATAGAATCCAATAGTGGATCCCACAATCACACCTCCTACCATTAATGTGCATCATGGCAGGAAGTAAGATTGTGTGGATCACGCTTCAGATCCCATGCCTTTAACTGAAGGTCTAGATGAGCCCTTACTGTCATCTTTAAGGCAGGGATTAGCAACCTATGGCCCACCACCCAGATAAAGCCTGTGGCAGTATGTGCCACTGTCCAGTGCATCCCGCCTCTCCACTCCATGCCATGCTGCTGACCCCAACATGCATGGCCCTTCCTTGCCCCCTCCAACATACTCAGCTCACTATCACAACTGAACTCACCCCTTCCTACTGCTTTTGGGGATGGGAATTGGTGGTAGCTGGTAGAGGCAGCAACACATAATGAAGGAAGAAGCAGATAATGTCGGTGCTATAGAGGGCACCACAGAAGGGAGCTACAGCAAGGTCACAAGCAGTAGCCCACCACTCTAAAAGGCTGCTGAGCCCTACTTTAAGGCATTAGACTGGTTGCATTCATGTTCTGTAAAAAGGATTTAAAGCATAATTCTCTACTCCACAGATGCAGTAAGAAGAAAACTCATTAATGTGTATAAGGGCTTCAGGTATTATAGCAAAAGGGGACATATAGGTGCTTAGGCAGTCTTTTCCCTACCTAAGTAATGGGTAGACAGAACACAGATACCAAAGTTTTATCACATGAGATGGTTCTGTTCTAGTGGACCTTTGACAAGTGTTAGCCTTTGACTTTTTTATACTGGTGGACTACTGTTTGTCTCTCAAGTTCATCCTTTGCAGTTGTTCCATTTATCTATAGCTAATTAAATATTTACTGAGCCTCAGAGTAAGAAAAACTGACACTACAACCCAGCAATCATGGCCCTTCATCTTGCATCTAGTGGGATGTGGTAAACTGAACTGCAAGTTCCCACTCCATTATTTATTTAAACAATAAGCCGTCAATCTCCAGCTAAATACGAACATTAAAATAGCTGATGTGCTGGTGGACAAATTGTTCACCTGTGGAACAGTGAGATTCATATCTCTGATCTGACTTAAAGCAGTCTCCTATACATTAATGTTTATGTAAAGAACTGCATATGAGCTAGCGAGCATTTACCTAGAATCATTACAAAGATCCTGTATACCAAGTCTGCACTGTGTTGAGATTCCATTACCATAGCTTATATAGTTTACCAACTTATTTCCAATAAATAGTTGTTTGTTGTGGGAGAGAAGGCATTGCTTTTCTATACAGCCATATAGATATAAACTTTGAGTATTTCCATAATCATAATTGTGCATTTTAAAGGTGAACATGGTACATTTCAAAATGGAAGTCTCTTTTTTCCCCCTAATTTTCATCTTCTTTTTAAAGAATTTCATATGAATTTTCCCAGCTTCATGGAAACTTCAGTGATATGACAATGACAACATTTCAAGTCAATATAGATTCCTTTAGAAATACAGCTGAACACAGCAGAGATTTTTTAAAACCCTGCTAGGGTAATCTATGAGATGTCTCGCCACTTTAAAAGCCTGCCATTTTAAAATAGCTATAAACAAAGTCTGTCTTCTAGGGAGGAGAAGAGCAGAAGGTAGGAGCAGAAACTGAAGGTTCAAAACAAACTCTCCTTCGTATTTTAGAGATAAGGGAAGAAAGGGTGATGCATTTGCAGTGATGCTACATGGCTGTTTAAGCTCTCTTCCCAAACACAGTATAGCTGCACAGATAAATGAGAACAGGCACTGCATATGCCAAATTGGTTGCACTCAGTAGAGACAAGGCAGGAGGATCAAACAGGCAATGTTGGTACTCAGCCTACTGTAGTACATACAGGAGACCAACCTGTGCTACATTAAGAATAGTAAACTGTTAATATAAAGGCAGCATTACCTTCTAACATCTTCCCCTTTCATTTCTTTCAACTTCCCTTATTCATAAATAACTTAATTGAAGTCTAAAAGAAAGAAATGCATGAAAGAAGCCTAGCTGTCTGAGACGCCATTCAAATTAAGCCGATATAATACATATAAACTACAAGCAAACATCAGAAGTATCATTTATTTTATCAACACCCCACATGGAAAAGGTTTGCTTGCTGCTCACTTTAAGGCTAAGTACAGACAGTCAAAAAACGTGAGGATGAATCAGTTCAACCTCGGGAGCTTCCTTTAAACTGCCTAGGTTGAACCAATAACCAACTGAACTAACATTTGGTTGTCAATTGGGAAAGCAGGGGAAGGTCTGCACTGACCCAGTTAGACACCCCTAGTTCTCAGCCCTGATTATGCTGTGAGCATGCTCACATGAACAAAAGGAACAAAGGCTCTGGAAAAGCTGATCTTTTGCCCTTTCTGAAGTAATGACCTAGATACACATATTATACATGCAAAATAACCTGCTGAGAAGTACAAAGTCACTTGACCTGAGCTGTAATAAACATCTGGTGACAGGTCATTCCTGTGAATGATTGGAGAAGACTTGATTAATATGTATGGGAGTTCAAAATGTTTAGAAGGTGCGTAAGTTTGTTCTGGGCTTTTCCTGCCTTTCTTCTGCCTTTTTACTCTGCTCTGCTCTCTCCGTTCTGTGCTCTTTCTGTTCTTTGCTCTTTTGCCAACAGCCATCTGTTTTCTGCTCTCTGCAAAGCAAATGTCTGAATTAATTGTGTGTCTGTTGCTTTCTAAAGTAAGAATGTATGAGTGTAAAGAACAGAAACTTATCTGGATACCCTGGTGAGCAGTTGGAGGCTTCCCTGAAGCTAGTGCTCCTCTACCTCAACATTTACTCAAATTTGGTAACGTATTACCTACCCTAACCCGGAAGTTCTAAGTACCCAGGAGAGGAAAGGAGCAGAAATCCTCAATATGAAATCGATGAATCTATGAATATACTCCAGCGTCTGTAGTGTGTATAATCTGTTCTCCTGTTTATAATACACCCTTGTATATGTTTTCCTGTTTGTATATTCATATTGGTTAATGTTGTTTATTAGTACAATTTCTCAATTCAACTCTGTGTCTTTAAGCATTCTGACGGTGTCAGATGGGGCTGAGCCATATCAGTATCTGACCAATCGAAGCCTTAAATCCACCAACCTACAGAGATAATATTTCACAAAGCTCCCCCCAAAGTTTTGAGGAAGACTAACAACCCTCCAGCCCCTTTGTTGTCAGATAGAAACAGATCCCTCCTTGGGGTCTTCACTGGGCCAGTAGACAGGAGGGCACCAGAGCACATCTCCCATTGCCATCTTAGGCAAGCATCCTTGGAATTGAACCTGGGTCTCCCACATGATAGACAAAGACCCTATACCACTGAACCACAACAAAAAGTTCCCTGTGACTAGGACTACTGTAATAATCTGAAATAAAGAAACAAGCTATATAGTGGATGCTGCCTTTCAGAGGCCTTTTTCCAACTAAAGTTTCCAATCTGGTACATGACGGATTTCTTGAAAATTCAAGACCGCCAGTCTGAAAAATCTTGTAGAAATGTGTAGAAATTCAACCTTGTTTTATCACTTTTAATACACTAAAGATTAAGGAATATTTAGGCAAGGTATTTTATCAATAGGTCTAATGATTATTGACCAATTTGGTTTTGCCTTCACTGTATCACACCAGGAATAGCATCTTCTGAACTGGCCAAGGTTTTGCAAACAAGTGTGTATTTATGAACGCTGAATAACCCCTGTAGCCACCTCTCAAATTTCAAGCTAAAATGATAGATTTTTTGGACAACAATAGCTCAGAAGACTTTAGATCTTCCCTGAAAACTAGATGCGTAAGGGAATACAATGGCAATCACTCCTTCTGTGAATGGAGTCCCACATAGAATGGCATTATTATGTAAGATCTCTTCCAGAACTTCTGTGCAGAAAAGAATTAAAGAAAAAGAGTGAACCGTTCTGACAGACAAGAGGCTTCTGTGGCTTCTATGATTTGCTGCTGTTTCCTGTGAAGCAGGGCTGTCCAACTGGTGACCCACAGGCCACATCCAGCCCCTCAGAGGTTGCCAGTCCCCCCACTGAAGTTGCTGCTACATCACCTGGGGTCTCTATGGCAGGGAAACATAGTAGGACAGGAGCTCATGCAGCAGCAACAAGGAGGAGGGACCCGTGTGGTGGCAACAAGTAGGGAGAGAGGCTCAGGCAACACAGTGGCTCACACTGCCTGCATGGTGCAGGGGGATGCACTGGCAGCGCGCTGTTGCTCCCAGGGGGCGCATCCCCACAAGTGGGAATGTGCATTTCCCTGGGGCCAAACATCTGTGGCACAATACATGCTGCTGCTTGTCCCCAGGAAACTCCTGTGTGTGCACACTCTGGCATATGGCATGTTGCCCCGGGTGGGGTAGGGGAGGCAGGGCCCAGCACCTGGACTGACCCTAGTAGTTTTACCCGGGCTCCTGAAGGCCTCCAGGGGCTGCAGCTGTGGCAAACCAGCAGCACAGAGCCTGGCTGGCAGCTGGAGTGTGGCTCTGGCTGGCCAGGCTCTGGTTTCTAGCACCACACACTACCACCAGTGTGCAATGTCTTGCTTTAAGGCACAGTTTTTTTTGACACCCGGATCTACTGATGCCACCCCTCCGCCTCTTCTCCCTGCCCCTCCACCCCTCTGCGCTGCAAATTAGCAGCAAGAGGAATGCCTGCATGTTTATGTGTCACTGCACATCCACGCTCATCTGAACACACCCACTGAGCCCACATGTCATGCAGCCTCTACAGTATGTGGCCAGCATGGTGTGCATCCCAAGGCCTGTAAGGAGCGCTACAAGTGGCTCCTGGCCACTCAGAAGTTGGGCACCACTGCTGCGAAGAATTCATTTGGGTTGCAAAAAGCTCAACTGCTGATGCTGCAAATTTATGATGATCAGTACACACATTGAGCTGTGAGGGGTCAGCGCCAAGGGCCTCGCTAGTTACCTCTCCAGGCAGTCAGCAGTAGATTTGTTCTCCATTTTGTCATTGCACCAGCAAACGTCAGATGTGTCAAGGCCACTTACTACACTTTATTTGTTAATACCATGAGCCATAATCGCAATATTAGTAATGAGAATGCATTAATACTTTGATCTTGCACCCTCATGAACACAGTGCTACCATATTACTTTGTTTTAGCCAATTTATGATCTTGGAATCTTCCTGTACATAACCATCATCTAGTGCCATCACCACAAGATGAATGGCCAAGTGAGTCTCTTGGCCACAAAGCCTCATATTGACAGTAGCATTGCTTCTAGATAGTTCTAGATAGTTTCAGGATGGGGCGGCCAACTCAGTATGTGCCCCATTGTCCACCAACTTAAAGTTGGGAGTACTTATCAGGGAATTTTTATCTTGGTGAATGATTGAGCTTAACTTGTTAGACAAAACAGGTTTTTGAAGATGTGTCACAAACTCGATTCCATCTTAGACTACCCACATATGAGGTCAACATTTCCAACAGACTGGATAAAAAGAAAAAAATACATTCCTAAATTTGCTTCACAGTATATCTTTTGACTCAATGAAAGTTAAATGATTTACAGTCAACTCTGAAACAAGACTACACCAAGATTCACATAAATACAGGAGAATTCATTTTTGGATGGCAGATGCGTGGATAAAGGCAGCTTTCAAAGAGTTAAAATGTAAGTTCTCTTGCTGGACAACTGCCCAAGAGTCCCAGACACTTGCTAGGGTATGCACTAAAATGTGAGATGGCCAAAGAGAAAAATTGTGCCAAAAGTCCAACTTGAGCGTACTTTATTTTTCCTATCTGAAGGAAATTTTCTCATAAAATGATATGTTCTTCAATTTCAGGGCAGGGGTGCAAAACTCAACTGGCCCCAAGTTAGGTAAGTCATACAGGCCCAGTCCATGGTTCAGATCCAGAGCATAGAACTATGTCATCTGGCCTGCTTGGCTGCCTGAGGGCCAGAAATGTGCTGATGGCAGCATTAATTGCCATGGCTCCCAGAGCCATGTCAGCTGCTGCTTCTCACAACACCAAATTCCTGTATCCACAAGCCGCATGACACAGCTCTGCACTCTGGATCTTACCTGCAGAGCTCCCTACGGGAGCAGAAATTGGGTGGTGGTATGAGTTAATTGTGCTCCTCCCACCACCTAATTTCCAGTCCAATGAAGATACAGCTTCATGGATTGGATCCTATTTGAAGGCAGATAGCAATTGTACTCCTTTGGTTTTATTGCTCTTCTGTGGAGGTTTCTTCTCTTGAGGATCTGTTGGTTCAAGTTTTCTGTTCAGAGTAACAATGATCCTTTCTTACATTAACTTAAATATATCTGGATCTGGCAGCCTCTTCCAAGGTTTCTTCTTTTGATTCATCTGCTTCCAAAGCTAACAACTCACCTTTGTCTTAAGGGAAAGAAGGAAATACCATGAGTGCCATTTTTGAGACCCTTGCTTTTCTTACACAATTTTTCCTTTGTTTTTTGGACCAACTCACTCCTTAGTAAAGAATTTCTTTTTTTCCTTGAACACAAGTTACTAAATAATTCTTAAGGAAATCTCCTTAAGGAAGAGGATAACTGACAGATTCTTCAGCATAAGATGACTCCAGAAATTAAAAAAAACCCTAAAAGAGTACATTTTCCTTTTTTTGTCCCCTAGAAAAGGAATGTTTTTTATATATTACAAGTTTTTACAAAGTGAGCATTCCTGGCCAACTGGATCATAGGTGATGTGGCCTAATGGTTAGGCCACTAGAAAGGGTAGGAGCTAATCCAAGTTACCAGAACCAAGAGGGAAGACCAGAGGCAGAGTCCACACCCAAGTTACATGCTGAATCAGAGTTCTAGGGTCAGAGACCGAGTTACCAGATCCAAGGAGAATTTCCAAAAGCCAATAGTCCAGAAACAATACCAAGCAAGGTCAGAAGGTAGAGAACCAGGAGTACAGGATTTAGAAAGGCTTATTACAGGATACATTCAAAAGAACCAGTGGCTGACCTGCAGCCTGCTGCCACAGGTAGAACTAAATGGGGAGACTTCTCCCCTGCAGCCAATCAGAAAGACCAAATTCACCCCAGTTCTATGCAAGGGATGGCAGGCAGATGTATCATGGTAGGAACTGTGTTGGAGATGTAGAGTGGTTCAACCCATGTGACCGTCCTCCTAGTCCTATGCACAGTTTCAGGGTGACCGAGCTGTGCATGGGGTGGGAGGCAGATGCATCACAGCTGAATCATCTCAAGATCCTGGGATGGAGCCTTAGAATGGTTTAAGCCATGGGGAATGGCACCCCCTCCCCCTTCCCCAGTCCTACTGATTAGCAGGACCCAGGTCGTAGGAACCCATGGCTTGATCCATACCAGGAACACCAAGGACAAATTGAATGGGATACTGGGGGCCCTCAGTATTTGAGAAAAGCACACAGTCACTCAAGTTGGCACAAGAGAAAAGTCTTCCCGTCTGGAAGTGCTCTCATTTTTTTGCAGAAGAAAAAAGCACCAGAGCAGAATTAGGAGGCTCTAGATTGTTTTGGGAGAGGGCTTGTGAGTGGAGTACCTGCCCGGTTTGGGCTTGGTTGTCTGGGTTCAGTTTGGTCGCCAGTTTTCAGAGAGGTGCTCTCGGCTGCTGAGCCTAGCCATTGATACCAGAGCTTGCCTGGGCAGAAAAGCTAAGCCAGCCATAGTGCCAGATACACCAGAAATGAGCAAACAGACCAACAAGCTACATATATGTTCAAACAATCTTAATTGAACAGTTAATTGATTTTCAAGTCCTTTATACATTTTAATTTCATAAAAATAAACTTGGAGAGAACAATGTAATTCAGAACAATAATAGGGTGAAATATTTTTAATTTTTCAAACTATTCCCTTATTTTTTTGGGAAGCACATACTGAGTGTGGACTTTGTCATAAAGAATGATGATGATCCCAAATGATCAATAAGGTCGTCACTATTCCCTGAATTAAAATTCCACAACCCACTTCCTGCCATAATATTTAGAAAGCCTTAAGCAAACCCACCAGGTGAAACTGATGAAAATTCCTTCACTATGGAAGAATCCTTGGAAGACACAGAATTCCCATAATGGTTCCTATATACTTTTACAGAAGGCTTGGCTAAGGAAAGGAAGTACAGTCAGGATTCCTTAATTTCTAGAGCTACAAGGTGGCAATATAAAAGCTTTTTAAATTTTGAGACCCATTCTAGAAAAGCTGGCAGTAGTGCAGAACTGAGTCCTGTCTGTTTCAGGCCTTGAAAAAGTTGTAATATATATAGAAGGGGTGGGAAGAATCTGAAAAAGGGAATTAACATTTAGCCAGTTTATTTTTAACTGAAATGGTGGCTTCTGGTGCTATTCAGGCATTCAAAAATTTACAGCAAGTCACATGGAAATGACTGAATAGGATAAAGGCATGTGAAACAGTCAAAGTGCAGGATATATTAATTTGCCACATGACTCTGCAAGTCATCAAATGAATATCAATATGTTTGAGCACAAACATTATAAATGATGATATAATGGAAGTCATACCATCTATCTCTATGCATCTTACGCATGTCATTTACCATAGTTTATGTTATTAATGATGTCAAATACCATGAGTCTAAAGGTTTACAGCAGATTTGTCTGAACAGGATATAAATCTCCCAGGCAGCCAACAGTTTATTTTCTTAGTTTTCATGTAGCAGGAACCATGCATTTCTAATCAGAATATCAATATCTGCAATCATCTTTAAAAAAAAAAGTATTACAGGAGCGAAGAGAGATATTAGAGAAAAAATGTGTATCTTAGCAACTCTGGCAATGATCTGAGTATTCCTTGTGCCATATACTGCCACTCATCACTGTTCTGTCATCTGATGAACTACTAACTCATCACTGTTGGTATTCCTACAAAGAATATCCTGTGACAAGCAAGCATACATGCACCCTACACAACTGCTGTATTCTTTGCCTGAACCTCCCATCTACGAGATTATAATTTGATTTCCCTGAAACAGAGCAGGATCTGTAGGCGCTACAATTCAGTTTAACTGCAATCCAAGCTTGCTGGTCAGAAGATTTGAAAGAAAATAATTATTTTAAATAAATAAAAACAGGAATCAGACACCCCGTGCATTTCTCATCATGTGCATCAAGCACATGAGTAAAAACCAGTAGGCATACAAGTGCCTTGTACTTTTTTTTACATACAGCATAGCAATACCGCAAAACTGATATTATTAATATTTTATATTTAAAATGCATCTACTCTGCAATTTTAATTAATATATTTGGTCACAGCATAAAATAGTCAATATTTCTAGCAGAATTTCTAGAGGACTGCATGCATTTGTAAATAAGCTTAATATTAGAAATGAATTAAGTTCTGGTAGCTAAAATTTCTCTTCTATTAATTGATACAATATAGCAAACATGCCACTTTCTCACATTTTTACCTGTTTATTTATCACCTACATGACAACACTGAAGCCTCAGAAGAGTAAATCAAACACTGCTTATTAAATACCTAGGAAAATTTACTTTTCCGATATCATAAAGCATGCCTTTATCTAGGAGGATTGCAGCCAAATCCTTTATACCTTCAGAATAAACAACAAATATTATTCTGATTGCTCACTTTTATTCCTACTTGCAGTGACATTGACAAGAATCAAATATTGTTGAACATAATCTACCTAATTTTGGGCAGAAGAACCTAAAAGGTCCTGTTTGAACCATGGGACTTTTTGTGCCAGAAGCTGAACCTGTTCTGTAGATGATATACTATATCACATGACTGGCAATATATTACCCAGAAGTTATGGCTTGTTGCAAGACACGGTTTGTCACTTAGCCTCCCCAGCTCAAACATATTACCCTTTGTAAAACCTCTACAATGCTAAAGTAATTGAAAATCCAATTCTAGTTACTTATTGTTGTTCCCACTTACCTCACCTCATCTAAGAAAAAAGTCAAACGCGCTTTTAAAATCACCATGATTAAAAACACAACACTCTGTTTACAAATGGAAAAACTACTACATTTCCTAATGAAAGACTACTAATAGTTCACAAATAAGATTTTCCCTTCCTTCCTTATCCGGTCCTTCTGTCTTTTATAAAAAGGTTTGTAACATAATTATTGTAATTACTTAAAGCAAATGAATGGATTTTTAAGACTTGAAAAAATAAAAGAATCAGTCAGCTTTTTATGTTTGTTGTATAATACTGTATTAACTTGAGACCCACAGTAAAATTAAAAGTATAGTTATGCTTGGAAAAGTGACTGTGCCTATGTATATTATTATTTCTATCTGCTGCCTGTGAGTCATAATTCACATCTGCTGACTTTGCTGACACACACATTTTAAATCCAGAGCCCATACAAATCAAGAATTATAACATGGACTCTATTTCTGCTTTGAAAATCATCAAAGCAGCTAAAATCCAGTTGCAGAATATATCACTTATAATTATGTAAAGAAGGCAAAACACATATCTGGAGTTAAAAATAAAAAGACACCCAGAAGTTTGTCTACCTAATTTTAATCTTCAAATATCCATTTGATATCTATCTTGCTGTAATAATCTCATTTCTGAGACTTCCCCTTGAGCCTAGAAACAAATAGTAGAGGAGTCTAAAATGGAGAGGAAATTACTTCAAGAAAAAAAATATTTGTTAGTTAAGCCATTTCTACAAATGCAAATTAAGTCAGTTATTTTCTTTAAATGTATTTAAATATTCCCTAATATATGAAAATATAATGCACCAGCATCAAGTTTGTAAAATTCTTTTGCATTCTTCAGGATGAAACGCCCCATATAAATGGGATAGCTGTTATTAAACATCACTCTTATAATACATGATGGAATCCCTTGACATTTAACTTAAATATTCACCACGGTACACAATGGTTGGGTTGCCCTTCCAATCCCTTTCCTCACACAAGGAGCCAAAAGTAGCCCTGGGATCAGGAGTTGTCTTTAAAACCAGATATTGATGAACATTTAAAACAGAAATAAAACTTTTAGTACTGTACTTAATACTGGCTGCACTTCTTTATAAGTAAGGCTTTTTCAAGTAACCTAATCCTTCCTTCAGTGGGAAAAAGCAAAGTAACATTAACAAGGTAGTTATGCACAAACTGTGTGTGCTTTCTGATGCACTACACAGTTGAGACATTGCCAGGGGGAATACTCATGAGTACTGTTGTTCATCATCACTACGCTCACTATAACTGCCATTAATCATTAAGGCAATATACAGCCCACAGAGTCATAGTTTCTAGAGTCATTGTATCCAGCCCACAGAGCCTGGGACACTTCTAAGCCACACAGCTAGACAGCCATCAGGCAGCCAGGAGCAGAGCCAGTAGCAGCTGGGCAAGAAGCACCAGCCCAGGTTGAATCTGAGGCCGGATGATCTCGCCTGCCGCTATAACCTTGCTGACTGCTGATTTAGGCAATGAGGCTGGCTGATCTGTCGTGTGAAACTTCAGATCTCAGAACATACCAGTAGCTTCACACTACACAACAATTTCATTGGTGTTATAGGTACACCATTCTAATAGCTATGAGACCATATATTACCCTTTATCTGCTTGAAACTCCACTTATGCAACATCTGAATACAAACTTTGAATGCCAGATTTAATATTAAAAAAATAAAACCGTTCCCCCTAAAAATATCTTTAAGATTAAAGCAAGTATTTGTGCGGCCATTATTCTTTAAGTAGATTCTATGAGACTTGCTGAAGTGCCTTAAGTGACCTAAACAAGAAAGGTTGAAGGAGAGGAGACTACAATATTTAGAAACAGAAAGTATTAGTACTAGAGGAATGTGCAATAACATGAGGTTTTGAAAAGCCAAGTGACTGTACACCCGGGGACTCTACAATTTGTGCACTCAATACTGATAACATAACTTCAAAGGTCACCAATGACTATATTATGCTTGGAATACTGCCGTTTTCTGATTCCTGAAAATGGAACGACTGGATCCTTGACAGAGTGCTTAAAGAAGATCTTCCAAAAAAAGTCCTCTGCCAGATCTTTCCCTGGACCTTTGGGGGGGGAAAAATCTCTCTCATGCCATTCCAATTCATCAACATTCAGTGGGATATTTCCGTTTTGGAAATGCCAAGTTTCAAATGGGGTGGCAGAGCCACAGGGGATTTCAGCAACTGTATTGACAAAAATGAATATATTCAGACAACAAAAGTTGTTAGTTTTACACTGTACTGACTTTTCACTCTGACAAGTACTGAATTTATCCTCAAACATTAAAGTTAAAACTGTTTAAGAAAAGTGGTCTTAAAGAATCAAGCAAACATTTAACAACATTTTGCTAAAATCCCATTAAACTCATGATTTATGTTTTCATTTCAATCACTGCCAATTAGCAAGACATTAGAGTGAATAAAAACTCTCGCCTTTCATACTCATCCCAAATCTCAAATTTGATTCACAGTATTGACACAATTTGTTGTCATGGAAACAGTTGTGATGGTAGAAACTCACTCAAGCATGATATCATTGTGTGAATCAGGAAGAGTAGTCTAAATTAAAAGATGCATCTACCTATATGCACATCTATCCTCCGAGTAAGTAATGACAGAAAGATGCAAAAAATGGTTTTACATAAAAACAACGTTTTGCTGTAAGCTTTCCAAAAAGAACAGTCTCATGGGGAAATTGTTTTAATGAAGAGTGTAGTTTTGAGGCCTCAGGAAGATTTACGTGTTAATATTATGATTCCTGTGGTAAAAGCTGAAGAGACCAAAAGAAGTCATGACAATATATAAAAAAAATGGGAAAAATCCCCTCTTGTAAGCAAATGAAGTTCCCATATTTTTTCCAAACAATTTGAAGGCACTTAGTTTTTTTATTAATATTACAGAAGCACCTGGAAAATCCCACATAAAAATCAAGAAGCCATTATACTTGCACCGTATGGAGTATGACACTGTTCCAGCCCCAAAGAGTTTACAAAATATATTTTATAAAGGTCAAGAAAAGAGACAATGTACATGCAAGAACACACCATTAAATAATTATTTTGATAACTGGTTCATTCTCCTCTGTATACAGAACATTTTCCCTCATATTATAATCCTGAGTATCTCCATGTGTGGACATTTTTGTTCTAGAATAAAAGTGTCAACAGCTGGAATAATTCAGGAATAATGATTTACAAAAACAATCATTAAAGGAAAACACTAGATATATAGTTTAGAACTAATATGAAAATCAGAATTTACAAAAAAAATATTCAGTACAGGAAAACAACTAGATTTATCATTTAGAACTAATATGAAAAATGTTAGCTATTTCCAGGAAAAAATCCTTACCCAAACTGTCACTAAAAAAGTGCCACAATGTATCATCCATATTTCTACTAATGTGGCAATTACAAGGGCATAACTTGAAGTCCAGCAGCTCTGGGAACTTTTATACAACTACGCCAATTTTTTACTATTTGTGTGTGTGTGTGTGTGTGTGTGTGTGTGTGTGCGCGCGCGCGCACGCATGTGCGTATGCGTGTGCATGCATGCGTGCACACACATGCACACATATATGAATTACGTACATTAAAGCCAAGCTTATTTTAAATAACTTAGCATCTAGAATTTAAGTACATAGATTCATACCATGAAATAATGTCTCCACTGAAGCCAGTTGCAGTTATTCATTAACTTCAACAGTCAAGACCACTATGGTTAACTAGTCCTAGCCTAACATTCTTGTATGATATACTCAATAGTATTTCCCATGGTGAAAGAGATTCCTTCTTCTGTTCTACATAAATGAAAACTATAGAGCCCAACATATTATGATTCAAACAGAACATAAATGAAAGATATTTCTGTAAAGAAAGATATCCAGTCTCAAATGATGATGAATTAACCAGTCCCTTTGATAATCTGTTCTAAAATTACACTCACTGTGGAAAAGCTGTGTTTCTTTCCATTTCAAACTTCCAAATCCAAAACTCTAAACTCTATTAGTTTTCATGATGCCTTTATCTTCTAGTTCTTCTTGCATGATTATTTATAAAACATGATTAACTCAACCATTAACCTTAAAAGTTTTTTGTTCAGCTTGTTAAAGCTATTTATAGAAAAAATAATCAGTCTCTCATTGCAGATGTGACGCATTTACCAAATCTCATATTCTTCAAGTTTTTCAAATCTCTAAAAGTAAAGTATAGTGTGCATTAAATAAAGCATAAAAGAGAATGCCATACAATACCAGTTCCAAATTACAGTACAACATTAAATTTCAGATTAGAGATACATTACTGTATTCAAAGAAAACTTAAAAAGGGAGCACTTTTTTTATACAATACCAACAGGTATAAGTTAAAATGTTGCTCTTTAGACAACTGAAGTCCTGATAGAGAATGTACAAGGTCTCAAACAGAAAAAAGTTTGAGAAGACAAAGAAAAAAAACTAGGGGATAAGTTCTGAGGCCAGAACAGCAAAGCCTGTCAGGGACTGAAAGGTGGCATGATTGGGGCAATGGGTCAGTTTGTTCCATCAAGACGTGGCAGGTGACAGTACCAAAGGAGAGAGTCAGAGGGAACAAGGGGAGCTAGCAGGAAGAGGTATGTTATGCCAACCTCAGAGAGGGGCAGACTGGGGGTTAGGACTGAGGTTTTTCTTCCCTTCCTCATGACCTCGTGTTGTCTTCCAACTTTTTCTGCTTCATTTTAAGCTCCAATAGTGTGAAGTAGTGAGAAAATATGAGCTTCATTAAGAAGGTATCAGCTGCTGTTGCTCCAGCTGAGACAGGAGAACTACACAACAGAGAGGCTGCAGGAAGGGAAGAGTCTAACACCAATGCTTCATCCAATTTGAAATGGAGCAAACTCTATGGTACTGTCTGATTATCTCTTTGCAATTATTGACAAAACCAAGTTTTAATGATTATTGATAATGAAAAAAAAACAACACAGCCAGAGAGAGACCAAGCAGAATTCTCTTCAGTTTTACACATCATGCATCACAAAAAGACCAGTTGTGTTCCAATTTTTAAGTCTTTAGGTTTGGTACTGATGCATGAGACAGACACGGAGGTTTCTTTTCCAATACAAACTGACACTTCACTTAGAAATACCTATCTTTGATATATTTGCAGAGCAAATGGATGTGGAATTCACTGAGGGGGAGTGAATATTAAAAGACTTTTTTATTGAGTCACAATTTTGACAGTTACCACATTTTAATGTAGAAAAATATAATCCAAGTTCAACTGTGTATGTTCAGTGCAAAATAACCAACTGTCTATGAGAGTTGGAGACACTTACTTTAATACTTATGGAACTTAAGAAGTTACATGTCACTGGAAATAAAACACTGCAAAATAAGACAATGCTAATAATTTGTTTCCCACAAAGGCTTGTCACAGGCAATTCAGAAAACTAGAGAAAGCAGTTCTTTATGAAAGTTCTTTCTACTAAATTATAGCTGCTCTAAACAAAAAGCAATACATAAAACATGAGGTGAATAGAGGAAGTTCAGGTACCTACTCAGCAAAAATATGTTTTGTCCCACAAGTTGGTTTTCACAGGATAGTTGGAAGGGTACCTGCTATTTTTATGGATGAATATAAATGGGTCTTCAGAGGCTTAAGGCATGTGAGAAGTCCTGAGCAGCATATAAATTGTTCCTCTACTATTCTTTCCCCTTTGCAGATCACTGAAACTGAGGAGGGGTAGTTTTAAGTGAAGTTCAAAGAGCTTGGAATTATTCCCCTTTTCTGTGTCCTTTAATTTTCCCGCAAAATAAAGTTATTAAGGATAATACTAAGTTACCACATTTTAAGTCTCAAAAGGAGACTATGAAGAACACTGTTTTCATAAGCTCTGAGAAGTTAAAAAATTGTTTATTTATAAAACAAAGTGGGAAGTAGCTATTTGTGCAAAGGCCTGTGTCAGTCATTGGCTAAAATCATGTAATAATTTGACTTGTTAAAAGACATACTGTATCTGAGCTGGAAGAAAAAACTTGCGACTCCACAAATCTGAAGAGCCGCTATATGTTCTTGGCTACTTATACTGTGCTTTACTAATGCTAAAGACACCTCTGTATCAGAGTTTTCCAAGCCATTTCTTAAAATAGGATTGCTTCCCTTTATGGCTAGGGACAGACATTCAAAAAGCGTAACCCTGAATTCACTCAATCTTTGGAAGTTAGTCTCATTTGCAAAGCTTGAACCAATTTGGAGGTGGATAGACATTCCCTTTTCATTCCAGAAATGCAGGCACATACCTGCAGTGGCTCAGGCTAGAAACTAGGGGGCTCTGGAGCAACCTTCCCTTCCCTTCCACAATGCTGAGCTGAGGGGGGGGCATGGCCAGACCCTGGCAGGATGCTCTGATTAGGAAGGGGTCCCCCCCCTCCACCCCAGCAGGGAGTTGATAACACAGTGTCTATCACCCGTAACTCAGTGTTTATCAGTCCATTAAGAAACAAAAGCCTCCCTCATTAGTTCAGGCTCTTTAAACAACTTTTTCCAAGGAAGGAATGGAGGGACATTACCAGCTACCTGTTGATTAGCTCCAAAAACCCCTAAGCTGACACTGTGCCATCTGCCTTTGTGTCCTGTCACCCACAGCATAGAGCATAGCCAGCATGTGGTATACTAGATAATGCTAAGCTGCCTGTGTAAGAAGTGGTGAGGGGGAAGGGAGGAGCAGGAGGAAGGCAGGCAGAGGGTGCTGTATCTGCAGTCTCTGCTACAGCTGCAGCCAGGAAGCAGAGGGGAGGGGCTAACCCAACTCTCTGGAGCAGAGAGCCCTGCCCAACCCAGAGAGCATGCTGGGAGACTCTGATTTAGCTTAAACCAGGACAGGGTATGGGACAGACATTGTATAAACCAATTTGACTCAAATCAATTAAGTCTGATACTGCTTTCAACCAGATATATCTCAAACTGTTTTCAGCCTTTTTCAAACTGGTTTATATGCACTTAAGATTTGTTCTGTTACAGGTTTAAACCAGTTTCTGATCACTTAAACTGTTTTATGTGTAATGTCTGTCCCTAGCCTTTAGGACTACTTGTTGCATACACTCATCTTCTACAGTTTTCTACAGGATGAGAAAACAGAATGAGTGACAAAGCAGTATCACTATATTTACTCAAATCTAAGCCAAGGGTGGCAGGATACAGATGGAGGGGAAGGTAGGGATAGGTAGCAAGGGGGAGTGTGGGAGGGCAAGGGCCAAAGTGATTGACACCCACCACTGCCCAGCCCCATGTCTCTTCCTCTACCACTGCCTACTCCCCTCTTGCCCCTCTACAGTCTCCCCTATCATCTGCCCCCCTGCCACTGCTTTTCCTGCAGCAGCCATGTGGAGGGGGATATATTTACTAACATGCTGGTAGATTCTGAATATCTCCTTTGCTCTTGCAATTTTTTGCATCCTTGTTAATGGATCCATGCTGGTTGCCTGAAATTCTCCTGTACAACATGAGGAGAGTAGAATGAAAAACTACTGCAATGTAGGGCACTGCACCAGACAATAAGTGACCAAATGTTCCCAAAATGGAACATCAGATATACAAGTTTTCCATGAAGCTATTTTAAGAGTCAATCCACAACTTGGTGTGATCAAAAATAATCTGATACCTACAACGTAAAGTTTCCAGATGTGTGTACCTGTCTGCTGATATCAGTGACACTTATAAAGCCGTTATGTTTTCAGTCATGTCTTTCGCTGTACTGGACTAAACAAAATAATATATTTGTTGATTAAGGGGCAAAAAACCCCTTGTAAATAACAATTAAACATGATCATCTCAATAACATTCAAAACATCATGATGTTTAGAAATGTGTGTCTTAAAAGGAAGCAGCATGGAAGAGGGGATTCAGTAGGTCAGATGTTGTATTTTATTTAAAGGATGGGCTTGATGAAGGAATAAAGTGATATCTTCAAGAAAGGACAAAATGTAAATAGCATAGTTACTTATTGTGGATTAAGATGTGTATTACAATTCTGATACTAATTGGATTAAAGTTAGAATATATCAAATATAGTCAAAATTTTCTTGAAATATTAAATATTAAAACTGGTGACCAACGTGGCTGCCTGAAGTTATTCTCATAAGTAAAAATTACCTGATTTTCCAGAAGTACCAAAGATCTGTAGGTGGCCTAGACCAGAAAACCCCCCAAAAAACTGCAGGTTTTTTGTCATGTTTTGGGAAATGCAATTTGAGAATGGAAAATACAAATAGTATGAATGCTTGAGAAAATGGCAAATTAAAAGAAATTTACTGTATTAAAACTTACTTCCTTTTTGGAAAAGCTTTCCAGGTGAATAGTGGGGCTGAAGTTCTGCTTTGATACATCTACTCCAATAATAATGATTTCATCCTTTTGATACAAATCCAACATTTTTCCCCATGTTATAAGTTTTAAAGAAAACAAATACAGGCTGATTTTTTTTTCTAACTGAATGCCTAAAATTAGATCCCTAATCCACAAATAGATTCTTAAATAAATGCATCTTACGCATAGAGTTATTCACTCCCTTACTTTATCATTTTTCTCAATATTTGTACTTTTTCTTTCACTTCAAACGGCATTCCCAAGAGCAGAGCACAAAACTGTCCAGTTATTTCTGCTTGCGATCAAGCAGCTTGTTCTTGTTTTACGTTCTCTATATAGCACTCCTTGACTAACGTAACATTCAGGTCTTCACATTTCCTGTGGGCCCAAGTGGCAAATCTGGGGAGGGATTGGGGGGAGGTGTGGGGAAATCAATTCAATGCAACAGTAAATTGGGCAAAAATAACTATGGCCCTTGTAACAGACAGCACACATATGCTTTAACCTTCAGCTCCATTCAAAGTACATTATGGTACATATTGAAGCTACTCTACAGAAAGCTCCAACTCATTGTGGTTTCCAACAGTTTCAAAAGGCCATTCGTGCAGTCAGGCATTGCTGTGACATCTCTGGTATTGAATGAGGAAAGGAGTGTGAAATAGGAGCCACTGTACTCATTTCAGAGAATGAAAATTCCTTAAAGCATGATCTAAACCAATCTTAACAAAGTTTTGCAAGGTAGAACCATACGCATTTTATTTACCTGTCTGTCATCAGGAACAGTGAAAGGAATCCTAAACTTAAGCTTTTCTTAACGTGACAGTTAAAACAGCATCAGTCAATGCAACTTACCTCCAAGGCACAGTGGAGGGCTTAAGGCAATCAGTAAAGTCAAATGAATGCTGTAGGAACTTAAATCTCCATATTGCATCAGACCATAAAACCATAAATCCAAATAATGGATTATGGCGAAAATAGCAACTCATGCCAGGCCAAGGGCCGGATCTGGACTATGGGGTTACTCCTGAACCAACAAGTGGTGGCAGATAATGCAGGAGCAAACAGCAACATGCCACAGTGGAGGCAGCAAAAGCAGTGGTTGCAGTGGGATAAGTAGCTACAGGGTGAGCAGGACTGTCTTGGCTTATCTGCCTGCTATCAAAAGCCATATCCAGCAGGGCTTCAGGGCCTAGCTTCCACAGCAGGCTCACCCCTCTTAGCTGCACCTCTAAATTCCCTGGCCTGCAAGTAGCCACTAGGCCAGACAGAGCACTTCCATTAGGCCAGATCCAGCCTGCGGGTCATATATTTGACAGCCTGGATTACAGAATGCAAAAAAATAAATAAATAAATTACACCCCCCACACCCTAAGACTCACATGTAAAAAGCATCTCTGGAGTCACTAAAGCTTCTGAAGATAGGAACTGATTCAAAATACAATCAACAGGTTTACATATGGAAACATCACAATAAAGCTGACCTTTACTTAAAGAGGTGCTCTGTCAAACTGATACCAAACTTCATGGTAGAAGACAATTTATTTTGCTCAGGTCTACCACTTTTGCAAGGGGTTTAGCACTATTAATTCTATCTCATAATTAGAGAAGGAGAAAACGGGGGTTCAGAGGTTTATTTTAGCCCATACTACGACACAGAAAACAAGATCTATTAAAATGACTTTGCTCATCCAGAAGATTCCCTCTATAAAATCCAAGAACAACCATTTATATTTGGACATTCAAAGTAGCTCTAGTTAGCCATATACTAATATCCAGTGAGCTCAGTATGATTTCTAAACAGCACTTCTATTAGCAAATTAGTCACATGCCTGGAACAGTTTGCAGGTTGTAAAGCCTAATTTACTAGCTGTAATTAAGGCTTTGTCTTTGTTTGCAAGGCTGCAATACCAGACATTAGAGATGATCATGAAAGGATCTAACTGTAACATCTTTATGGCACAAATTCTTTTTCTAGATACTTTTAGTACCATGGCAAGCAATGTCAAAAATGTTAAAAATGATGGCACTTGTCTCAAACTCCTCCGGGGCTCTGGGGGTGTAGGAGCCGATCCAGAGGGTATGCAGTAGTATGGATGAATGCATGCACCTTTAGGCAACCACGCTGCAGGAACAGGAACGGGGGACTTTTTTCAAGTCCCTGAAGCAAGTACGAATCCCCTCATCCCTTTGTCTCTATGCTTAGTGGTACCTCTCCTTCTCTCCCCCATCACTAGCTGTCTTCAGCTATCCTGGGTGCAGGGTGTGGAGCTCCAGAGTTGCTCCTGCCCAGCTTCATACTGAGCCAGGCTCAGCCAGGGACAACAGCAGCAGCATGTGGGTCCCTCACCCCTGCCCATTCCCAGGCCCCAGTTTTCCCTGTTAGCCTGGGAGCAGGCATTGTGGGGGCTGCCCCCTGCTGTCTCAAGCTGAGCATTGCTATATGTGTTGCCTGAAGTGGGGCAGCAGAAGTTCTGGAGTGCCCACTCTGCCCCAAGGCCAGCTGGGGACTGTGGCGGGAAGGGGAAAGGGAGGGGAAGGGGGTAGGAGGGAGAACATGCCACTGAGCATGGAAGGGAAAGGAGTGGGGAGGGAAGATTCATCTGTTTTAGGAACTTTAAAAAATAGTTCTTGCTACTGATCCTGTGGCAAAATCTGCTTGCTCCAGAGGGAAGGGTAGAGGGGTGGGAGGTGCAGTGGGAGGTGCAGCCACCCCCGCAGCACAGGTCACTGCTCCCACACCCCTTCCTTGCAAAATTCTGGTCCGCCCATGGTCATAAACGTTTTCTTGTGTTTATTTCACTGCTATGGTGTGTGGTCTTGTTGAAAAGGCCATGTTATGCTGTATCCATTTATGTTGCTGTTATCACTGTATGGCTTATGTTATGCTGTCTGTATATATCACTATGGTTTAGCCAAGGAACTTACGGATGTGTAGTTAAGGAAAAGGGAGTAGGTGGAATTGCTAAATCTTTCTTGATTTTGTATTACTAGGTCAAGAAGAACTGCAACTCCCAGACACAGGCAGAAGGAGACATTATTTCATAGTTTCATAGTTTCTAGGGTCGGAAGGGACCTGAGCAGATCATCTAGTCCGACCCCCTGCCATGGCAGGAAAGAGTACTGGGGTCAAACGACCCCAGCAAGATGTTCATCTAACCTCCTCTTAAACACCCCCAGGGTAGGAGCCTGCACCACTTCTCTTGGAAGCTGATTCCAGACCCTAGCCGCCCTGACCGTGAAGTAGCACCTCCTGATATCTAACCTAAACCTACCCTCTGCCAGCTTGTGACTGTTATTCCTGGTCACTCCTGGCGGTGCTCGGGGGAACAACAACTCCCCCAATGCCTGCTGATCCCCCCTGACTAGTTTGTAACAGGCCATAAGATCCCCCCTCAGCCTTCTCTTTTGGAGGCTGAACAGGTTCAGGTCCCGTAGCTTCTCCTCATAGGGCCTGCCCTGTTGTCCCCTGATCATACGAGTGGCCCTCCTCTGGACCCTCTCAAGTCAAATAAACTTGCTTTAGAAAGAAGTCCAAAATAAGAAACATCCGATCGCTGGATGCAGACATTGTTAGATTAACTCACATTAACCACATTCATTACATGCTGCTTAGCATATTACTCTGTTGTAACTTGTTTATAGAGTAACATTTCAACTTATATCAGCATTAGCTTTTGAATGTTCTCAACATGTAGACCTAGGCAAGAGCAACTAATTATTAGGCTGGGCAACCATGGCAATGTCTGCCTGTAATGGGGAAAACCAACTCCATTATAGCAAAGGCACCCAAGAGAAATGGCCCATTAGCCAGAGGAATACCAGCTGTTCCAGGAAGATAAATTTCTAGAGAAATTTTAAACCCACAGGCAATTACAATAATACTGATGGGGGGTGGGGAGGAGAGGGCTGACTTGGAGTTATTTAGTAGGCTGTGTAATGCTGGTCTATTGGATTTTTCCCAGGCTAGGGAAGGGTCCAAGGCCCCAGCAACCAGGGCTGGCAGAATCATCAAGAAGACTGATTTCTGGAGATACTGGCAGAACTGTTATGGGGCTAGGAGGTAGCCAGTTGAGAGAGTAAGAAACTTTGTCTTTTTGTTCTGTCTTCAAACTTCTGGTCAGTTTATCTGGTATGAGTCTTTTTTCCCCTATATAAGAAATCCTTTTGTTGTTTGACTCCTTACTGATTGCATATGGTGAAAAGTGATATTTGGCTTAATGATATTCCAGACCAGCGCATTCTACAGAAGTGGGGACCTAATATTTCTTTCACTACCCAAAAGGAAGCTACTTGGAGCTGGCAGCAATTCCCCTGTTGCAGTTGTAAGGTCTGGTACAAGGGTGGTAGAACTGAGGCTTGCAGGGATAAAGAGTTATCCCAGGTCAAACCTTGATTTGTTACTTGGCACAAGCAGTGGGGCAGCAAGGAGAAACTCTGGGCTCTAGGGGTACCTCAGGGATGGGCTTGTCATAATGCTCATGAAAAAAGAGGTAACTGAATAAAGCAGAATGGACAGCATGCCTGGGATAGCACTAGGTTCCTGACACTTGTCTTGTCCCTCTCAGACAATGTCCAAAACTACTTGTAGCAGGTTCAGAAAATTTCATATAAAGAATTTGCATCTTTGTGAAATTTCTTCCCATTTGAAGAGCCACATGCTATGGGTAGGCATCTACGCAATTTACAATTTTGCTATTTTCAAGGAAACCATGGAAAAAGGCAGTTTCCACCTCAAAAGCTGGCATTCCCTGTGATTTTGCACAGAATCCCCACAAAAAAACAAGCTTAAACTAAAAGGCTGATACCCTAGTAGGAGCCAGTGGCCACTACAGCCCAGGCTCAAAGCCTGCTGGGGATGATGGGAACCACTGGCACGAAGGGGAGAAGCCAAAATAGCAGCTCCCCCACCCCCCGATTGGTGGACAAGGCTGCCTTTTGTGTGGCCCTCCCCTCTCTGCCAATTGGCAGCAAGGATCGGGGGTTTCCCATGAAGGGCAGCTCACTTGGCCGATCGCTGGTGAGGGGCAGGGCTGCCAGGGTCCCTTGACAAATCAGCAGTGGAAGGGGGTGGCGGGCTCGCTGGAAAGAGACCACAAAATGGTGGCAGGCACCGTGAGTGGCCCACAATTTTTACTTCACCTCCACATGAATTAAGTAGAGCCTTAGCTATGGGTTAACAAAGTGAGTAGTCCATATACTATTGGCCATTTTAGAGCAGAGGATTTGGGACTGCTGTATTTTTCACAGGAATGAGGAAGGAAAAACAAAAGGGACCTAGAAATTAGGGATGGAAGAGGTTAAACATTTAAATATTTAAACACTAAGTACATTGTACTAGCACTAACACCGGTATTGCATTACCAGTTAAAGTTTACTGAGGGCTGCAGTTGGGTGGGGAAGGGAAGCAGCACAGGGCCTCAGGAACAGGAAGGCAGCAGGGCGGGGAGGAGCAAGAAGGAGAGGAGGCGGTGGGGCGAGAGGTGACTATGACCTATAGCTAGTCAGCTCCCTCCCCCCGAGTGCACTGGTGGCTGCAGCACATTGGGAAGCCCCTCACCTGCTGCTGTCAGCCACAGCTTCACATGGGCTATGTTGTCGGGCAGGGCTTGCTCCTGCCTCCATTCTCCCATCAGTCTAGCTGGGGTTATCTGACCCCAGCAGTCTTGCCTGCCCAAGTGCAGGGAGGACCCAGTGACCTGTAAGGTCCCTTCCAGCTCCTAAAAAATATGAAACTACGAAAGGCCCTGAAGAGCGGCTCCCAGAAGCAGCTGTGTGTCTGAGTGGTCTGTGCACAGTCCCTGGCTTTCTGTGCTGCTCTGGGCAGGCAGCTGAAGCCCCTCCCTAGCGGTGGGATGGGGCAGACACCAGCCCACAGCTCCACACTCCCTGGCCAGGACTACACATGTGTTATTGGTTAACCATTTCACCAATAATTAGAGGAGGTTAAACAGACACTTTTTAAATGATATTTACATCTCTACTACAGATCCCAGTTCCAGAATGTCCTTCTCTTGGAGGCAATCTGTGAACCACCTATGTGTTTAGAGTTTAGCAGGGCTGGCAGAGTAGAGAAGTCCTACACAGAAGTGAGGAGAAAACGAGTGAGTAATAAGATGAACAGATTTGACTGATTTGCTGTTGATAAAAGAAAACAGGAAAATGTATCTGTACTTTCTTATAACTTTTCTTTTAATATGCAGGTTTATAAAATAGCTAATTTTGAATTTTACTTTTATATCCTGTTAAGGAAGCAGAACACAGGACTATCAAAAAGAAAGTCTTTTGACCCCTGAACATTCTGACAATTCAAACCAACTCCCCTACCTGTTGTCATGTACTTAGTTGCTTTAACAAGTCTGATGTTACAGCTAATTTAGTAAGATCTTCAGCTTCACTATAAAACAAAGTAATTGAAGAACAATCTATTCCTTTTTGTCAAAAGACTCTGGCCACAAAATAAAAAGTTAAAGTTTGTCTACTGTAGGGATTAATTTGTAATCTTGTTACTGGAAGGTAGGAATGTTTCAAGTAAACAAAGTAATCTCTAAGCCACCTCCCCCTACCAAACGAAGGATCACTGCCAAGAAACAAGCCCTAGCTAAGTGTTCCATCCATGTGTGCGCCCAAACCCTGCAATTAAGCACAGAGCCTGAGAGAAGAGATGGGGCAAATGTTTATGACCTCTGAGCCATTTACTCGGCCTATCCACCCACAGAAGAGAGAGGACCTATAAAATGTTCATTTTTGTCCTTAGCTGCCATATGGTAGAACATTAATAAAAGAGAACATTTCAAAACTTCAAGCTGGTTCCCAAAATGTTGAGAATCCTTCTTGCATCAGAAGCACACCACTTTTCCTGGTGAATGCTTTGGATAATATGTAAGCAACAGTGCCTACTATGACTGTAGGGCTAGAGACAGACATTACATATAAACCAGTTTAAGTGATAAGAAACTGGTTTAAACCTGTAATAGAACAGATGTTCAGTGCACATAAACCAGTTTGAAAATCGCTGAAACTGGTTTGAGATGAACCTGGTTGAATGTAGTATCAGACTTAACTGACTTGGCTTAAACTGTTTTATGTAATGTCTGTCCCAGACCCCTTGTTGGTTTAAGATAAACCAGACAGCCCCAGCATTCCAGCTGCTCTCTGGGCTGGGCAGGGCTCTTTGCTCCACAGCAGGGCTGGCACCTCCCCTCTAATCCCTGGCTACAACTTGGCAGTGACTTGCAGGCACAAAATGTCTGCCTGGCTTCTCCCTGCTAAGCAGGAGTTATTCCCATCTCCCCTCTGCCTTATGCAGACACTTCAGCATTAGGTAGTAGATCACACGCTGGCTATAGTCCGTGCTATGGGAGATGGCAGACAGGCATTTTTGAGCTAATCCACAGGTAGCTTAATGTCCTTCCTTGGAAAAGCTGTTTGTTCCCACCTACCCTCTCACCACTCCCTGTCAAGCAGGAATTCCACCCTCCCCTCTGCCTGGCCAAGAGGTATCTGTGTATTAGCTAGCAGACCACATGCTGGCTACCCTTCAAGCTGAATCAACTGGTAGAATCAACAGATAGCTGGTAATGTCTCTGTTGTTTTCTGCTGGACTAATCAGAGAGTTCTGCTGGGGCCTGGCCACTCCTCACCTCAGCTCAGTAATGTACAAGGGAAGGAAAGGCTGCTCTAGCTCCCCCCAACTTCTAGCTTGAGCCACTGCAGGCATGTACCTGAATGTCCGGGATTTCTGTGCAGTTACCGAGTAATTTAGCCTAGCCAAGTTAGGCTAACCTGCAAAGATTGAATCAATTCAGGCTTCTTGAATATCTGTCCCTAGCCTAGAAGTCTGGAGTCCACCTTGGAAAACAAAGGCAGAGTCGACTCCAGGATGATAAAAGTAGCACTAAGAAAGTAAAATCCTGTGGCTTAATACTAAGTTGTCAAACTTTTCAAGCTGAAGTTACTGAAAATATACAGCTAATCACAGATAAGAAACACCTTTGCGTAAGATGAAGAGGACACTTGTTTAGTGTTTTTAAAAGATAAAAAGTGCATGTATTTGCATCCTGCATACTGATACAAAATTTAGTGCAGCTACCATGAAGTCATTAAAAAAACCAGTGTGACCTCACACTGTCATCTAGTTCAGCCCCTACTCAAGACAGGAACATCCCTGACTAAACCATTCCAATATCCATCCATTCCAATAACCTGCTCTTGAAAATTTCCAGGGATGGAGGTTCCACAACCTCTCTAGGTAGCCTGTTTCAATGCTTGACCACCCTCAAATTCAGAAAGTTCCTCCTAATTTCCCATCTAAATTTCCTCTCCTGCAGCTTGAGGCCATTGTTCTTAGTCCTGTCCCTTATGGCCACAGAGAAAAGCCCATTTGCAACCTCTCTATAATCACTTCAGCTAGCTGCAGACCTTCTCAGTCTTTCCCTCTACAGACCCTAGCTTCAGCCTTTTCTCATAAGTCTTGCTCCCAAGTCCTCAAATCATTTTTGTTGCTCTGCACTGGGCTTTCCAATATGTTCACATCCTTCCTGAAGTTTGGGGCTCAGAATGGGACATACTCCAAGTAAGGCCTCACCAGTGCTGAATAGAGGAAAAGAATCACTTCCCTTGATTTTCAAGTGATAGTCCTGTTGATGCAACCCAGTGTGCTGCTATCTTTAATGCAACAAGAGCACACCATTGGCTCATATTCAGCTTATGGTCTACTGTAACCCCCAGGTCTTTCTCTGTAGTATTTTAGTTTAGCCAATCATTACCTAGTTTGTATTTTCATATGCAATTTTGCCATCTGAAGTGTAGGACTTTGCACTTGTCCTTGCTGAATCTCATCTGCTTGATTGCAGACCATTTCTGCAGTCTATCCAGGTCATTTGAAATCCTAGTTCAACCCCACTGGTGCACCTGCAATTCCATCCAACCTGATGTCATCTTTAAGTTGGCTAACTGTGTACTCAATCCCATTGTCCATATCATGAATGAAAATATTAACCAATAATCAGACTCAGAACGGATCCCTGGGAACCTTACTTGATACCTTCTTCCAGTTAGATGCTGAGCCACTGAGCAAAAATGGTTCAACCAGTTATGTATCAATTTTACACTACTTTTGTCTAGTCTGTACTTCCTTAACTTGTTAATAAGAATGTTGTGAGAGGCAGTGTCAAAAGTCTTCCAATTGGATACCTTTCAGTTTCTAAGTAAAGAAATATGTGGCTTATTACCGATTGTCACAAATATACCATATATACTCATCTGATAGCGAAGACTGATTATGGATAATCCCTATTGAAATAACTCCAAGTCTTGTTTTTGGCCTTGACCAGAGTCATGTCATTTTCCTTGTGCCAGAATTTGAATCCAGAGTATGTTCTGGTGAAACCTTAAGTCATTCTTTTATTTGGCCAAGCCAAGAACTTGTTAATTTATCTGAACTCTCAAATGAAAATATAGCCGTTTCAATTATTGGGCATTACTGGGCTCAGACAAGAACACATAATAGACAGTTGAGCAGGCCAACTCCAAGACTAACTAAATCTAAAAGCCCTGAGCTCCTCAGCCAACAGAAGCTACTGGAACCATCTTCTCTTCCTCCCTCCTTACCTTTTATTACGCTATAAATCAGTGATTCTCAACCAAGGTGCCATGAGATCTCTTTGAATGTGATGCAGCATCCCACCCCCACGTGAGGAGGTAAGGGCTCTTCCCCTTTTGCCTGGCATCCTGTGCCTGCCCAGCTACCCCAGTGGTGCCCACAGATGCTCTTCTGGGGTCCTCTACCACTGCTGCCCTTCATGACCAGGCAGCCCCCATACTGGTCTTCTCTCTACCCCCATGCTTTGAGCAACATGCTGTATTGGGCAGTGGGTAGATGCGGGGCCAAAGCCATATTTTTTCCACCTAGTTCAACCTCCCCCACTCTTCCCCCCATTCCCCACCCCTCCTGTTCTTACAGGCTGGCAGGAGGTCTCATGGCTCTAGTCATCAGCATGTAAGACCCTGTAGGAGCAGCCTCAGAGGTGGTGGCCTCCGTTGCCCCTTCAGGTACAGATCTGGGATAGGTGAAGACAGGTGGTAGAGAGAGTAGAGCACAGCAAGGCGAGGTCTTGTCACCACTGCCCTCACTTGGCACCCACTAGATCAGCAGTCCTCAAACTTTTTAGCCTCAAGGGATGTCTCTGTAACGTTTTTTAATTTAGATTTTAATTCAGTGATTCTCAACTGAAACAGATAAATTCAAGAAAGTTATCCTAGGTCCAGCCATGGGTGTCACTCGGGCTCACTCAGGGACTTGCACATCATCAGCATTGCCTAATTGCTCGTATATACCAGTGGGAGTGAGTGGATGTGTGGATAGCCTTGACAACAGACCTGGGACCCGGGGGGAGGGGCAAATGTATAGGTGTGGCCAAAGATCCCCTAGCATAGGGGAAAAGTAGATACAAGATGTGTTCAATCTCCAGCTAGTTAATTCAGAAGCTTGTATTAGAGTGCCTGGCCCTATCTATTCAAGTCAATGGAAGAACTCCCACTTACTTTATCCTATATCCATTTTTCACATCTCAGACTTACTCTGCAAAACTTAAGCATTGAAAACTCACATTTGTATACATAGAGGATTCTCCCCTCTGTAAATATAAATTGTGACCTGAATTACTACATGTATGGTTATGGAATCTAGCAATCTTACATATACATAAGTTGACACAACCTGGGATCGAGAGATGGAAAAAAGTGGGAGAGAAGAAACAGACGTGGTAAAACTTGGAAATTATTCCTTGTGCTCCCTACTCTAGTCTCAGTGAGGGAAACAGCACTTTATTACAGGTTACCAGCTTTCAGATATTTGAGTAACATTAGTCTTTCTTCTTAACATTCACAAAGCCCTGTAGATATTCTAAGGCTGTATTGACCTTAAAATGACTATTTTTAAATATATATCTTTAAAAAAGGGTATGGGAGAGAAAATAATACTTAATTTAGAGTGCAGAATATCTACATGATATATTTGAGATGCCTTTTTACTATTTTTGACAGTCAGTAGATACTTTTCGTTAACAATTTCTAAATATAATACCAGTTTGCTTGGAGGCAAATCAAAGGTTGCTATTGTTTCCATTGCTCAGAAGGTTAAATTGTATCATCATTTACAATAAAGGAACATCAAGAGGTTTTATTGGGATCTAAGCTCTGTTGTATTAAGATGCAAAACACAGGATAGGCATGACCCTATATAATAAGAAGGTGTATGTAGATCTGTCTCAAATGACTGTAAGGATTTCAAGCATGGAAAAAAAACAAATGTTGTATAGCTTACCAATCTGCTATATCTTTTGGAAAACACAAATAAAAAAAACCAAAACAAAAAAAGTGTATTTAAAACTTCAGATGCTTTAATGGCACTTTATATTTTATGTTTTAATAAAAGCCTTGCAAAATACCTAGAGATTTACATTTCCAAAAATTAAGCACTCCAGGAAGTTAAGATAATCAAAATACATTAAAATATTAAGAAAAATACGTTTTCAAGTCTTCTGAAGCTATCTTTTAATATTAGATTCTTAAGTCATTTATAAAATACTTCAGCAAAACAGCAGCATGTTAGAACACAGGTTTCCAACCTTTTTAAAGAACTGTACGCCTTCTGATGGTGGCAGCAGGATACAGAGCAGGTGGGGAGGGGAGCTTGCACGTGGTGGTGGTGGAGGTGCGGGCTGGTAGAAGGTGGTGGCAGCCGCCGCATGCAAGCTCCACCCCACCTTGTCCAGGTCTGGGCAGCTAGATGACGCCTGTGCAGCCCACAAAGAGGCCCTGTGCCCTCGCCACCACCCCCAGCCCTGTTCTTGCAAGACGGCAGCATGGGGTGGTGGATAGTGGTGTTCCATCCCTGCCCACCTGCACATACCCACTAGGACCATTCCGTAGCCCTGGTTGACAACCCACATGTTAGAAGAACAGTGTTCTGTTATCCCATCATCATATACAGGACACAGCTCATATAAAATGTGGAAGTATCCATTTTAATTAAAACATGCCGAAGTACATGCTTCCACAAAAACTGATTCCATTTCTATTAAAAATGACTGCTTAAAGGAAAACAGAAAGTATAATGAAAGCTTTAACTTTTAGCTTAATTTTAAAAACCTGTCCTTATGGTAGGTTAAGAATCATTTTTATTAGTTTTTAAAGGGGAACCAATGAGAGGAATGACGTATCAGACAGAATGTCTTTAAAATTAAGATTTACTCTGAAACATACTGTGAATAGTGGTATTTTACTCAGCAGATCTGCTTATTGCATGCATCTAGTGGCTACCTATTTTATTGATGAGGTGGACTTTTTAAAGCCTAAGAAAGTTAACATTCTAACCGAGTGCCAGATCCTGTTGGGCTCCTTTGAAAGTTTTATCTGAGAATATATTACTAGTCTGCCCTGCAGAACTAATACAAGTTTTAGGAGACTAAACAGGATTCCATGACAGCTTGTGAAACACCATTAAAATTATTAATTAGGATTCAACTGCAGTGCCACCTGAGCAATCCCACCATTTTCAAATTATACTATCAATGACACTTGTACAACCACTCTGACAACAATAGGCTTCTGAGGGTAATTAAGGGGAATATTTGAGGATAACAGGGTGGTACAGACGGCAGCATTTGGTCTTTTTTTCATTACTCCTGATGCATGAAAACAGGAAAGCATACAGATAGGCTTTCAGAATTAAGTTTGAAGGGCTGGCAAAAGAACTGGATTTACAAAAGGATTTAGAAACTGATTAAGTCAGATATCAAGTCATTGAGACAAATGTATAACTCTGAGGCCATATTCACCAAGTTGTTTTCAGACCAAAGCTTAACTTTAATGCCATGTTTTCATCAAATACATTTCACTCAACTGCAGAAAACAGCCAAATCTTACAACTCGCCGGATTAATCTGAGGAATGAACCAGAGGAGAATATTTAAGTTTGTTAACCAGGAAACCACAGGTTTCATTACTACTATATGCTGAGCTCACTGCTCTCCTCAGGGACTCTTTACATCCCTCCATGTACCCCAACAAGCTCCCTGAGTGGCAGCCTGATCTAATTTAAGGATTTCATGAAACACTCCAGCATCTCTTCTCAACTTGCATCATTGCCTCCATCCTTCTCCATCTCATGGGGCCTAGATATGCCCCCATTCCCCTGATCTACCCTCTCACCTATCATCTTCTTTCTTTCAGTCTAGATTAGAAGTTAAAACATATACAGTGCAAAACCTCAGTAGCAGCAGTGTGACAGTGTGGGGCCAGGGTTTCCATGGAGACTGGTCCCAGCAGCACTGGCAGGAGACACAGCTGGGCAGGGAGTTGCTCCAGCGCCAGGATCTTGCTGTAGTGACAGTGTGGTCTAGAACTGGGGCAGAGCTGCACTGTCCCCTCCTAGATTAACTGATCTTCAGATCATGAGATCTGGCTGACACTGGATAAATTTTCTATTGTACATTATGCAACAGGAGCCATTTGAGATGTGTCAGTTCCTCTGCTGGACCATCCTCTGACCAAAATGGACAGCCTTTTAATTTTTTTTTTTTTGAGAAGGCATTTTCAGTATCAGTTCTCTGTCAAGAGACTTTTAGGGTGCTTGCACATGCGACAATCGGCCTTTAGAGCGGCTTAACTGTCTTTTTGCACTGCTTTAATGGCATTGCTGTTTACAACTTCAGCAGCATATTTTGCTTTAAATGACCTTGTTACGTAGCAAGGTAAAACCCATCCAAGGTATTTTAGTTTGCTATGCAACAAAGTACAATGGTGCACAGGGTGCTGGAAGCCCAGACATGCTTGGGGAAACTTGGGCTTGGCGGCTTCTGTTGCCCCTCACCACTTTTTTGTTTTTCTGGTGGAGCCTGCCCATGGCAGCAGGTTTGGGGTGGGGGGAGAAGGCAGGTGATGGAAGTTCCTACGTTGAAACGGTGGGCTTTTAAACAACACAATTAAAATCCCACTTTTCTGTTTAGGGAGAACTAAACCCCCGTTGTGTGTACAAGCACCCATTGAGTGTAAGACTTCCTTGCCACTGTATATTAAGAATGTCAAATTAACAAGTTAAAAATGAAAATTCAGTTTGTTCAATCCTTTGAAAATATTGCCCGTTTTAATTGAATGTTTCATTGTACATGTAATACAGACCTGTATTTGCAATGAAAGAAAGGCAACTATACAGTCAGCATAAAGCCAGATTAATCTCATCTTTTACATTTGCTTGGGGCTCTATCATAAGAAAATATGGAAATACCACCGAAAATAAAATTGTATGTACTCTTTCTACAAAACATAGTATGCAAACGAAGTATCACACAGTGTGAGCAGGTTATCATCATACAGCAGTCACATCAAAGTAGATCTAAGTTATCACCAGCTCTGTTTCACTACACTCCTTCACAGAACTCCCCCATATTTATATTCTATAGTTATCTAATTCTAAAAAGTAGTGTCAAATTTGTGGAATTGTTCCATTCTGTTATCTTAGTCTCAACTGCTGTATTGCTTACACATATGCAGAGGATTTCTTTTATTACAACAGACTTAGAACCTTAGATGTTGAGAGTAGACATCTGTGTATGAACACATACATAATACATACAAATACACAAATTTAGAAGGTTTCTGTTCATAGATTATTTGAAATAGCTATTTTAAGAAAAAAATGTGTTTATAAAAAAGTGTGACAAAAGCACCTGTACATGGGTGGGATTCCACTCTGATATTTAACCTCACCAACCACTTGCTTCCCTCAGCAAAATCGTGGAGCAGTAAGTAGCTCAGGCCACCAGCCTCTCACAGAAAGACGACCATCCAAATGGATGAACTTATGCAGGAAAAACTAAACCTCAGAAATCTCTAGTCTGAATTTCTACTAAGACACCCCTCCTCGTTCCAAGAGTACATGGAGACCTAACCTAACACACCACTTTATGGCATATGCTAGTGGCTGCATTCTGATCTCGAAGAACATATTGCCATACTATGGCTGTGCGCCAGTATTTCCTCATTACAAGAATAGTAATGAACATTTTCACTGTTATAGCAATGAAAACTGTGGATGCATCTAAATAGAGAAATGCTACATAGCCACCAAAAGAACAGATTATAGAAATGGAGAAAGCATATGTCAGAAGTTACAAAGAAGACTGTTTTATCATTTATTTTATAAAAAGAATCCAAAGCCATGACTACTGAGCAACTGTGACGTAAGCCCCAACCATTCTCTATTGTCCATGACAATACTAGGAATCAATCAATCAATCAATGTTCAAAAGCTATATTAAATCCCCACAGATAAGTACAGAAATGTAGGTTCTACTTCACTCTCACAAGAACTAAAGTATTTTCAGTATCACAGTAAAGAAGAGTTTACAAAAGGAATGTTGCAGAGGTTAAGCTAACTTTATTTTACTTCAGGTTTGTTGGGGTTTTTTTTTTAATATGGAATACTTCACAAGTTTGTGTGTCATCCTTTTTATTTTATTAATTTTATCTTCAGTAAAACTAGCAAATATTTTAAGCATCACAATCATTTGTGGATTCAGGTTAGAAGCATCTATAGACTCTTGTTGTTGACAATAAGCAAACAATCCAACAAGTTCTGAATATCAAGACTGAACATATACTTCTTTTGCCTCATAAGCAAAAGGAATTCACGTATGGATAACACTGAAGACATGGGCTTGGTCCAGCTGTAAATCATACAGGGCAAAGACAACAGGATTTGCAGGGCTCTGTAGATTTTTTTTTTTAATTTTCCTCTAATATAAACTATCTGGTCTGTATGTTTTACCTTGCAGAAGGGGTATCAAGCTATGGTGAGGCATCCAAAGCAAATTATATTATTTATTATAATGTTAAGATGTGTGTTCTTAATTTCACATGAGTATACCCCACTAAGTCTGCTGGAACATTTATATAATAATGCTATTCCCCAATCTTTAATGAGTAATTTGGGGTTACAATGATTGGCTAGCCTCTATTTTTAATTTTAGTGCAATAATTAAACAGAAACTAGTCACAGTAAAATGGCTTTCTGATTTTAATGCAAGTTTCCTTATCACCAAACAACAATCAGGACTGAGGGAAATATGTTGGCATTTGCATTAAAAAACTGATGCCTTTGATAATTTCACTTTAATTAAAGTGCATAACAAAGTACTAAACTAACACTGCAGGTGAGCAAATAACTGCTAGGCCTGCTTAAAAATAATCTGTTAAAGATGACAAGAGTCTGCTCCAATTTTAAAAAAATAAACACTTTCTCTTTATTGAAAGGTTCGAGTGGCTTTACAACATCAAGCTTAATTGCGATCTAAAAGACAGTAGAGAAGGGACAAATTTACATACCTGCCAGATTCCAAACAAAGAACATTTACATTTTTCAGTTCAGAAAGGGACCAGAGCACTGGTCCTGAAAGCACCAGCTCCACCAGACACTGAACCAGCAATTTGCAATTTTTATATGAAAGAACCCTTAACGGTAATAAACTTGGTTTAGTAGGTTTTGGGGCAGGCAGAGAAAAAGGGGGCAAGGGGTGCTCCTTTATAATGAATGAAAAATGCCTGCGATTTAAAAAAGGTGGGGTTTAATATATTATATCTTATCTATATTATATCTTCAAGAGGAGACTGGATAGGCACCTGGCTGGGGTCTTATGACCCCTGCCACCCCCAGTGCTCGTCCCTGCCCCTGCCAGGGGGTCAGACTAGATGATCTGTCTAGGTCCCTTCTGACTCACTGATTCTATGATATTAGAAATTCAAACTCTGCACTTTATTGTCTAATCAAGATATCAGTCCTGCAAACGCTTATAAATGAGTTTAAGCCATCCAAGTAGCCCCACTCATATACATATATATGAACTTTTTCAGTACTGGAGCCTAAGTTAAAATACCACAAAAATCAAAAGATTTATAGCCAAGCAATTAGGAGTGCTGATGGAATTTTAAGGAAGTGAAGTGTGCATAAATAAACGGATCTGCACAAAGCTTTTTATATTGGGTATACCAATTTAGAAATAGACTCCTGTAAACTACATAATGGAAAACCTTAGGCCATGCCTAGACTATGGCAAAGTACAGATAGTCCAAAGCCCCAGGCTGAATCAATTCAATCTTTACAGGTTTCTCTAAACTGTACAGGCTGAACTGATAAGCAAGTGAACAGACATTCACTTCTGAAACCAGAATGGAAGTCAGACCCCTGCAGTGACCAACTGAGGAGCACAACTCCCAGCCTGCTGGCCACTCCTGAAGGCATCCAAATGCAGCCAAGCAGGGCTCATTCTTGATTGGCTGCTCAGCACATGTCCCCCAAACCCTTGTGGTCCCCCTCTCCCAGGGGGAACAGTCCCTCCAGCCAGAGCCTCAGGAGGGGGTTCCCCACCCCTGGCAGGGTCCGCCAAGCCCTACCTCTGGCACAGTAGGGGATTCCCCCTGTTACCAGACTTTAATATTAGACTTTAGAGTGAGGGGAACTCACCCCTGGCCCAGCACCAGACCCCCTACCTGGGTATTGCCTGGTGCAGGGAGAGCCAACAGTGAGGATTTGGCTCTGTCCCCCAGCTACACCTCCTCCTCAGCCTCCAGGGTGCAGCTTAGGGGTGGAGGGGAAGCCTGTGATAGGGACGTGGCTCTGCCCCTGGGAACCAAGAGTGGGTCTGGAGTCCCCCAGCTATGCCCCTTCCTTAGCCTCTGGGCTGGCTGTGGCAGGCAGGAAGCCTGTAGTAGTGCCTTGACTCCCTCCCCAGAACCAGGAGCCCCCTCAGTCCCTGAGGGGTGGAGCCAAGCCCCCACTGTGGGCTCCCCCTCCCCTTCAGCCAGCCCAGAGGCTGAGAAGGAGGCATAGCTGAAGGACCCCAGCCTGGCTCCCAGCTCCAAGGAGCAGAGTCAACCCCCCATTACACACTTCTTCCCTACCCCCAGCACTAGCACCTGGCTGGGGGGGTCCAATGCCAGTTTCCCTCCTGCTCCTCCTCAACTAGCCAGAGTAGTGATAGTGCTCCGGCTAGGGGACAGTGGGGCAGACCCTGCTGTGCTGGAGCAGACAGCATAGCCCAGAGCTTCAAAGCATCCTGGGATGCCTGGGGACTGCAAGTTAACTTCAACCAGGACGGGATCCGGGGTAGAAATTCCATAAACCAGTTTGACCTAAATCAGTTAAGGCGACATCCAGCCAGGTTTATCTTAAGTCAGTTTCACAGCCATTTTGAAAGTGGTGCAAGCGCACTGAACTTCTGTTCTGTTACGGCTTTAATCCAGTTTTAATTACTTAAACTGGTTTATGTGCAACTTCTATCGCTAGCCCATGAGGCTGCTGCTGCCACGGCTATAGTGGTAGAGCTACTCAGTACAGACGCAACATATATCACATAAGGCAGGCAATGGGGGAAAGTCTGTCCACCCCACATGAGCCCTAGGACCGGGACAACTCAGTCCTCGGGCCATGCCCCTGAACTCCCAACACCTTATCATGAAGCACCCCACCCTGTACATGTAGGTAGACCCCAACACTCAGCCCAGGAGAAGCCCTTTGCTTGGGCCCAGCCCCACAGCCTCTGACCCTGGTACTCACACATCCCATCTAAGAGGCTAGAGTCAGGCACTCTGTGACCCAGATGCCAGCAGAGACACATCCCCCTCCTGAGCAGGAGCCAGTGCAGGTGGGTCAGGGCCCCTAGAAAGACTGACACCTGGGGGTGGGATTCCCATTAGGGAGTGTCAGGAGTCCAAGGCCTCTGCTGTGGTGATGCCTCCCACACCCTGCAGTTGCCTCTCTTCCTTCCCACTGCAGCCCTCACATGGACACTGGGTGCTAGACCACCCACCTGGCCCTGGTCTTCACTCCTGAGTCTGGGATTTAGTGTGCCATGTCTAAATCCCCCTTCCCTGTGCTTTGGCTCCAAGTTTCTGAGTTAAGTCCTGCCCTTGCAGTATTCCCTCTGACCCCAAACCCCTCCCCATTCCCCATTCTAACAACCCTTCCATTTCACAAACCTCCCCTCCCCCCCACAAAGGTTTGCTGGTTTGTATCAATGGGAAGACAGACCAAGTTCTGAAACAGGCAACATTCAACAGGTTTCCTTTATTAAAAGCAAGAAAAGTTTGGCAACTACAACATTGTAAACAGAAGCACATCTCTTCCTCATGCCACATTCCCCAGCATCCTGGTGTGCGTCCCTCAGGGGAATGGGATAGAGGAAGGCAGAACAGTATCCAGGCAGCCAGAGTTGTGGACAGCGCTACCTGGGATGCAAGGCCAGAGCATCCTGGGGAAAGAGATCAACTGTTCTGTTGCAAGGGCACAGCCACGTGGGGACATGAATCAGGGAAGCACTTTCAGTCCCCATGGGCCAGGTGGTAGTCAGTCAGATAGGGCTTCACAGACCCAGACTCCCTACCAGTGTGCAGGGTCAGTGCTCCTATTAGGCTGTCCCTTCTCAGCATCCCAAAGCCATGCATGCTGTGCCTTCTCTGACCAGACTTTACAGAAGACCTTCCCCCTGGTCTTGCAGATATTGTGAAGGATACATGTGATGACAACAGAGCACAGCAGGTTCTCCTCCTCCACCACGAGGCACATGCTGAGAGGTCACCGGCACACCCTGAGGCAGCTGAAGGCACCTTCCATAGTCATACAACACCTGCTTGAGCAATAGTTGTAATGCACCTTTCAGCAGTCCAGCTACCCAGTGTAGGGCTTCATGAGCCAGGGTAGGATGGGGTAAAGCCAGGTCCCCAAGGATGAGAGTAGAGACAAGCGTGATGCTGATGATGAAACTGAGGACCCCAGGAGCATAGCACCCATTCTCCATAATCTAGGGGAGAGGGGAGCTGCAGAAGACATGGGCATTGTGGGTGCTGCTCTTTCAACTGGTGGAGGTGTGTGTGAAGAGACTCTGGTGGTCAACAACACTCTAAAGGATGACAGAGATGTAACCCCTTCAGCTAATGAAAACCCAGGCACCTTGGGGCAGCTAAAGGATGGGGATGTGGGTGCCATCCACAGCCCCTATGCAGTTGGAAGAGCCCATATGGTGGAAGCCAGTGACCACCTCCTATGGGTTGATGAGGTGGATAAAGTAGTTAGTCAGGACTTCCTGGATGACCAGATACCTCCCAGGAAGCCTCTCTGGCCATGGACTTGCCCACACCAAACTGGTTGACAACGTAGCAGAGACTGCTGGGGGGTGGCCAGCTTCGAGATAGCCATGGCCACCTGATTCGCCAGAGCGAAGAGTGGCCATATGGTGATATCCTGGCACATGACATGGGGGAGGGGAGCACTTGGGCGCCCATGCCCATGAAAGTGGCCCAATGCAAGCAGAAGATCTGGACTCACTGTTTGTCATCTGAAGTGTCCATGATGATCCACTCCCAATGATCACTGCTGGTGGCATGGGTCCAGAACCAGCACTTAATGGTCTGAAGGTGGGGTGAGAGCACCCCAGTTTCCATGGCATCCTTATTGGCCACGTGGAAGTAGATGGCCCAGTCCAGGATGTTTGGCGGGCACAGTGTGTGGTAGCTGATCCCAAGTGGGGTGGAAAGCTGCTGACTCGGAAGCAGGAAATTGTGTTCCATGACTACTAGCTACTGGGTCATGTCCAGATGGCTACATGTGAGGTCTTGTAGAGTCTGGCAAGAGTCACACAGGATGACAAGCAGGACACACCCCAGCTCTTGGGTCTGCAGCCCTGGGAGCAGGCAGCGTGACAGCATGGTGAGGTGTGAGCTGGCAATTAATGTATGTGCAATTAAGGAAAGGCACTTGCTCTGGAGCTCTTCTACGGCCTGGATGGCTATGGGGGAGGGTCCGCAGTGCAGTAGTGGGTTAGGGTTAGGGGTGCCCACACCTGGCAGTCAGAGGTGGCCCAGGCTCTTGGCAGTCTCCAGCAGCCTGGGGACCGTATAGGGCATGTTAGGTGTGCAGGAGCATCCGTCACCTGCAAGCCTCTGCCAGTGCAAACTCCCTGTGCTTCTCTCCTCCCCTACCCCCAGGTTGAAAGTGTATACTGTTTGTTCCCAATCTAAACTAGGTCACCTAGAGAAAACCACATAACATAGATCAGTTCTTCCCCCAGCTTTCTGAATGTCCATATGTGGCTTAGGAGACTCAGGATAGACACAGACATGCCCAATAATAAACAACAGAAGTACTAATGGGTTCCAATCCTTGACTAGAATTACAGTAGTACTTCAGCAAGCCCCAATTTTGCTTGATGCCTCTGTGTTATGCAATGAACAAGCATAGAGTAAGACCATAAAATTCAGGGACACACTAATCTAAAATCCATGAGGCAAAAGACAGAATAAAAGGGATTATTATATACAGGCAGAACGAACAGTGTGATGACTTGGAATGTTGTATCTGCCTTATTTTAAAAATAATTTAGGTGGAGCTTTGTGAAGAGAATATATTAAAGGAAAAAACAGAGCAGATACTGTGAGAGAGTGCTTATGCTAAGCAAGGCCTAGCATTAAAAAAAACGCACTAAAACTCCCAGAATGCTTCAAGGAGGTTGAGGAGTCAGCGACTGACATTCTGGTAATCACTTTCTGACCCTTAGGTGAAAATACTGAACTTCTGACCTTTGAACAATGATAAAAATAGCAGACATGCCACTTACATTGTTAAGAATAGGAAACTGCGTGGCTAAACCGCAATGACGAAAAAACAACCGCATATTATGTCAGTTTTGACATTTTAACCCTGCAAAAACCAGCAAAACATATAGATGAATAATGTATTTAGGTTATAGAAAATTAGCATAAGAAATATAAAGGTCATTAAGAATTAACATAAGAAGCGTAATGATTATAATACAAAGCGTATCACCTGATATTATAATATAGATAAGTTAACTAAATAACCAATAGAAGTAAGAATTAGAAATGCATATGTATAAGTGTTATCATATATAACTAATAATAAAGTTATGTTAGATGCCTCACTTCCACCATGGGGACAGTTTTGTATCTTTTGCCTAAAAAAAGATAAGGGACTCCTTTTAAATGAGCTGTTGAACAGTTCTGAGACTACTGAATCAGGCAGCCGCACCTAGCCTCCGGGTTAGAGAGCAAGGGCTTGATTTTATGACTTTGTGAAACAATAAAAGCTTTAAATTGAACAGGTCTGAGCCTGTGCTTAATTCAGTCCTATATAATTCGGCATCGAGCTCCCACAGATACTGGAAAGAGGTTAATTAAAAGGATCGGAGAGGGAAAAGGAAGAAGGGATGATAGCACTGACAATGGGTAGAGCAAGGCTGAAGCGAAGTAAGCGTGCAGAGAATAGGTACAGAGGTGAATTGCACACAAACAGCACAGGGAAGAGGATGTCCAAAATCAAACCTGGGGAAAATGTTTAGAATCTTGAGGTTCTTGCTCCACATAAATAAAAATATTAATAAAATTAACTTTAAGTAACAGATTTATGAAAGAAAGAAGCTTTGAAAGTTCCAAGCTTCAGCTTTTGATGTTTTTAAAGCACAGGCTGGTCGAAGTTATTATTTGCATGCTTGTGTAATTCAAAAGAAGTTTCACTCTTTTTCCAAATGAGAGCAAGAAGAGCAATTTATTTTTAGTTTGTTTGGTATCCTTACAATATTACTATTCAAACCCAAACTATGGATTAAATCTTCTCTTTTACAGCAGGGGGAGAAAGAACAAGGAATTTAGGCCTCTAACACACCTTAAATTTAAGATGTGATTAACAAGTTAATCACATCTTAAATAGTAACTGGCCACATATGCAACTCCATTTAGGACATGATAATGCAGTATATGAGCCATACAGTTATTCCACGTCATTTGGGATGCATTATATTCTACATTATAAGCAGAATAACCTTGTGGCTCATTTGTGTAACACCTTAAATTTAAAATGTGACCAGGACCCTAGTTTTGGAAAAAACACTATATAAAAGGAGCTTGCTGTGACTGCAAGTCATTTGAGCTATCTTGCCTTAAAAGGGGACTCTCCTAGTCCCCTTTTTAAAACTGCAGCCAAAGAATTAGTGCCCAGTTCTCATGAAATACCATGTTTGTGTGGCCTCTACACGCCTACAGAGATTTTACTAACACCCACTTTACCCTGTGATTATGTCACGGATAGATATGGCATTGTTTAACATACTTAACACCAATTCTTATATACGACTTACTGTATAAGACTGCCTATTTGAGGCATCATTTTTCATTACCCTTTGCTTTAGTATCTCAGCCATTTTGCACTCCACAGAGCCATATATATATCCAAATTTCTCAGTGCTTGTCCACTAAACCTTTTTAAGGAGTGGCCTTTCACTAAATAAGGGAATTCAAAAACAAGATTTCATTCTAGCAGTCTACCATAGTTTTGCAGCAGAGCAGTTTATCTCTCTACTTTCAAGCTGGGATACAAGGCATATAATGCAGTTTCTCTACAGTATGAAAAGTTAAATGACAGTTAAAGGCTCATACAATCTCTTGAGGATTTTCACTTAACCACTTACAAACTAAAAATAACCAATTCTGATGTTATATACATCAATAATGCCACAGGACACCAAACAGTAGTTGACTTCACATCATTTTAGACCAAATGAAAAGACTCTCTCAATCCTCACGAAGAAAAAAGAATTATAGTATTTATCCATGTAAAATTTTCCCTCTCTACATAACAGTACTAACCTGCCTGTCACCTTAATTAAAATTGGGTGCATCTACACATATGCTTTACAGCAGAGCTAACTAACCAGCCCTATAATAAAGCATCACCATCTACAGATGTGCCAGTATTAGGGTGTAGTAAATGAATTAACTTCTCCATAATATAGTACTGTCAGGTACAATACAAGGAAGAGTAATTGAATGTGATCAAAACCATGTGTGGACAGGATCACGGGCATCAGGTCAGCCCAGCCAGCCAGCAGCCAGACTCCTGCTTCCCGCCAGTCTCTTCGCAGCCTGATGCTGTAACCATGAGCTTGGGGTTGAACCCTGATGCCTGCTGCCAGCCCGGGCCTGCTCCGCCCCAGCTCAAACTGTTGCCGTCTTGGGTGCATGTGTAGATGTAATTTATTGCTTTACCTTAATTGCACATATAGATGCACCCACTGAAGGCTAAATGTCCTAGCATTTTTTAAAAAGGCAAGGGTTTTTTGTGATATGTTTTACTGAACCATCTGCATAGTAGGGAGAGTTGTTGGACAAGCTTTCCAGTAACAAGTGCCCCTCCATTTCTCCCCATTGCTCCAAATGAACCTGGCTACCTGAAGCGCAAGGTCTTTAAAGTGGGGAGATGAAATTTAAATTGAATTGTTGGAAGGTTCAAGTGTTAGGTCTGTCCTCACCCTAAAAATTGATGAGGTGTTATTAGGACCCCTTACAAAGATAGAAAGAGTTCATTAGAATAGATAAGGTAGTGGCAGAGTGTGACTATTTAAGAAGGGAGATGGTAGTTATTACCTGTGAAGTACAGGAAAATTAGTCGAAGTATTTGTTAGGCTGTACTGAGCCACAAAGGCACTGTCTGTGTTAAGCCCAGATTTCTTATTGTGCAGTGGGGTTATGAATTTCTGGTCTCCCAAGCCTATGGTATGATTTATTCTATTATTTTTATTTGGAGTAGGGGGAAGTAAAGCAGTAGATGAGTAAACACTGGGCATCTACACAATATGTTTACTGTAGATTTGCTTAATTAGCTCTGCAGTAAACATTTCTGTGGTTTCACATGCACCTCTATTAGGGCTCACTAAACTAAAACTCCAGAGCAGGCTAGTACTTTTAAATACACGTAGTAGCCTGCTCTGGAGTTTATTTGTGCGCAGCAGCACACATGTAGATGCTGCCTGGCTGGATGGGCAACAAGGGTGCTTCAGTACAGGTGCTGCCTGCTTGCCAGCCCCTCGTGCCCCAATCAGCCCTTCCACAGCACACTGAGCCTAGTCAGAGCAGCCTTGGGCTTCTGCAGCCAGGGCTGCTCTGACTGGGCTCAATGTGCTACACACAACTAAACTGTGGAGCAATATACTCTGGTGTTTATTTGTTCGCATAATTATGCACCCATCAAGATTCACATTTATTTTCATTTGTGTTTGCTAACTGACGCGAGTCAAAATATATTTCTGCACCATGAAAGCTTTGTCTATTATTATACAATTAGATGAACCTAGTTGTAGTAAAGGGGAGGAAAAAATACATATCCACTCTACATGTGCACATCTGGCTACCTAACAACATAATTTATATAACACATTAAAATATGGGTAGGCAGATAGGGAATTTCACAATTGTGAACGCTGAGTTAATAATCTGAAACTCTTATGTAGTTAAATCACGTCAAGTTAGTTCAAACAATCAGCTAGACTGACAGTAAGTATTCGCATTAGTTTCCCATTAGGAAATAGGAATGTTTGTCACCATATTTGTTACCTGAACTATCAGAAAAACTGATGCAGTGATATCAGTATTTCTTAACTCAGTGACAGAAACACCTTACCTCATGCATCTAATATGGATAACAAATTTAAAAAGATGATCTTCCCTTCATCTGTACATGATCAAATGTTTTGTAAAGCAGCACTCATTAAGTAAAGAAACACAGAAGAAGAATCTTACATTTTTAATATGGAAAGACCAATGTGTTAATGTTATAAAACTGTCATTTTTAAAAGTGAGGAAATCATGAAAGTCAATAAGAAGTCATTCCTCACACATATTTGGACTTCTTTATCAGGCATTACATTAGCCTGATAAAAAAGAAAAACTTGAAATAAATCAAGGTTATATTAAACCTGTTTAAATTTTTAATCTTAAAACTTTTGCTACAAAAGTTGGGATTTCTTCTCTACCTGGTAGGCAGAAATCCTAACAAAAAAGAACACAGCTGGAAATACTGGGATTATTCATATCCAACCTGTTTTTCCATAGCGACACCCAAGTGCATCCTAAAACAAGTACAGTAATTCAGATTAAAAGGAAAATAACCATTTTTATAGAAAGAACAGAAAAAGAGAAAGAAGTCTCTTAGCCTTCTAATGTTTGTTTTCAAAAGCTAAGCGTGGTATCCTGAATTTAAAACATTAAAAGTCAGTGAGAATATAAACCCATGTCTACGCTGCAAAGTTTTGCCAACACACCTATATTATCTTGAAAAGCGGGGAGGCCAGTACAGCCACGAATGATTTTGTCTCCTTCGCATCTATCTCCACCTGACAGCCCACAAGGAATTAACATGAGGCCTCTGGGCTCCCATCTGACCACCACTGCCTCCACTGCTCTGGCTGCAGCAGCAGCCAGGGCTCCTCAGGGAACCCCTCCTTTCCTTGGCTGTTGGTGCATGGCCCTGCCCCATACGGTAGAACACAGCATAGCATCATGCAACCTATGGCCGTGGGAGAGCTGATAGCCCAGAATACCTGCATGATAGTGCCACGGTGGAGCGAGCCTTCAGGAAGCTGAAAGTGAGGAAGGGCACTGTGCATCACAGGGGGATGCCCACTTGCATGTATGGTGCAGCACAGTGGACAAGAACCTGCATCCATGCACACAGGGCATGCAGCCTTGGGGCCTGTGGCCCTTGAAGGTGCTGCTACTGCTGTGTGCAGTCCATGGGGCACATGGCCCGGGCTGCTTTGGAAGTTGAAACAGCCCTGGCATATGTCATTCTTGGAGGTGGGGTCTGTAGCTGTCAGTAGAAATCTCTTGTTGATATACTGCATCCCCAGTAGGGGGCTCCAAAGACGTAAACTATGCCAGCACAACTGTGACACCAGACTAAACCAACTTTGAGAGAGAGAGAGAGAGAGAGAGAGAGAGAGAGAGAGAGGAAAGGTTTAAAATGTATATTTCTGAGATTGAATCATCACCTCCCTACTTTCTATTATTCCAAGCATTCCTAGTAACAGTGTACATATACAAAAATCCTAGACGTTTTCAATTCTTATGTCTGTAATTTAGGAAACAACTGAAATAGACACCTGATAGTTTACAGCCAATTACTCCATATAAAAATCATTAAAATGTTCTTTTCCTTCTACTTTGTGATTACTGCAAGCCCAAAGAAGAGTAAATCAATTATTTAATTCTAAAGTAAAATTTTGCACTGTACAGAAACCAAATCCAGTGCAGTAAATGCTGACAGGCATTACATCAACATAACAGGAATCTCAATTCAGAGTCTGAAAAGTTGGAAGTTCAAAATAATGCTAGACATATTAACATATCACTAGTCACTTTAAGTTTTGTTTCCTAGAGATGTTGACATTTTTCTTATAAAGCTTATTAAAATATTTTAGCAGCCTGTCATATATTGTAACTCTACTGCAGAAGTAGTTGATTTAGTGCTATACAATTAAAATAGCAATTCTGAAGACAAGACTGGAATATTTTTCTTAATAAACTGCCTTGAATTAACATGAAAAACTTTTTTCTAATAGGATTTTGCATGAAATATTATCTATCACTACTAATATATACTGCTAATTCAATGCAACTGAAAGATTTAAATGCAATGGTTCAGGTTCCGTGGCCAGAATTATCTAAGTTCTACACTGTCAAAACTGCAGGCTAGTTAACTTCAGCAGTGGTCTTCTGCTATGCTTAAAATGGCTCACTTGAGATCCTATACACTCACTCAAGTACTGTTTCTTTGTCAAGCTCTAGACACTGGTTAACTTGCTCATGATGCAAAGATTCATAGTTTCAGATAAATACAGCACATCCGAAGACCCTCTCCCCGGTTCAGATTAATTTACAGTTCACATTATGAGAATCAGAAGGACAAAGAACAGCACAACAGCATGTATACACCCCCCACCCCCAAATGAGCCCTAATTAGCCCACTGGAGAAGTTGAGAGAAAGGATGGGCATAATACATAAGTCTGTCAAGATTGTCCTCTGATGCTGACTGGAAACATTAAGAGAAGTGGGATAAGAATAGGAAAGGAGTCTGTGTTGTCAGTAAATGGTAGGTACTGGATGATGGCACAAATGATTTACCTCAACTTTTCCCGGAAAACATTACAGAGAACATGAAGACATTATGAGAAAAATATGTAATCCAGCCTAGTAAAACAGTTAACAACAATTTCACATTGTACTTGGGAACTAAAAACTAAGGAAATCAAATCCACATCCTCCAGTAACTGAAGATAATCTAAGCTATGTACTATTGAAGAATTTCCCTGACTGCAGTTTAGCAGAAGTCCTGCTACAAGAGACTGCAGCACCTGACATATCTGGGGCCTGAAAGTGCTTCAGTCAGCCTAAGGCAAACAAGCACTTGGAACAAGGGCAAGCCTAATCCCAGCCTAGAGCTAGGATTTGCATTTTAGTTTTTTTTGTTTTGTACCAACCAATTTCTATTCATTTTCCAGAGATATGCAGCTTTACATTGTGCATTCACTAATACCCCAAGTCATCTGACTATTGGGAATCAACTACTAGCAAGTTAGACTAAATTCACAAAACATCCATGGAGCTTGAACTTAAGACAGATGCCTTCCTCTCAACTTCACCACCATTTCTCACTGGTTGCTCTGGATATAAAATTGCCAAAATAACACTCGCTTCACCTCTAGTTCATAATAGAGAATGGTCTCCTTCTCCGTCCTTAGTGATACTGACTAAGATGGGTCAAGACAAAGAGGACTCTATCCACAGGTGGTGGAAGGCCAGGGCTAATCAGGCTTAGGCTCCCCAAACTGGGCCAGTGACAGCTGCTCTAGCACCACCACCACAGCGCTGCACCCCTGCCGCGCTCTTCTCCGCTGCTGCATGCACAGCACCAGCATGCGCCAGCCCTGGAATGCCCCTGTGGGAGGGAGTGGCGGGGTCAGGCAAGAGCACTCTGCACTGCCCAGCCCCCTCCCCAATAATATTTTCTAGTGCTGCTTCTGACTCCATCAAAAAGATAATCAGTTCTACTAGCTGCAGAGGTTTTAAAAGAATATTATGGAGATAGCTGTTGAATAATTTCCACCCAGAGTAGCAGCACTTATGTTTGTCCCTTTGCAAGCAGATGGCATGCAGAAGGCTGGGCTGACTAACTGATCAGCAGATGTACTTTTTGGAGCAGGACATAAAAGAGGGAAAAATCAGGAAAGGCAACCATTCATTCTACAAAGGCTGTGAAGATGAAAAGATCATGGATCGGTGGGAAACCATTTAAGTCAATTTGCTTGGGGAGTCTTCTGCACAGGTGGTACAAGAATGGAGAAAATGAGGAACAGAAGGTAAGTGGCAGAGATTCCATAAATGAAACCCAGCCAACGTGTATCTGCACAAGTTGCCTTGGATAAACCATGGATTGCCTTTTTCAGCCCTTCCTATCTAGGAAACACCATGGAATTCCTATATGAATTACAGAAATGCACAAGGACTATAAATCAAAGCCACATTCTGGACTCTAAAACAAAGTCAGAGACCAGATTTTTCATATCCAGAGTATCAAATTAGCATACAAAAAATCTGATAAACTATAAATGAACTTTCTAGGTTCTCCAACACTCAGGATCTGATAACACTGTAAGACATTACATAGGCTAGGGGCTGAAGTTACACATAAACTGATTTAAGTCATCAGAAACTGGTTGAAACCTGTAATAGAATAGAAGTTCAGTGCACATAACCTAGTGTCAAAATGCCTGAAACTGATTTAAGATAAACTTGGTTATAATATCAGGCTTAACTGATTTGGGTCAAACCAATTTATGAAACTTCAGTCCCATACCCCTTTCTGGTTCAAGTTAAATCACAGTCCCCCAGCATCCCATCATGTTTTGCAGCCCTGGACTGGGCTATGCTGTCTAGTCCAAGAGAGAAGGGATGGTGGGGGGGGAAGGCAGGGACTGTTCCCCACCCCTTCCTCCACCTCCCTGGGCAAACCCCAGCTAGGGTATAGGGCCACAGAGGGGGTTAAAGTTCCCTCCCCCAAGTACAGAGCTGCTCTGCCTTCCTAAAAAACTTACTGCTGGCTGCAACAGTGGAATACAAATCCCAGAGGCACCTGGAAGCAGGAAAAGGAAGTGGCAAGCAACCCTGGAGAGTTCTGTTGCAGTAATTCTGGACTGCAAATCCCAGACACCTCAGGGGCAGCAGAAAGAGGAAGCAAACGCACAGGCCATTCTGGCTACATGCTAGAAAGCTGTACTCTAGTGCCCCCTAGCTTCTGGCCTGAGCCACTGAAGTATGTGGCTGCATTTCCTGAATCAAAAGTGAATGTCTGTCCAGTTGTTTCTCAGTTTATTCTCTGCATCCTAGACTAACGTGCAGACTGAATCAATTCAACCTTGGGCTTCTGGCTGTCTGAACTTAGCCATATTGTCCATCTTTGCCCTCAGAAAGTGCTATATATATTTGTAGTTCTTTTTGGGACTATATACCTTCCGAACCATAATCATATACTCCCAGACTTCCCTATACTTGCTCCTTTGGCTCTAATACAAGGATGGGAAAAGTCTGGCCTGCAGGCGGGATCAAGCTCACAGCAGACTCCATTTCTCAGGAGCCCCTACCAGTGTTACTCTGGCTGGTCTCCATGGAGACCCCAGGAGCGGCAAGGGCTGTGACAGCTCAGGGCCAGGGATCAGCATGGAGACTGGACCAAACAGTGGTGGCAAGGTGCACAGATGGGCAGGAATTGTTCTGGGGCTGGTCAAGAATCTTGCAGCAGTGAAAGTGCAGAACAGAGCTGGGGCAGAGCTGCAATCTACTGCCCCAGAGGTGTTCAGTGCAGGCAGTATATCACGGCTCTTCTCTGGCTCTGGCCACACTGTCACTGCCAAACATTTTAGGCCCTGGAGCAGCTTCGCACCTAGCCATACACTCTGCTAGCACCACTTGGGACACTCCCAAGGAGAAGGCCCCATGCCATCACAGCCCTGCTGTTCCTGGGGTCTCCATGGAGACCAGCCAAAGCAAAGCAGGCAGGGGCTGCTGGGAAATAAAGTCTGGCTGCTGGCCAGCTCCACCATGTTGCCCACCCCTGCTCTGATAGAAGCTTTCAAGTCAGAGATAGTTTTAAGCTAGAGACAGACATTCAAAAAGCCTGAATTGATTCATTCTTTGCAGGTTAATCTAACCTGCGTATATTGAATCAGTTTGCAACTGCACATACATTCCCTCTGGACTGAAGAAATGCAGGCATTTGCCTTCAGTGGCTCAGGCTAGTAGCTAGGGGGCACTACAGCAGCCCTCCCTTTCCTTCTACAGTGCTGAGCTGAGGGGAGGCATGGCCAGGCCTCAGCAGGACTTTCTGATTAGGGAGGATTTTAAACCCCCACCCTGCCTGCATAGTCCCAAGATTTACTTGCTTACTGCTCAAGGGGCGGGAGTGTTGCCAGACCCCAGACAGCATTCTGAGGCAAAGTGGGGTGTGCAGTGCATGCATCTGTTGATGATACTGAGCTTTTCAATCTCCCTCTCCCTGCGTCTTCATACCACCTGCAATCCCGATTGGCAAGGAAGCCAGCAGGGAGCTGATAACACAGTGTCTATCAGCCCATCAAAAAAACAAAAGACTCTCTCATTAGTTCAAGCTCTTCTTAAACAGCTTTTTCCAAGGAAGGAATAAAGGGACATTACTTGCTGACCTCTTGATTAGCTCCAAAAATCCCTAACCGGACAGTGTCCTGTCTGCCTATCTCAGTGAAATTGGAGACACACACACACAGAGACACCTCTCAGTATTAGCTAGCATACCACATGCCTAAGGGTCTGTGGGATTGAGGTCCATGCTGTGTGACATGGGCAGGGGATCTCTGCTTGCGCATTGAGCAGGGAGGTGGGGGTGGGGCAGAAAGAAACCAGGAAGACCTTGCTGTGCCTACAGTCTTCACCAGAACTCTGGCTAGGGAGCAGGTGGGCAGGGCCAGCCCTGCTCTCTGGAGTAGACAGCACAGCACAGCACAGCAAAGCATCTGGGATTGACTTAAATCAGGAAGAGGCATAGGATAGACATTGCATAGTTTGTCCCAAATCAATTAAGTCTGATATTGCATTCAACCAGGTTCATCTTAAATCAGTTTCAGCCATTTTAAAACTGGTTTAATATGCACTGAACTTCTGTTCTGTTACAGGTTTAAACTACTTTCTGATTACTTAAATCGGTTTGTGTGTAATGTCCGTCTCTAGCCTTAAAGGCTTATCCACAGACTCCTCATAGGTCCTCCTCAAGAGGACCTCCACTTATCAATTAGAGAAGTTTACCTATTGTTTGTAACTATCTACTTAACATTTTTAGAACAAGCTCTGGTACGTAACCTCATGCCCTGGCCTTACTTTTCTTATAATTCAGATATGCTACTTGGTGGCTTGGGTACAGATGCATAGGTGAATGGACAAGATTTTCATACTTTCACATAAGCATACCTAAATGTGAAATGGCATCTATTGGTGCTGCTTAGGCTGGAGGGTCCCAGCAAACAGCAAGAATAAGGCAAGGGTAAAGTATTCTCAAATGAAATGTGTGAGGAAAGAAAGAGAAAGTGGCAATCAGCACCAGAGTACAGCTGCACTGTTTCCAAGATATTCAAATGTGTGGTGCTCATACTTACCCTGACCCTCTGGTAGGGATCATACATTAAGAAATGTTGCTTCTTATGTGCTTCCTCTTTCCTACATATTTAGAAAGTTAAACCACAAAATCCTACAGTTAGTCTCTCACCAGGTTCTGCTGGTGCAAACAAGGAAAAAAAAATCTGCATTTTTTAAAAAAGGATAAGGAGGAGGGGGCTTAAAATGGACTAAACATTTTTCTTACTATGCAATGATATACTGTATCACAATGCTGTGAAGAACCGACCATTTCTTTAAATATGACATTGGGACTACTTCCATAACATACTCAAAATAATTTCTCAAGTGTTGAATTTCTGGAAATAAACTACATATCTGCACCCCCAACAGTTGGGGGGTTTTTATGTACCTGTTGTGGAGGACGAGTAGTTGCATAATTAACAGAAACAAACTCTGTTTCTTACAGTAAGTCCTGATTATTTCTTCCCTTTCTAATCTTTCCTTTTGCTGCTTCATACACTAACATTTGCATTCATTAGTTAAGTCAAGCTTAGAGCTGCAACATGACTAAATTATTTAATTTACTTGTTAAAGGATTATGCCAACTTGACTGAACTAAATATTCTGTGCATATTTTGTAATATATCCAGAGGACAGCGTATTCAGGATATTTGAAAGCTTAAAGAAGAGCTTTAAAAAAAAAAAAAAAAAATCAAGTTAAAAGAACAACCTAAAACCAGGGAAGAATTAAAAAAGCAATCTAAAGATAGCTAAATATTTGGGATGCTGGACATATCTCCCAAGTCCAAACAGGGTAGAGAGATGTGCCAAACCCACAATCAGCTAAACTGACTCAATTAGCATTGGCCAGTTCTGTCCCTTTTACATAGCCTTACCATTGCTGATGAAAGAGCTTGAAGATCTTTGACATTTGGAACAGCCTTCCTTTGCCTTGTCTCCTCACCTCTTTTCCCTTTATTTAAATTCTAGATGAAAACGCTTGTTCTTTGATTATGACAGGTGCTTAATTCTTCCCTTCTGTTTTTCTAGCAGGACTAGAGTAATCCGTACAGTTTGGATTGCATAAATGTCCAGCCAGCTTCAGCATTTACTTCTTCTGAATGCTTAAAACCTCCTCTTCAACAATACATTGTACATTGCTTTAAATGTTTCAAGTGTAAATCTGAAATTAATAAACAGCTTTGGAGAAATTAGATGCAAGTACTAAATGATTTTCAAAGTTGCCTCTGGACATTGATGCCTGGATATGACACCCAGGCATCAAATTGCAAAACTGCCTTAACAAGCCATAACTATGTGAGGTGAATGAATGTCCTCAGGTGAGAATGACATCATTGTCCTGCCACATATAAAATAATGAATCCACCACTGCTACAGTTGCCTTTGCTCCTTCTCCCTATACCAGAAAATCCTATTTACATGGGCTAGAATTTGAGGGAGAATGGAAAGTGAGCAAGAAATGGGAATGTACGGGCAGTTCTCACAAATCAGTTGCTATTAAGTAACATTTTTTCTTCAAACACCCCTCTGCATTCCCAGTAACACTACGCTAGAAAGCAGTGCCCTAGAAGGGCTTCTAGTTAAATATGAACTGTAGCACTACTCTTGCAAGCTTCACATCCGACCACAATGCTTAGTCCAGACAGTAACATTTCAAAAGGTGAATAAAGAATTCTAAATTCTCCTTAGCAAAACTCCACCAGGGAACCTGTATGAGATACACTACTGAAACTTCCATGAATTTCGTATAGTTCAGCTTTAGACTGTGGAAATCACTTTCTACTTAAAGTGTATCAATACATCATTTCTTCGTACAAAGAAAAAAAGGTTGCTTCCTAACAGTCTTTCTTTAACAATTATACCTATAAGCAAAAATTATTTTCTTGATAGAACGCACCCTTTTTACATTGACTGCATGTAAAAAAAACCAAATGCAAACCAAAACAGAAATTCCACTTGATGAGCAGGAAGTTTGGAAACGACTTCCAAAAGTAAAAACTATGAGAGGTAAAAACTTCAGAACACTTTTGTCATGAATCCAAGACAGAATCTCAATGATTTTGTCCTTGTAGATTACTATATTAAGTGAAACAAATCAGCACTGCTCACTCACCCTCCTGCCAATAAAAAAAGCACCTTCTTGATAGTTACTGATTGATAAATGCTGTAAGAATGCTTGAGGGAGGGACAGACAAGTGAACATAAGAACTGTGCTAGGTTAAAATTCAGGAGGTGAACACTTTACAGAAGTGCAGACTGTCTTCCCCTTTGTATGCATATTTATAACAATGCACAGTTGATGTATGTCACAATCAGAACATAAGGGGTACCCAGCTATAGCAGCAAAGCCTTCAGACTATATCAGATTGTTTGGAGCGCCTATCAGTTTGCATTGGGCTTGCCCTCTTGATTCCTTGGATACTTCCTTGCAAGTATCCTACATCTCCAGGCTTGCCTTTGGGGCAGTTAACATACTGAACAAAAGCCTGGCTAAAATCTTTTCATATTCAACCATCCTCTGAATGGCTTAAAATTCCTCCTGGAAGAGATTTTTACTGGGGGAGCAGCGGGGAAGGGTGAGAGATGGGAGTAATGAGAATATACAGAAGTCTATTTCTATTTGCCTTATGTAAACTACAAAAAATCATTGTGCAATTGCTCTAAACTTCTGTGAATTGACATTTTGGAGGAGTTTAATTAAAATCTACAGAAAGTTACCCAAGGATAAAGTTAAACTACAGGCAGAAAAGAAATAGATGAAACAAGACACTCATTCCACTCTATTTTTCTTGCTCACAGCTTTAGCTCCAAGTACCACAGAGTAAGTCTAAATACCAATGAGATGACACTTAAGCTCTTATAGACATCAACTGAGCTTTTATTTAAGAGTAGGATTCCTTTACAGATGATATAAAGAAAATAAAATTAAATTACCTGTAATAATTTTTTTTAAGTATCTCAAGAGATCCTTAACTCTGTGTCATCCTTATAATGCAAGGTTGGCAAGAAATCCTCTGGCACTAAAGAAATTTTATTTTAAAGGTACTGTCTACACATCATTTCCACTCACAGAAACAGAAAAAAGCATAATGGATGACACTAAAAATAAAAAGCCAAAATTACATAACACATTACATGACACATTCATTGAATAATGTTCCTTATTAGCATTAAGAAATGTTAAATAATAACAAATGTGGTCACAAAAAGTAAATGACATCTATGATAAATTGTTTTTACTGACCTCCTCAGTTTATATTTCAGATCTTGTTTGGACCATTTCTAACATCCCAAATCAGTTCTCTCAGTTTATTCAAAGCCCTAAACTGCCAGAAACTTTTCTTCTTTCCCCAAAATTGGGCATTTTATTTCCCTACAAAAAAAACAAAACAAAAAACTAACTGCCCCCTCCCAAAAAACAAACAAACTCCACATTTGGTCCAAATTTAAAACAGGCATGGTCACAATGGCTAGGAAAAAGCAACAGACTAGTGATTCTCAACCTTTTTAGCCTCAAGAAATCCCTCCATAACTTTCTAGAATTTAGCAACACTGTAGTTGAGCCACCGAGCTAGAATCTAGCTGGTGCCAGGTGAGGGGAAGATGAGGGCAGAACATTTTAGGAAAATAATATTTAGAAGCACAAAGCCCCTCCCTCTTTGCAGCTAGACACACAAAATAGCAAATACAAATGGCATCTTATACCACATGACACAACCACAACACTACCTAAATACTGCATGTATGCATGTGGGCTCTGGCTCAGCAGCAGAAGGGTGTCTATACTGTCTTTACAAAGTAAAATAAATCCCATTAAGTTTGTGATGAGTTCCCAAAGAGAGATCTTGGTACTCTCTCCTCCCTCCAAAAATCTATCAGCCATACTGGGTATAATCATTGTTACCAGGAATTAGTTTCACCCTTGCAGAGTTGTGGGAAGCAGGTAAAGAATTAGGGTTATAATGTTTTTCTGCTTTTGAGAGTAGCTAAAATAACTGGGCCTAAACTTTTAACACCTCAAGTTAACTGTGAATTAACTTGAAGTAATTACACTTTTAGACAAATCTACATTCCCCATGTTAACCTCAAACTAGAAATATTTCACAGAGTTTAAGGCCAATAGGGACCATTAGACCATCTGGTCTGTCCTCCTACATAATCACACACCATCAAATTTTACCCAGATATCCTTATATCAAACTCAGACTTCAGTTTAGCTAGAACATTTCACTCTTCAGAAGACAACTGAAATGTTGCATGGCACAAGCAGAATGCTAAAGTGAAATGCCATCAATGCCAAAAATTTCCTGAAATAGGACCAAACTGATCAGGTAAGAAAAGTCCAGAATGACCCTAGCGATCAATCCATGCCCCACATGTTGGGAAAAGGCCAATCTTATCTGAAAGAAAACCCCTTTCCACCCCAAATCTGCACATCAGCATGCCCCTGAATACTTCAGCAGGACACATTAGACTGGCATCTAGAAACAGAACTTTCCATATCACTTCAGAGGACCCAACCACTGCAGAACATCCCATCTCTGCAGTCAATTTCTCATGCCTCTGGTCAGATGATCATTAAAGGAAAAATGTTCTTCTTGAATCTTGCAAGTGACAACTGGAAGTCCTGGAACATGAGGTCCTATGATAGTCACAACCTTAACACACAGCTGCAAATGTTATTAGTATGTTGAGGCAATGAAGACATTTCTGTTCTCCCAAATGACGTTTCTGAAGAGGGATAGTCACAGTCTCAGATTTCAAGGCCAGAAGGGTTAGGCCTTATTCTTTATCACTGATATTGGCAAGTTATAAAAGTAACACAAACACATACGTTCAGATTAGAAGAGCTGGCTGTTCAAACAGGTGACTGCAACGTGTCCCCAACACTACCGAACCATAGCAACTGTTCAAAGGGGAGGTCCTGACTGCCGTTACTCACCCACAAGTAACAGACCAGGATCATATACCATAGTCTCCCAACACACAACTGGCTGCTCCAAAAATGGAAAAAGAAAGCGGACCTTTATCTTGTTCAAAGCAATTACTGTTGCTCAAACAGAGCTCCAGTTGTACACAGTGCAAGCAGTTCAGGACTGGTTCACCTAAGTGAGCCAACAGTATAAAGGATAACTTGGCAAAATTCCCAAGGTCATATCACAAGAGTGTCAAAGAAAAATCTTTGGTTTCAGACGCCGATGGCAAAAAGGTCAAAGGCTAACATAACATTTTGTCATTGTAGTTCCGTATCCAACCCCCCCCCACCCCAGCTTAAATGTAAAACACACGCGCAGTCAATCTCGCATGAAACCTGAGCAGAAGTGAGAAACACATAGTCAGTTCACAGTCATGATTGGCAGTCCTGTAATTATTCATGCCTGGCGTGTTGTAATAGGCCACCCTGCAAGCTATAATTTTGGAAAGATTTCTGCCTTCGGTGGAGATCTCCATGCATGCCCAGCGATTTGGCCAGTCGCTGACTTCTCTCCCTGCCTACGGTAAAAATTTTCAGGCGTATCCGATTTTGTCGACTTGCCTGTTCTCTTCAAGAGCTCTCGAAAGCCTGCTGACCAAAGTCACCTATGTGCTTTATTTAAAAATCTGTATTACTCAGTTTGTAATCTGAACAACAAAATATCTACAGTGCTGTGCAAAATAGCTCAACTTCTCTTTTTACACCGCGCAACCACTACTTCCTTCCTACGCTGCATTCTTCTGTAGTGTAAGTAAAAATAAACTTTCTGTGCAACCAATACGCTTTAAACCTCCTGACTCCACTCGCTTACCCACCTGTCTGACCACTTTACCCCACCCGCGACCAGCCGGTCGTGCCGACCCAGGCTTGCAGGTCAAGGGTACACTGGTCATCGGATGTGACAAAGAGCATTTACAATGGTGTTATCCACATCCCCTAGCGATGGCTGCGCATCTTATAATATACTTTCACAAAACACAGGGCAGTCACTCCAATTTACTTACCGTCTCAGGGTTGAGGGTAGTCTTATGTAGAGCTTAGATAAGGGATTGACAACCCCTAGCACATGTACCAGAGCATGGAATGTGAAGGTATCTTGCTTGGCATGCAAATCTCAGGGCAAGGAAGGGGCTAGGGGTGCACTGCCTCAACAAGGATCAGGCCCCTCGCAGATCCCCCTGCACCCACCATCAGGAATGAGCTGGGCCGGAGCTCCACAGACCTGGGTGAAATGGCTTGCAGGCTCCCTGCTGCCTGCTGTAAGCAGCCCAGGCTTCATGGTGGGTGGTAGGGGCTTGCCCAGAACCTGGCTGGCTGTAGTAGGTGGCCAATAGGCTGCACCAAGATCTGCGGGGCCCTGGTCCAGCTTGTTGCTGGTGGTGGGTGCATGCACGCCTCTGGGCAGATGGCATGGAAGGGATTGGGGCTGTGCTGCCACAAGGATAGGGCACCTCACAGCTCTCCCACCATCTGCCCCTGGCATACCAACATCTTACAAGTCAAGGTTGTGGTGTTTTTGGCACTCTGCCCCAAAATGTTGCCGACCTCTGGTTGAGATTATGGTTGTACAGGGATGATCTTGCTTCAGGCAGGGGTTTGGACTAGGTAACTTCTTGGGATCCCTTCCACCCTATTCTCTAAGACTATAAAGTGGATAGAGTAAGTCGCCTCTAGTGTGCTGAGTAAGCAGGATTCCTATAGCTGGTTCTTCCTGCCTCTCTCTCTATGCCAATGACTGACTGTTTATCACTGTGTTTACAGCCTTGTTTTGGTCTTCTAACAACTGAGAATATTCTCCCATTCCACCTAACCTCACCCTCATCCTACATACACCAAGCAGAGAACTACTTCTGCTGGGGACAGACTTGAACAGCAGGAGACAGGAGCTATATGAAAAGAAGAAGGACCCAAAGTTTGAGGGTGATAAGTATCACAAGTTCACAATATTCAGTGCTTTTCCTTAAAGTCCCAGGTTATGGAGTCATTGGTTTACAAAAGAGGCAGTTAGCCATGTTAGTTTGAAGTCACGCAAAAGGTAGGACAGGATGGCACCCTAGGCCATGTCCAGATGAGTGAGCACATGCCTGTTGCAATGTCTCAGAGCTGGGAATGAAAAAATGTTCCCTGTGCTGCATATTTGCAGCATGGGCTTTAATTTGATACTGGGAAATCCCAGTATCAAAAAAACCCCAACAACACACACTGGGAAAAAGCGGTGCAGGGCATGCTCCTGAGGAAACCAGAGGCTGGGTCCTCCAAAGAGACACTCTGGCACCTGGCCAGAACATCTCTATGCCTGTCCCAGTGTGCTGAGGCAAATAGGAGCGAGGCAAGGCTGCAGCAGTGTCTTAGACCCAGATGCTGTCCCAGGTAGGTAGGGATGCTGGGGAGGGAGGGGAGGAGAGGGGGAAATTGTGTGCATGTTGGGGGACTGTTTGGGAGGGATGGGTTCCTGCACCCCCACATGGCCCACAGAGCCCCACAGCAGCAACCACGGCCCTTGGGGCACTCCTACCCACTCCTAGCGGAGACCCCTGGCAGAGTGGGGCTCCCTCATATCAGCAGCTGCACATGGCGCTAGCCCAGCCCATGTACCCTTGGACACAACCGGGTCAACTCCTGCTGTCACCCATGGCTTCCAGCATTGCAGGCAGAAGCTGCATGCCCTTGGGCCCAGCCAGATCCTGCCTGCGTAGAGCAGCCCGGCCTGACAGCATACAGGGCACATGCAGGCAGGACCCAGTCCAGCCCAAGGGCATGCAGCTTCTGCCTGCAGTGCCGGAAGCTGAAGGTGACAGCAGGAGCCGGACCGGTTCTGTCTGAGGATGCATGGGCTGGGCCAGGTCAATGCCACGTGCAGCTGCCAGTCCAAGGCAGCCCCGCGTTGCCAGGGGTCTCAGCTAGGAGTAAGCATGAGCATCCCAATGGCTGCTGCTGGGGGGGAGGGAAGGGCTCACGGCCCAAGTAGTCCCCCCTCAACCTCACAGTCCCCCCATCCCCCACAGAGCTCCCCCAACATCCAGAAACTCCCCCATAATCCACCCACAAACCCCACCCCCTAACTAACCCCACAAACCCACCACCCCAATCCCCTGAACAAACCCCACACCTCCCCTACAAACACCACGCCCACCTACACATACCATACCATGTGCCCAGTTGCCAGACAGTGCGGCAGCTACCTTTGGAGCTGCTGGCAGGAGCTTCAGCTCTAGAGGTAGCTGCCACACTTCAGGCCTGTCCCATGCCCACACGAGTGCTCCATTTAGAGCTCTTCTGTGCTCCTAAAAAAAAAAAAAGTGCCTTACTGCACTAAAGCACCTTTCCTCCATAGGACAGGGTGACCATTTCCTGGACACAAAGTGGGACACTCCACTTCACCTTCTCCACCCCCCAGGGGAAGGATGTCAAGAGCCACTGAGGGCTGGGGAAAAGCCTCTGGCCTTTTCCAATCCATTCAACTATCACCAAACTCCAGGGCAGGGACAGTCCCAATTGTCATCCAGTGGAATTTTAAAACACCCGTTCTGGTGTCCCGCTAAAAAAGTGAGACCAAAGAATTTGCATGCACCAGCAGGACATCCAGGTCTGTCTTGGCAAAAATAGGATGTATAGACACACTAGAATTAGAGATTTTAATAAAACTAAAAATGATTTTGGATATTATACCATTTGCCCACTAACACTTACCCTTTCTGCTCTAAGACTCATGCATAAAAGAAATCACACTTACAAAATACAGAAAGCAAGATCTTACTTCTGTTATTTTGATTGCCAGCATTGTGTCCTGCACTGGTTCTAAGTACTCAGCACTGCTATTTTCAAAATGAAGTATTAAAATCAGTCAAAAGAATCACTGGAAATGTATTCAAGAAAGCCCAGGCACTGATTTTGTTTTGTTGTTGTTTGTTGTTTTTTTTTAACATGACAGGGCTCTCTCTTAATGATTGGGCAGCAAGCAGGAAACTAATCTTAAATAAACTGTGCAAAGCAATTTTTTTTCCTCTTAAAGATGCAAAAGGTAGGCATGGTTAACAAAATTGGTACCAGATTTACAACTCAAGGGAGGCATGAGTGATCCATCTATCAAAGTGCAGGTCAGCGTCCCCACTGTTCAAGAGTTATACCCTTGTACACCTGAAAGGGAAGAGCCAACTTCATGCCTACTAAACGCTGATAAATTCACTTTACATTCAGAATGACAAATGCAGAAATAAAGGTTATTTCAGCTATGGAAACATCTGTACCAACAGTAAGAAAATGCTCCCCTGATCCTTGTAGTCTGAAAAGATATGGACTGCTCATAGGAGGTAAGCATCATTATTTTCAAAAGGATTGTCTTCTAGAGAGAATTTCCCTTTTCAGTGATCAGTGAGGAAACTGGTTTGTCATGACAAATAGGATTCAGTGTCAACAGATCACCTGTTAGTGAGTGGATCAAATGTTCTGCTATTCAAAAGGACTTTATTATAAGATCTGTTCTACAGGCTGCAGTTTCTAGCAACCAGATCTGGACATTAAATAAAACAACCCTATACGTAGACTTTACTTAACAAAATATGTTTCACACTAGAGAAAGCATTAGAGAAAGTAGAGAAAGATTTTTTGAAGGAAAAAGGTTTGCTACACAGAATAAATCTAAACATGGGTATAATGAGTATCACCTCAAAAACAGACAGTGAAATTGTATTGTTTTTCCTCTCGCTCTGACATCTCGTCTCTCACTGCACACAGATTACAGAACTTAACAGTGAAAATTAATTCGGTTTTTGATCTCCAGAGACTGTTGATTTCTTTGTATATGTTCCTCAGTACATTCCAATGCTTTTATGCAAATGATTAATTATAACAAGGTGTTGCTGTCATTTCTGAAAATAAATTCTGAGTGGGTGTATATGCCATCATGATGTTGTAACTCATCAGGAGGCTGTGAAGTAACACTGTCTTATTATAATGGCACCTGCTAGTATATATATGGTGAAGACCACAAGTATCTCTATAGAATACCCTGTGTTTTTGGAGCTATTTTGCCTCTCAAATGTGAAAAAATTCACTCAAGGCTTTGATTTAGTGTATAGGTCCAAGCCTGTCAAACTCTCCTACATAGTCTCCCTTACTGGTTTTGCCAATAAGATATGTTTATATATTTTTAAAGATCCGTTATCACTTGCATAGCACTTTGAATCCTATACAGAAATTTCATTGACAAAATTAAGACAAACTGGGCTCCATAATACTTTCAGGATACTTAAAAAGAGAGGCAAAGAACCATACTGAGGTTCTCTCATTATGTAAACCTTAGTGTTAAGGAAAGTAACTATTCTTTATACCTATTTTTCTTCTTTTACCATTTAAAGAAATCTTCAAACTATCCTAGAATGTCCTGCCTTGGTACTTTACCTCATTACCTTAAACCTGATAATACTCTGCTTATTTTTGGCAAGAAGCAAGTTTTTGAAAGAACTTAAGACAACTGTCCTAGCAAGGCCAGGCACCTAGTCTAGGTTCATACAAGAATACTTGCAAAACAGGTTCTATAGACTTGTTATCACAGCCACAAAATCCAAATATGGACCTTAGGCAGGAAAAAAAATACAGGCCAATCAGTAGGGCTCCATGTAGTTATTTGTCTCTGTTGATCTGATTGCAGGATCTGACCCATAAAATGTGATTTACCAATTTTTAAGCACCAACTGCTTTATAATAAAAGTGGGCAGATATGAAATGTTATAATCTTGCTTAGGCCCCAAATCAGGAAAGCACTTAAGTCATTGATACTATTCTATGTTATAGAAAGAGGCTTTCTATGCCAACCTGAGTAGGTAGGCTGTCTAGAAATGGGGCTTTAGTGAATATTAGCTACCTTTTAAAACTGCACACTCAGAATAAATTGTTAAAATAGTAAACAATACAGAACGTATGCAGTTGTCTCACAACTACCCTCAGTTAACTACTCAAACTGCTGTCTCAGCCTTGACTTTTTTTAAATGTATGTAAACAATTATGCTAAATAAATTTTCCTTTATTTCAAAAAGATTCAGTGGCAGGCCTGGCAAGTGAATCAACTTACTTCCCCCACTCAGCCCTATCCATGTTCCTCCCACCCCCAAAAGTCAATTTTAAGATGACAGAAATTTTAAGTGCTCGCTCATTAATTAGATTGTAAAGTTGGTTTGTTTGGGAAAAAAAAAAAAAAAAAACCTAGGGGAAAAAAGAAAATTTTCCTTGTGTGTGAGCTTGCTGCTTTGCAAGATTTCACATGACAATTTTTTTCTGCCTCTCACACATTAAGAACCAATACCCCAAATACCCTCAACTTGTACCCTCCCAGTTTCTTTGTTTTCCAAGCCCTGTTTTTAGAATATTGACGGTCCTCAAGGTATTGCAGCATCTTTTCCAGGGATAGCTTCATTTCTGAGATATATGTTGGGATCCCATTCAACATGGGAATATCGACCTGGGTCAACAGGCTCTTGTAAAAGTTTTTTCTCAAACTATTAACAGGCTTGTCCCTATGGTACTTAGAAAAGAAAGTGGCTTTCTTTTTGGCAGTTTCATCCATGCAGACAGTCTTCATCACATTAATGTGTTGTTCTTTCCTGAGGTCATCTGCCCCTAAGCACTCTTTAGTTTGTAGCATGTCATTACAAACATGCAGTTTCTCAGATTTACTACAACATTGCAGAAAATTAACTAAAAACTATAAAAAGGAATGAGGAAAATATTCAAAATTAAAGCAAGACTGTCCTTAGCTTAACAGAAATGTATGACAGCTGACCAAGATCTGCTGTTCCAACAAACGCTGATCCTATCAGGAACATACATTTTAATGTTAGTCCCACAAAAAAGCTATCAATCTTTTAACATCCATATCAGCATAGGGCAGATGTCCATCTAGTGGCATAGATCCTAAAGGGGAAAGAAAAGTTACTATTTTTTTCCCTTTTCTTAGTGTGCTTGCAGGCTGTCTCTCAAAAAGTTTGTTTACCAAAGTCTTATTTAGTTCTCATGGCTGGAAGTTTGACAGATGTGGCATAGGTTCTTTAGAATTCTGCCCAAAGCAGGAAAAATTGTGCCAAGCTCCTTGAGACTATCAGGGGAAATTTTGACATGTTAACATCAAAATTGTTGAAATGAGTTGAATTCTAAAGATCTTTTTTATTTTGACTGAGTTAATTTGAGTAAAATATTGTACTGATTTCATGTTGTAAAATACATCACAACCTAATTACACAGTGAAATGTTTTTACAGTGTTATAATAAACCAGACGGAAATGCTCATTTGGAGTCTCTTTTCCATTTGCTGCCAAGGAGTTGTGTGTAATTAATGTTTGATGCCAGGTTAAAAGTCATTGTAAGTTGAGGATGTCAGTGCTTTAATAGGGGTAGCTTAGTCAAGTACAGTGGGTGTGCAAATGATTGCACAGACCTGTGTGTTAAGCATCTTTTGTTTTGCAGGGTATGGATATACTTACCATTTCGATAATTTTAAATGCAGTATAAACCTGAAGAAGACAGATGTATAAGTCTGTTAAACTGGTTTAAAGCTGCCTGGAATTACTCGTGGAAAATCAAGTGATCTTCTGAACCAGTTTGCTGTGAACTGAGTGAGTGTTACATGTGGACACCAAGTACTCCATAACATGGTGGTCATGGTTGATCCGTCAGGTATCCCTCACTGCTCACCGCCCCTCCCCTACCACTGTAACTGGCTGCTCTAGAACTTTCCTGCCCCTTTTCATGTCCTTTCTTACTTTTTTATCAATGACTTCCCTTACACTGCTTGTTCAAGAAAAGGAGACTTTCTTAACAATCGTCTGCAGTCCCACTCCTTATATAACCAACCCAACCTGGTGGCCTTCTATGACCAGGTCACAAAATCCTTAGATGCAGGTGTCACAGTGGACATAGTCTTTCTGGACTTTAGGAAGGCCTTTGACACTGTCTCTCACCCCATTCTCATTAAAAAATTAGGCAACTGTGGTGTTGATGCCTACATGGTCAGATGGGTCACTAATTGGCTGGAGGGCCGCACACAGAGTGGTGGTGGACGGGTCATTTTTGACCTGGAGGGATGTGGGCAGTGGGGTTCCCCAGGGCTCAGTCCTCAGGCCCGCACTGTTCAACATCTTCATTAGTGACTTGGACAAAGGGGTGAAGAACACCTTGTTCAAATTTGCGGATGACACTGAGATGTGCGGAGAAGTGGGCACGTTAGAAGAGAGGGACAGGCTACAACTAGATCTGGACAGGTTACAGGGGTGGGCAGATGAGAATAGGATGGGTTTCAATACTGACAAGCCTGAGGTATTGCACCTGGGGAGGAAGACCAGCAGCAGACCTACAGGCTGGGGAACTCCCTTCTCATCAGCACAGAGGCAGAAAAGGATCTTGGAGTCATTGATTCCAAGATGAACATGGGCCGCCAATGTGGGGACGCGGTCAGGAAAGCTAACCGTACCTTGTCATGCACCCATAGATGCATCACAAGGGCCAAGGAGGTGATCCTCCCCCTCTGTGCAACATTGGTCAGGCTGCAGTTGGAGTACTGCGTCCAGTTCTGGGCGCTGCACTTCAAGAGGGATGTGGCCAGCATTGAGAGGGTCCAGAGGAGGGCCACTCATGTGATCGGGGGGCAGAAAGGCAGGCCTTACGAGGGGAGGCTACAGGACCTGAACCTGTTCAGCTTCCACGAGAGAAGGCTGAGAGGGGATCTCGTGGCTGTCTATAAGCTGACCAAGGGAGACCAGCAGGCAATGGGAGAGTCCTTGTCCCTCTGATCACTACCGGGAGTAACAAGGAATAATGGCCGTAAGTTGATGGAGAGTAGATTCAGGCTAGATATCAGGAGGCACTACTTCACAGTCAGGGTGGCTAGGATCTGGAACCAACTTCCAAGGGAAGTGGTGGTCACTCCTACCTTGGGGGTCTTCAGAAGGAGGCTGGATAATCACCTAGCCAGAGTTCTTTGACCCCAGCACTCTTTCCTGCCATGGCAGGGGGTCGGACTTGATGATCCGGTCAGGTCCCTTCTAACCCTACCTACTATGAAACCCTTCATCATGCTTCCCCAGCCCCTGGGAACCAAAAATACTGAGTTCATGTACTCTTTACTAGGTGGCCAAAGTCAGGCAAGAACACTGCAGGTAGCCTGCAATTGACTGGATTTTATTTATCTCCATATTCAGGAGAAAAGCAAAAACAGTGAAAATGCCCCTGGCCAGAGGTTAGCCACTCCTTGGGATTTCCAAAGCTTGGGTACCAGCTCTCCTTATCCACTGCGAGGCATACTGGGCTAGGTTCTTTCTTCCCCCTTTAGCGTTGGAGCACAGCATTTCAATACTTAAAAGTTGACAGTTCTGGCTAGAATGCTAGGGCAGTATATATATGGACATTTATGACTTGTGACAACTGTGAACCAGTTCCAAATCAGTAACATTTGGGAATGGTTCACTTGTGACGTGTGTCTACATCCTCTGACAATTGTAAATTGGTTCCCAATCAGTGACACCTCTGAAGTGGTCCCATTGTTACCTGTGTCCCACACCTGCCACTTGCATTTCTGCTCCACATGTGAGCTGGCTTGCTGTTGCTACTGACACGCACTTTGCCTTTTGCACTTTACCTGCCAAGACCAGGCTGTTGGTGATGATCACACAGATCTTTGCCTTCCCTTTCCTGGGTTTTCCATTGTTGCATATATGTGAATAAGAGCTCAGAAGAGGCTTACCAAATGCTTTATTGCACAACTGCACTGTCTTCCTCTGCTGCAGTTCATGATTCAAGAGGTCTTTGACAACGGGCCAGTCCTTTCATGTATAGATCAGGCTGAATGTCAAAATCGGAGGAGGGGGAGACATTAGTGAATTTGAATTAGTGAGGGGGAATTACTTTGGGATTTCTGTAATGTGAAATTGAATTGTTTCTAGAAGTCAAAGTGTACACGTATTTTTGTGGTCAGACAATTTTTTTGATGGCTAGCTATCAAAAGATTATAGAAGCATATGATAAAAAGTGAGATTTAAGTTACCTTTTTAATTTGCATTGCTTCTAACAAAATATTAATAAAGATTTTTAGTGAGATGGATAACTCATGAAATTAACATCTGGTACTACATTTACTACAGTTGCTGTCAACAAGATTTCATTGATACCAGGGTTCTTTAAATACTTGCTGTACTAGCCCAAAGATGGCACAATCTTTGTTTAATTTGACATGGGGATACTGAAGTAAATTCTACATAGGCAAATTGCCAGAAACTGAAAGGTTGCAGCCAATTTGCATCAAGTTGATCAAATTGTTGTCGCTCTTTAATAGAGTTTTGTTTGGGGAGACTGCAGTCCCAGTATTCCATGTTGTAATACATCTGAGCTCAAGATAGGAAAAAAAAGAAAACCTCCAAGGATTTTAATTTTCTGTGGGCAACATTCTTATTTCAGAAAGAAAAAAAAAATCCCATGAGAAGCTGTAAACCATTCTTTTAAGATCCATGGGTTAAATTTGCTTTGCCAGGGTGTTCTTTGGACACCAGCAGTCTCGAGTTATCTGTCTATTATTATGATTATGATAAAGATTAGATGGCTGGTATTTCAAAATTAGTTGCTCTTGCCTAGGTCTACATG